>NW_027480533.1:310381-620763 GCF_051401765.1 Calliopsis andreniformis | reverse complement strand
AGGATTGAGGATTGCGGATAGAAGATTGAGGATTGGGTATTGCGGATTGAACATTGAGGATTGAGGATTGAGGATTGAGGATTGAGGATTGAGGATTGAGAATTGAGGATTGAGGATTGAGGATTGAGGATTGAGGATTGCAGATTGAGTATTGAGGACTGAAGATTGAGGACTGAGGATTGAGGATTGAGGATTGACGATTGAGGATTGAGGATTGAGGATTGAGGATTGAAGATTGAGGATTGCGTATTGAGGATAGAACATTGAGGATTGAGGATTGAGTATTGAGGATTGAGGATTGAGGATCGAAGGTTGAATACTGATGATTGAAGGTTGAGGATCGAGGATTGAGTGTTGTGGATTGAGGACGAGGACTGAGGGTAGAGTATTGGTGTTTGAGGTCTGAGGATTGAGGATTGAGGATTGAGAATTGAGGATTGAGGATTGAGGATTGAAGATTGAGGATTGGGTGTTGAGGATTGAAGAATGAGGATTGAGGATTGAGGACTGAGGATTGAGGGTTGTGGATTGAGGACGAGGACTGAGGGTTGAGTATTCATGTTTGAAGTCTGAGGATTCAGGATTGAGGATTGAGAATTGAGGATTGAGGATTGAGGATTGAAGATTGAGGATTCGGTATTGAGGATTGAAGAATGAGGATTGAGGAGTGAGTATTGAAGATTGAGGGTTTGGGACTGAGGATTGAAGATTGAGGATTGAGGATTGAGGATTGAGGGTTGAGGATTGAGGATTGAGGATTGAAGATTGAGGATTGGGTATTGAGGATTGAAGAATGAGGATTGAGGATTGAGGATTGAGGATTGAGTATTGAAGATTGAGTATTCAGGATTGAAGATTGACGATTGAGGATTGAGGATTGAAGATTGAGGATTCGGTATTGAGGATTGAAGAATGAGGATTGAGGAGTGAGGACTGAGGATTGAGGATTGCAGATTGAGTATTGAGGACTGAAGATTGAGGACTGAGGATTGAGGATTGAGGATTGACGATTGAGGATTGAGCGTTGTAGATTGAGGACGAGTACTGAGGGTTGAGTATTGATGTTTGAGGTCTGAGGATTGAGGAATGAGGATTGAGAATTGAGGGTTGAGGATTGAGGATTGAAGATTGAGGATTGGGTGTTGAGGATTGAAGAATGAGGATTGGGGATTGAGGATTGAGGATTGAGGATTGAAGATTGAGTATTGAGGATTGAAGATTGAGGATTGAGGATTGATGATTGAGGATTGAGGATTGAGGATTGAGGATTGCGGATAGAAGATTGAGGATTGGGTATTGCGGATTGAACATTGAGGATTGAGGATTGAGGATTGAGGATTGAGGATTGAGGATTGAGAATTGAGGATTGAGGATTGAGGATTGAAGATTGAGGATTGGGTATTGAGGATTGAAGAATGAGGATTGAGGATTGAGGATTGCGGATTGAGGATTGAGGATTGAAGACTGAGTATTGAGGATTGAAGATTGAGGATTGAGGAGTGAGTGTTGAAGATTGAGGATTTGGGTCTGAGGATTGAAGATTGAGGATTGAGGATTGAGGATTGAGGATTGAGGATTGAGGATTGAGGATTGAAGATTGAGGATTGGGTATTGAGGATTGAAGATTGAGGATTGAGGATTGAGGATTGAGGATTGAGTATTGAAGATTGAGTATTCAGGATTGAAGGTTGGCGATTGAGGATTGAGGATTGAGGATTGAGGATTGAGGATTGAGGATTGAGGATTGAAGATTGAGGATTGGGTATTGAGGATTGAAGAATGAGGATTGAGGATTGAGGATTGAGGATTGAGGATTGAGGATTGAAGGTTGAATATTGATGATTGAAGATTGAGGATCGAGGATTGAGTGTTGTGGATTGAGGACGAGGACTGAGGGTAGAGTATTGGTGTTTGAGGTCTGAGGATTGAGGATTGAGGATTGAGAATTGAGGGTTGAGGATTGAGCTTTGGAGATTGAGGATTGGGTATTGAGGATTGAAGAATGAGGATTGAGTATTGAGTATTGAGGATTGAGGATTGAAGATTGAGTATTGAGGATTGAAGATTGTCGATTGAGGATTGAGGATTGAGGATTGAGGATTGAGGATTGAGGATTGAGGATTGGAGATTGAGTATTGAGTATTGAAGATTGAGGATTGAGGATTGAGGATTGAGGATTGAAGATTGAGGATTGCGTATTGAGGATAGAACATTGCGGATTGAGGATTGAGTATTGAGGATTGAGGATTGAGGATTGAAGGTTGAATATTGATGATTGAAGATTGAGGATCGAGGATTGAGTGTTGTGGATTGAGGACGAGGACTGAGGGTAGAGTATTGGTGTTTGAGGTCTGAGGATTGAGGATTGAGGATTGAGGATTGAGGATTGAGGATTGAGGATTGAAGATTGAGGATTGGGTATTGAGGATTGAAGAATGAGGATTGAGTATTGAGGATTGAGGATTGAGGATTGAAGATTGAGTATTGAGGATTGAAGATTGACGATTGAGGATTGAGTACTGAGGATTGAGGATTGAGGATTGAGGATTGAGGATTGAAGGTTGAGTATTGAGTATTGAAGATTGAGGATTGAGGATTGAGGATTGAGGATTGAGGATTGAAGATTGAGGATTGAGGATTGAGGATTGAGGATTGAGGATTGAAGATTGAGGATTGGGTATTGAGGATTGAAGAATGAGGATTGAGTATTGAGTATTGAGGATTGAGGATTGAAGATTGAGTACTGAGGATTGAAGATTGTCGATTGAGGATTGAGGATTGAGGATTGAGGATTGAGGATTGAGGATTGAGGATTGGAGATTGAGTATTGAGTATTGAAGATTGAGGATTGAGGATTGAGGATTGAGGATTGAAGATTGAGGATTGCGTATTGAGGATAGAACATTGCGGATTGAGGATTGAGTATTGAGTATTGAGGATTGAGGATTGAAGGTTGAATATTGATGATTGAAGATTGAGGATCGAGGATTGAGTGTTGTGGATTGAGGACGAGGACTGAGGGTAGAGTATTGGTGTTTGAGGTCTGAGGATTGAGGATTGAGGATTGAGAATTGAGGATTGAGGATTGAGGATTGAAGATTGAGGATTGGGTGTTGAGGATTGAAGAATGAGGATTGAGGATTGAGGACTGAGGATTGAGGGTTGTGGATTGAGGACGAGGACTGAGGGTTGAGTATTGATGTTTGAAGTCTGAGGATTCAGGATTGAGGATTGAGAATTGAGGATTGAGGATTGCGGATAGAAGATTGAGGATTGAAGAATGAGGATTGAGTATTGAGGATTGAGAATTTGGGACTGAGGATTGAAGATTGAGGATTGAATATTGAGGATTGAGGAGTGAGTATTGAAGATTGAGGATTTGGGACTGAGGATTGAAGATTGAGGATTGAAGATTGAGGATTGAGGAGTGAGTATTGAAGATTGAGGATTTGGGACTGAGGATTGAAGATTGAGGATTGAGGATTGAGGACTGAGGATTGAGGATTGAGGATTGAGGATTGAGGATTGAGTATTGAAGATTGAATATTGATGATTGAAGATTGAGGATCGAGGATTGAGCGTTGTGGATTGAGGACGAGGACTGAGGGTTGAGTATTGATGTTTGAGGTCTGAGGATTGAGGAATGAGGATTGAGAATTGAGGGTTGAGGATTGAGGATTGGAGATTGAGGTTTGGGTGTTGAGGATTGAAGAATGAGGATTGAGGTTTGAGGATTGAGGATTGAGGATTGAAGATTGAGTATTGAGGATTGAAGATTGAGGATTGAGGATTGAGGATTGAGGATTGAGGATTGAGGATTGAGGATTGAGGATTGAGAATTGAGGATTGAGGATTGAGGATTGAAGATTGAGGATTGGGTATTGAGGATTGAAGCATGAGGATTGAGGATTGAGGATTGAGGATTGAGGATTGAGGATTGAAGACTGAGTATTGAGGATTGAAGATTGACGATTGAGGATTGAGGATTGAGGATTGAAGATTGAGGATTGGGTATTGAGGATTGAAGAATGAGGATTGAGGATTGAGGATTGAGGATTGAGGATTGAGGGTTGAAGACTGAGTATTGAGGATTGAAGATTGAGGATTGAGGAGTGAGTATTGAAGATTGAGAATTTGGGACTGAGGATTGAAGATTGAGGATTGAGGATTGAGGTTTGAGGATTGAAGGTTGAAGATTGAGGATTGAAGATTGAGGATTGGGTATTGAGGATTGAAGAATGAGGATTGAGTATTGAGGATTGAGGATTGAGGATTGAAGGTTGAGTATTGAGGATTGAAGATTGACGATTGAGGATTGAGTACTGAGGAGTGAGGATTGAGGATTGAGGATTGAGGATTGAAGATTGAGGATTTGGGTCTGAGGATTGAAGATTGAGGATTGAGGATTGAGGATTGAGGATTGAGGATTGAGGATTGAGGATTGAAGATTGAGGATTGGGTATTGAGGATTGAAGATTGAGGATTGAGGATTGAGGATTGAGGATTGAGTATTGAAGATTGAGTATTCAGGATTGGGGATTGAGGATTGAGGATTGAGGATTGAGGATTGAGAATTGAGGATTGAGGTTTGAGGATTGAAGATTGAGGGTTGGGTATTGAGGATTGAAGAATGAGGATTGAGGATTCAGGATTGCGGATTGAGGATTGAGGATTGAAGACTGAGTATTGAGGATTGAAGATTGAGGATTGAGGAGTGAGTGTTGAAGATTGAGGATTTGGGTCTGAGGATTGAAGATTGAGGATTGAGGATTGAGGATTGAGGATTGAGGATTGAGGATTGAGGATTGAAGATTGAGGATTGGGTATTGAGGATTGAAGATTGAGGATTGAGGATTGAGGATTGAGGATTGAGTATTGAAGATTGAGTATTCAGGATTGAATGTTGGCGATTGAGGATTGAGGATTGAGGATTGAGGATTGAGGATTGAGGATTGAGGATTGAAGATTGAGGATTGGGTATTGAGGATTGAAGAATGAGGATTGAGGATTGAGGATTGAGGATTGAGGATTGAGGATTGAAGGTTGAATATTGATGATTGAAGATTGAGGATCGAGGATTGAGTGTAGTGGATTGAGGACGAGGACTGAGGGTAGAGTATTGGTGTTTGAGGTCTGAGGATTGAGGATTGAGGATTGAGAATTGAGGGTTGAGGATTGAGGTTTGGAGATTGAGGATTGGGTATTGAGGATTGAAGAATGAGGATTGAGTATTGAGTATTGAGGATTGAGGATTGAAGTTTGAGTATTGAGGATTGAAGATTGTCGATTGAGGATTGAGGATTGAGGATTGAGGATTGAGGATTGAGGATTGAGGATTGCAGATTGAGTATTGAGTATTGAAGATTGAGGATTGAGGATTGAGGATTGAGGATTGAAGATTGAGGATTGCGTATTGAGGATAGAACATTGCGGATTGAGGATTGAGTATTGAGGATTGAGGATTGAGGATTGAAGGTTGAATATTGATGATTGAAGATTGAGGATCGAGGATTGAGTGTTGTGGATTGAGGACGAGGACTGAGGGTATAGTATTGGTGTTTGAGGTCCGAGGATTGAGGATTGAGGATTGAGGATTGAGGATTGAGGATTGAGGATTGAGGATTGAAGATTGAGGATTGGGTATTGAGGATTGAAGAATGAGGATTGAGTATTGAGGATTGAGGATTGAGGATTGAAGATTGAGTATTGAGGATTCAAGATTGACGATTGAGGATTGAGTACTGAGGATTGAGGATTGAGGATTGAGGATTGAGGATTGAAGGTTGAGTATTGAGTATTGAAGATTGAGGATTGAGGATTGAGGATTGAGGATTGAGGATTGAAGATTGAGGATTGAGGATTGAGGATTGAGGATTGAGGATTGAAGATTGAGGATTGGGTATTGAGGATTGAAGAATGAGGATTGAGTATTGAGTATTGAGGATTGAGGATTGAAGATTGACTACTGAGGATTGAAGATTGTCGATTGAGGATTGACGATTGAGGATTGAGGATTGAGGATTGAGGATTGAGGATTGGAGATTGAGTATTGAGTATTGAAGATTGAGGATTGAGGATTGAGGATTGAGGATTGAAGATTGAGGATTGCGTATTGAGGATAGAACATTGCGGATTGAGGATTGAGTATTGAGGATTGAGGATTGAGGATTGAAGGTTGAATATTGATGATTGAAGATTGAGGATCGAGGATTGAGTGTTGTGGATTGAGGACGAGGACTGTGGGTAGAGTATTGGTGTTTGAGGTCTGAGGATTGAGGATTGAGGATTGAGAATTGAGGATTGAGGATTGAGGATTGAAGATTGAGGATTGGGTGTTGAGGATTGAAGGATGAGGATTGAGGATTGAGGACTGAGGATTGAGGGTTGTGGATTGAGGACGAGGACTGAGGGTTGAGTATTGATGTTTGAAGTCTGAGGATTCAGGATTGAGGATTGAGAATTGAGGATTGAGGATTGCGGATAGAAGATTGAGGATTGAAGAATGAGGATTGAGTATTGAGGATTGAGAATTTGGGACTGAGGATTGAATATTGAGGATTGAGGATTGAAGATTGAGGATTGCGTATTGAGGATAGATCATTCATGATTGAGGATTGAGTATTGAGGATTGAGGATTGAGGATTGAGGACTGAGGATTGAGGATTGAGGATTGAGGATTGAAGGTTCAGTATTGAGGATTGAAGATTGAGAATTGAGGATTGAGGATTGAACATTGAGGACTGAGTGTTGAGGATTGAAGATTGAGGATTGCGTATTGAGGATAGAACATTGAGGATTGAGGATTGAGTATTGAGGATTAATGATTGAGGATTGAAGATTGAATATTGATGATTGAATATTGAGGATCGAGGATTGAGTGTTGTGGATTGAGGACGAGGACTCAGGGTAGAGTATTGATGTTTGAGGTCTGAGGATTGAGGATTGAGGATTGAGAACTGAGGATTGAGGATTGAGGATTGAAGATTGAGGATTGGGTGTTGAGGATTGAAGAATGAGGATTGAGGATTGCAGATTGAGTATTGAGGGTTGAAGATTGAGGACTAAGGATTGAGGATTGAGGATTGACGATTGAGGATTGAGGATTGAGGATTGAGGACGAGGCCTGAGGGTTGAGTATTGATGTTTGAGGTCTGAGGGTTGAGGAATGAGGATTGAGAATTGAGGGTTGAGGATTGAGGATTGGAGATTGAGGATTGGGTGTTGAGGATTGAAGAATGAGTATTGAGGATTGAGGATTGAGGATTGAGGATTGAAGATTGAGTATTGAGGATTGAAGATTGAGGATTGGGGATTGAGGATTGAGGATTGAGGATTGAGGATTGAGGATTGAGGATTGAGAATTGAGGATTGAGGATTGAGGATGGAAGATTGAGGATTGGGTATTGAGGATTGAAGAATGAGGATTGAGGATTGAGGATTGAGGATTGAGGATTGAGGATTGAGGATTGAAGACTGAGTATTGAGGATTGAAGGTTGACGATTGAGGATTCAGGATTGAGGATTGAAGATTGAGGATTGGGTATTGAGGATTGAAGAATGAGGATTGAGGATTGAGGATTGAGGATTGAGGATTGAGGGTTGAAGACTGAGTATTGAGGATTGAAGATTGAGGATTGAGGAGTGAGTATTGAAGATTGAGAATTTGAGACTGAGGATTGAAGATTGAGGATTGAGGATTGAGGTTTGAGGATTGAGGATTGAGGATTGAGGATTGAAGATTGGGGATTGGGTATTGAGGATTGAAGAATGAGGATTGAGTATTGAGGATTGAGGATTGAGGATTGAAGATTGAGTATTGAGGATTGAAGATTGACGATTGAGGATTGAGTACTGAGGATTGAGGATTGAGGATTGAGGATTGAGGATTGAAGATTGAGTATTGAGGATTGAAGACTGAGGATTGGGGATTGAGGATTGACGATTGAGGATTGAAGATTGAGGATTGAGGATTGAGGATTGAGGATTGAGGATTGAGGATTGAGGATTGGAGATTGAGTATTGAGTATTGAAGATTGAGGATTGAGGATTGAGGATTGAGGATTGAAGATTGAGGATTGCGTATTGAGGATAGAACATTGCGGATTGAGGATTGAGTATTGAGGATTGAGGATTGAGGATTGAAGGTTGAATATTGATGATTGAAGATTGAGGATCGAGGATTGAGTGTTGTGGATTGAGGACGAGGACTGAGGGTAGAGTATTGGTGTTTGAGGTCTGAGGATTGAGGATTGAGGATTGAGAATTGAGGATTGAGGATTGAGGATTGAAGATTGAGGATTGGGTGTTGAGGATTGAAGAATGAGGATTGAGGATTGAGGACTGAGGATTGAGGGTTGTGGATTGAGGACGAGGACTGAGGGTTGAGTATTGATGTTTGAGGTCTGAGGATTGAGGAATGAGGATTGAGAATTGAGGGTTGAGGATTGAGGATTGGAGATTGAGGTTTGGGTGTTGAGGATTGAAGAATGAGGATTGAGGTTTGAGGATTGAGGATTGAGGATTGAAGATTGAGTATTGAGGATTGAAGATTGAGGATTGAGGATTGAGGATTGAGGATTGAGGATTGAGGATTGAGGATTGAGGATTGAGAATTGAGGATTGAGGATTGAGGATTGAAGATTGAGGATTGGGTATTGAGGATTGAAGCATGCGGATTGAGGATTGAGGATTGAGGATTGAGGATTGAGGATTGAAGACTGAGTATTGAGGATTGAAGATTGACGATTGAGGATTGAGGATTGAGGATTGAAGATTGAGGATTGGGTATTGAGGATTGAAGAATGAGGATTGAGGATTGAGGATTGAGGATTGAGGATTGAGGGTTGAAGACTGAGTATTGAGGATTGAAGATTGAGGATTGAGGAGTGAGTATTGAAGATTGAGAATTTGGGACTGAGGATTGAAGATTGAGGATTGAGGATTGAGGTTTGAGGATTGAAGGTTGAAGATTGAGGATTGAAGATGGAGGATTGGGTATTGAGGATTGAAGAATGAGGATTGAGTATTGAGGATTGAGGATTGAGGATTGAAGGTTGAGTATTGAGGATTGAAGATTGACGATTGAGGATTGAGTACTGAGGAGTGAGGATTGAGGATTGAGGATTGAGGATTGAAGATTGAGTATTGGAGATTGAAGATTGAGGATTGAGGATTGAGTATTGAGGATTGAGGATTGAAGATTGAGGATTGAGGATTGAGGATTGAGGATTGAGGATTGAAGATTGAGGATTGGGTATTGAGGATTGAAGAATGAGGATTGAGTATTGAGTATTGAGGATTGAGGATTGAAGATTGAGTACTGAGGATTGATGATTGTCGATTGAGGATTGAGGATTGAGGATTGAGGATTGAGGATTGAGGATTGAGGATTGGAGATTGAGTAATGAGTATTGAAGATTGAGGATTGAGGATTGAGGACTGAGGATTGAAGATTGAGGATTGCGTATTGAGGATAGAACATTGCGGATTGAGGATTGTGTATTGAGGATTGAGGATTGAGGATTGAAGGTTGAATATTGATGATTGAAGGTTGAGGATCGAGGATTGAGTGTTGGGGATTGAGGACGAGTACTGAGGGTAGAGTATTGGTGTTTGAGGTCTGAGGATTGAGGACTGAGGATTGAGGGTTGTGGATTGAGGACGAGGACTGAGGGTTGAGTATTGATGTTTGAGGTCTGAGGATTGAGGAATGAGGATTGAGAATTGAGGGTTGAGGATTGAGGATTGGAGATTGAGGTTTGGGTGTTGAGGATTGAAGAATGAGGATTGAGGTTTGAGGATTGAGGATTGAGGATTGAAGATTGAGTATTGAGGATTGAAGATTGAGGATTGAGGATTGAGGATTGAGGATTGAGGATTGAGGATTGAGGATTGAGGATTGAGAATTGAGGATTGAGGATTGAGGATTGAAGATTGAGGATTGGGTATTGAGGATTGAAGCATGCGGATTGAGTATTGAGGATTGAGGATTGAGGATTGAGGATTGAAGACTGAGTATTGAGGATTGAAGATTGACGATTGAGGATTGAGGATTGAGGATTGAAGATTGAGGATTGGGTATTGAGGATTGAAGAATGAGGATTGAGGATTGAGGATTGAGGATTGAGGATTGAGGGTTGAAGACTGAGTATTGAGGATTGAAGATTGAGGATTGAGGAGTGAGTATTGAAGATTGAGAATTTGGGACTGAGGATTGAAGATTGAGGATTGAGGATTGAGGTTTGAGGATTGAAGGTTGAAGATTGAGGATTGAAGATTGAGGATTGGGTATTGAGGATTGAAGAATGAGGATTGAGTATTGAGGATTGAGGATTGAGGATTGAAGGTTGAGTATTGAGGATTGAAGATTGACGATTGAGGATTGAGTACTGAGGAGTGAGGATTGAGGATTGAGGATTGAGGATTGAAGATTGAGTATTGGAGATTGAAGATTGAGGATTGAGGATTGAGTATTGAGGATTGAGGATTGAAGATTGAGGATTGAGGATTGAGGATTGAGGATTGAGGATTGAAGATTGAGGATTGGGTATTGAGGATTGAAGAATGAGGATTGAGTATTGAGTATTGAGGATTGAGGATTGAAGATTGAGTACTGAGGATTGATGATTGTCGATTGAGGATTGAGGATTGAGGATTGAGGATTGAGGATTGAGGATTGAGGATTGGAGATTGAGTAATGAGTATTGAAGATTGAGGATTGAGGATTGAGGACTGAGGATTGAAGATTGAGGATTGCGTATTGAGGATAGAACATTGCGGATTGAGGATTGAGTATTGAGGATTGAGGATTGAGGATTGAAGGTTGAATATTGATGATTGAAGGTTGAGGATCGAGGATTGAGTGTTGGGGATTGAGGACAAGGACTGAGGGTAGAGTATTGGTGTTTGAGGTCTGAGGATTGAGGATTGAGGATTGAGAATTGAGGATTGAGGATTGAGGATTGAAGATTGAGGATTGGGTGTTGAGGATTGAAGAGTGAGGATTGAGGATTGAGGACTGAGGATTGAGGGTTGTGGATTGAGGACGAGGACTGAGGGTTGAGTATTGATGTTTGAAGTCTGAGGATTCAGGATTGAGGATTGAGAATTGAGGATTGAGTATTGCGGATAGAAGATTGAAGATTGGGTATTGCGGATTGAACATTGAGGATTGAAGAATGAGGATTGATTATTGAGGATTGAGAATTTGGGACTGAGGATTGAAGATTGAGGATTGAGGATTGAAGATTGAGGATTGCGTATTGAGGATAGATCATTGATGATTGAGGATTGAGTATTGAGGATTGAGGATTGAGGATTGAGGACTGAGGATTGAGGATTGAGGATTGAAGGTTCAGTATTGAGGATTGAAGATTGAGAATTGAGGATTGAGGATTGAACATTGAGGACTGAGTGTTGAGGATTGAAGATTGAGGATTGCGTATTGAGGATAGAACATTGCGGATTGAGGATTGAGTATTGAGGATTAATGATTGAGGATTGAAGATTGAATATTGATGATTGAATATTGAGGATCGAGGATTGAGTGTTGTGGATTGAGGACGAGGACTCAGGGCAGAGTATTGATGTTTGAGGTCTGAGGATTGAGGATTGAGGATTGAGAATTGAGGATTGAGGATTGACGATTGAGGATTGAGGATTGAGGATAGAGGATTGAGGATTGAAGGTTGAGGATTGCGTATTGAGGATAGGACATTGAGGATTGAGGATTGAGTATTGAGGATTGAGGATTGAGGATTGAAGATTGAATATTGATGATTGAAAATTGAGGATCGAGGATTGATCGTTGTGGATTGAGGACGAGGACTGAGGGTTGAGTGTTGATGTTTGAGGTCTGAGGATTGAGGAATGAGGATTGAGAATTGAGGGTTGAGGATTGAGGATTGGAGATTGAGGATTGGGTGTTGAGGATTGAAGAATGAGGATTGAGGATTGAGGATTGAGGATTGAGGATTGAAGATTGAGTATTGAGGATTGAAGATTGAGGATTGGGGATTGAGGATTGAGGATTGAGGATTGAGGATTGAGGATTGAGGATTGAGAATTGAGGATTGAGGATTGAGGATGGAAGATTGAGGATTGGGTATTGAGGATTGAAGAATGAGGATTGAGGATTGAGGATTGAGGATTGAGGATTGAGGATTGAGGATTGAAGACTGAGTATTGAGGATTGAAGGTTGACGATTGAGGATTCAGGATTGAGGATTGAAGATTGAGGATTGGGTATTGAGGATTGAAGAATGAGGATTGAGGATTGAGGATTGAGGATTGAGGATTGAGGGTTGAAGACTGAGTATTGAGGATTGAAGATTGAGGATTGAGGAGTGAGTATTGAAGATTGAGAATTTGAGACTGAGGATTGAAGATTGAGGATTGAGGATTGAGGTTTGAGGATTGAGGATTGAGGATTGAGGATTGAAGATTGGGGATTGGGTATTGAGGATTGAAGAATGAGGATTGAGTATTGAGGATTGAGGATTGAGGATTGAAGATTGAGTATTGAGGATTGAAGATTGACGATTGAGGATTGAGTACTGAGGATTGAGGATTGAGGATTGAGGATTGAAGATTGAGTATTGAGGATTGAAGACTGAGGATTGGGGATTGAGGATTGAGGATTGAGGATTGAAGATTGAGGATTGAGGATTGAGGATTGAGGGTTGAGGATTGAAGATTGAGGATTGGGTGTTGAGGATTGAAGAATGAGGATTGAGTATTGAGTATTGAGGATTGAGGATTGAAGATTGAGTATTGAGGATTGAAGATTGTCGATTGAGGATTGAGGATTGAGGACTGAGGATTGAGGATTGAGGATTGAGGATTGGAGATTGAGTATTGAGTATTGAAGATTGAGGATTGAGGATTGAGGATTGAGGATTGAAGATTGAGGATTGCGTATTGAGGATAGAACATTGCGGATTGAGGATTGAGTATTGAGGATTGAGGATTGAGGATTGAAGGTTGAATATTGATGATTGAAGATTGAGGATCGAGGATTGAGTGTTGTGGATTGAGGACGAGGACTGAGGGTAGAGTATTGGTGTTTGAGGTCTGAGGATTGAGGATTGAGGATTGAGAATTGAGGATTGAGGATTGAGGATTGAAGATTGAGGATTGGGTGTTGAGGATTGAAGAATGAGGATTGAGGATTGAGGACTGAGGATTGAGGGTTGTGGATTGAGGACGAGGACTGAGGGTTGAGTATTGATGTTTGAAGTCTGCGGATTCAGGATTGAGGATTGAGAATTGGGGATTGAGGATTGAGGATTGAAGATTGAGGATTCGGTATTGAGGATTGAAGAATGAGGATTGAGGAGTGAGTACTGAGGATTGAGGATTGCAGATTGAGTATTGAGGATTGAAGATTGAGGACTGAGGATTGAGGATTGAGGATTGACGATTGAGGATTGAGGATTGAGGATTGAGGATTGAGGATTGAAGATTGAGGATTGGGTGTTGAGGATTGAAGAATGAGTATTGAGGATTGAGGATTGAGGACTTAGTGTTGTGGATTGAGGACGAGGACTGAGGGTTGAGTACTGATGTTTGAAGTCTGAGGATTCAGGATTGAGGATTGAGAATTGAGGATTGAGGATTGAGGATTGAAGATTGAGGATTCGGTATTGAGGATTGAAGAATGAGGATTGAGTATTGAGGATTGAGGATTGAAGATTGAATATTGATGATTGAAAATTGAGGATCGAGGATTGAGCGTTGTGGATTGAGGACGAGGCCTGAGAGATGAGTATTGATGTTTGAGGTCTGAGGATTGAGGAATGAGGATTGAGAATTGAGGATTGAGGATTGAGGATTCGGTATTGAGGATTGAAGAATGAGGATTGAGGATTGAGGATTGAGGATTGAAGATTGAGGACTGAGGATTGAGGATTGAGGATTGAGGATTGAGGATTGAGGATTGAAGATTGAGGATTGGGTATTGAGGATTGAAGAATGAGGATTGAGTATTGAGGATTGAGGATTGAGGATTGAAGGTTGAGTATTGAGGATTGAAGATTGACGATTGAGGATTGAGTACTGAGGAGTGAGGATTGAGGATTGAGGATTGAGGATTGAAGATTGAGTATTGGAGATTGAAGATTGAGGATTGAGGATTGAGTATTGAGGATTGAGGATTGAAGATTGAGGATTGAGGATTGAGGATTGAGGATTGAGGATTGAAGATTGAGGATTGGGTATTGAGGATTGAAGAATGAGGATTGAGTATTGAGTATTGAGGATTGAGGATTGAAGATTGAGTACTGAGGATTGAAGATTGTCGATTGAGGATTGAGGATTGAGGATTGAGGATTGAGGATTGAGGATTGAGGATTGGAGATTGAGTATTGAGTATTGAAGATTGAGGATTGAGGATTGAGGATTGAGGATTGAAGATTGAGGATTGCGTATTGAGGATAGAACATTGCGGATTGAGGATTGAGTATTGAGGATTGAGGATTGAGGATTGAAGGTTGAATATTGATGATTGAAGATTGAGGATCGAGGATTGAGTGTTGGGGATTGAGGACGAGGACTGAGGGTAGAGTATTGGTGTTTGAGGTCTGAGGATTGAGGATTGAGGATTGAGAATTGAGGATTGAGGATTGAGGATTGAAGATTGAGGATTGGGTGTTGAGGATTGAAGAATGAGGATTGAGGATTGAGGACTGAGTATTGAGGGTTGTGGATTGAGGACGAGGACTGAGGGTTGAGTATTGATGTTTGAAGTCTGAGGATTCAGGATTGAGGATTGAGAATTGAGGATTGAGGATTGCGGATAGAAGATTGAGGATTGGGTATTGCGGATTGAACATTGAGGATTGAAGAATGAGGATTGATTATTGAGGATTGAGAATTTGGGACTGAGGATTGAAGATTGAGGATTGAGGATTGAAGATTGAGGATTGCGTATTGAGGATAGATCATTGATGATTGAGGATTGAGTATTGAGGATTGAGGATTGAGGATTGAGGACTGAGGATTGAGGATTGAGGATTGAAGGTTCAGTATTGAGGATTGAAGATTGAGAATTGAGGATTGAGGATTGAACATTGAGGACTGAGTGTTGAGGATTGAAGATTGAGGATTGCGTATTGAGGATAGAACATTGCGGATTGAGGATTGAGTATTGAGGATTAATGATTGAGGATTGAAGATTGAATATTGATGATTGAATATTGAGGATCGAGGATTGAGTGTTGTGGATTGAGGACGAGGACTCAGGGTAGAGTATTGATGTTTGAGTTCTGAGGATTGAGGATTGAGGATTGAGAATTGACGATTGAGGATTGACGATTGAGGATTGAGGATTGAGGATAGAGGATTGAGGATTGAAGGTTGAGGATTGCGTATTGAGGATAGAACATTGAGGATTGAGGATTGAGTATTGAGGATTGAGGATTGAGGATTGAAGATTGAATATTGATGATTGAAAATTGAGGATCGAGGATTGATCGTTGTGGATTGAGGACGAGGACTGAGGGTTGAGTGTTGATGTTTGAGGTCTGAGGATTGAGGAATGAGGATTGAGAATTGAGGGTTGAGGATTGAGGATTGGAGATTGAGGATTGGGTGTTGAGGATTGAAGAATGAGGATTGAGGATTGAGGATTGAGGATTGAGGATTGAAGATTGAGTATTGAGGATTGAAGATTGAGGATTGGGGATTGAGGATTGAGGATTGAGGATTGAGGATTGAGGATTGAGGATTGAGGATTGAGAATTGAGGATTGAGGATTGAGGATGGAAGATTGAGGATTGGGTATTGAGGATTGAAGAATGAGGATTGAGGATTGAGGATTGAGGATTGAGGATTGAGGATTGAGGATTGAAGACTGAGTATTGAGGATTGAAGGTTGACGATTGAGGATTCAGGATTGAGGATTGAAGATTGAGGATTGGGTATTGAGGATTGAAGAATGAGGATTGAGGATTGAGGATTGAGGATTGAGGATTGAGGGTTGAAGACTGAGTATTGAGGATTGAAGATTGAGGATTGAGGAGTGAGTATTGAAGATTGAGAATTTGAGACTGAGGATTGAAGATTGAGGATTGAGGATTGAGGTTTGAGGATTGAGGATTGAGGATTGAGGATTGAAGATTGGGGATTGGGTATTGAGGATTGAAGAATGAGGATTGAGTATTGAGGATTGAGGATTGAGGATTGAAGATTGAGTATTGAGGATTGAAGATTGACGATTGAGGATTGAGTACTGAGGATTGAGGATTGAGCATTGAGGATTGAGGATTGAAGATTGAGTATTGAGGATTGAAGACTGAGGATTGGGGATTGAGGATTGAGGATTGAAGATTGAGGATTGCGTATTGAGGATAGAACATTGCGGATTGAGGATTGAGTATTGAGGATTGAGGATTGAGGATTGAAGGTTGAATATTGATGATTGAAGATTGAGGATCGAGGATTGAGTGTTGGGGATTGAGGACGAGGACTGAGGGTAGAGTATTGGTGTTTGAGGTCTGAGGATTGAGGATTGAGGATTGAGAATTGAGGATTGAGGATTGAGGATTGAAGATTGAGGATTGGGTGTTGAGGATTGAAGAATGAGGATTGAGGATTGAGGACTGAGTATTGAGGGTTGTGGATTGAGGACGAGGACTGAGGGTTGAGTATTGATGTTTGAAGTCTGAGGATTCAGGATTGAGGATTGAGAATTGAGGATTGAGGATTGCGGATAGAAGATTGAGGATTGGGTATTGCGGATTGAACATTGAGGATTGAAGAATGAGGATTGATTATTGAGGATTGAGAATTTGGGACTGAGGATTGAAGATTGAGGATTGAGGATTGAAGATTGAGGATTGCGTATTGAGGATAGATCATTGATGATTGAGGATTGAGTATTGAGGATTGAGGATTGAGGATTGAGGACTGAGGATTGAGGATTGAGGATTGAAGGTTCAGTATTGAGGATTGAAGATTGAGAATTGAGGATTGAGGATTGAACATTGAGGACTGAGTGTTGAGGATTGAAGATTGAGGATTGCGTATTGAGGATAGAACATTGCGGATTGAGGATTGAGTATTGAGGATTAATGATTGAGGATTGAAGATTGAATATTGATGATTGAATATTGAGGATCGAGGATTGAGTGTTGTGGATTGAGGACGAGGACTCAGGGTAGAGTATTGATGTTTGAGTTCTGAGGATTGAGGAATGAGGATTGAGAATTGAGGGTTGAGGATTGAGGATTGGAGATTGAGGATTGGGTGTTGAGGATTGAAGAATGAGGATTGAGGATTGAGGATTGAGGATTGAGGATTGAAGATTGAGTATTGAGGATTGAAGATTGAGGATTGGGGATTGAGGATTGAGGATTGAGGATTGAGGATTGAGGATTGAGGATTGAGAATTGAGGATTGAGGATTGAGGATGGAAGATTGAGGATTGGGTATTGAGGATTGAAGAATGAGGATTGAGGATTGAGGATTGAGGATTGAGGATTGAGGATTGAGGATTGAAGACTGAGTATTGAGGATTGAAGGTTGACGATTGAGGATTCAGGATTGAGGATTGAAGATTGAGGATTGGGTATTGAGGATTGAATAATGAGGATTGAGGATTGAGGATTGAGGATTGAGGATTGAGGGTTGAAGACTGAGTATTGAGGATTGAAGATTGAGGATTGAGGAGTGAGTATTGAAGATTGAGAATTTGAGACTGAGGATTGAAGATTGAGGATTGAGGATTGAGGTTTGAGGATTGAGGATTGAGGATTGAGGATTGAAGATTGGGGATTGGGTATTGAGGATTGAAGAATGAGGATTGAGTATTGAGGATTGAGGATTGAGGATTGAAGATTGAGTATTGAGGATTGAAGATTGACGATTGAGGATTGAGTACTGAGGATTGAGGATTGAGCATTGAGGATTGAGGATTGAAGATTGAGTATTGAGGATTGAAGACTGAGGATTGGGGATTGAGGATTGAGGATTGAGGATTGAAGATTGAGGATTGAGGATTGAGGATTGAGGGTTGAGGATTGAAGATTGAGGATTGGGTATTGAGGATTGAAGAATGAGGATTGAGTATTGAGTATTGAGGATTGAGGATTGAAGATTGAGTATTGAGGATTGAAGATTGTCGATTGAGGATTGAGGTTTGAGGATTGAGGATTGAGGATTGAGGATTGAGGATTGGAGATTGAGTATTGAGTATTGAAGATTGAGGATTGAGGATTGAGGATTGAGGATTGAAGATTGAGGATTGCGTATTGAGGATAGAACATTGCGGATTGAGGATTGAGTATTGAGGATTGAGGATTGAGGATTGAAGGTTGAATATTGATGATTGAAGATTGAGGATCGAGGATTGAGTGTTGTGGATTGAGGACGAGGACTGAGGGTAGAGTATTGGTGTTTGAGGTCTGAGGATTGAGGATTGAGGATTGAGAATTGAGGATTGAGGATTGAGGATTGAAGATTGAGGATTGGGTGTTGAGGATTGAAGAATGAGGATTGAGGATTGAGGACTGAGGATTGAGGGTTGTGGATTGAGGACGAGGACTGAGGGTTGAGTATTGATGTTTGAAGTCTGAGGATTCAGGATTGAGGATTGAGAATTGGGGATTGAGGATTGAGGATTGAAGATTGAGGATTCGGTATTGAGGATTGAAGAATGAGGATTGAGGAGTGAGTACTGAGGATTGAGGATTGCAGATTGAGTATTGAGGATTGAAGATTGAGGACTGAGGATGGAGGATTGAGGATTGACGATTGAGGATTGAGGATTGAGGATTGAGGATTGACAATTGAAGGTTGAGGATTCCGTATTGAGGATAGATCATTGATGATTGAGGATTGAGTATTGAGGATTGAGGATTGAGGATTGAAGAATGAATATTGATGACTGAAGATTGAGGATCGAGGATTGAGCGTTGTGGATTGAGGACGAGGCCTGAGGGTTGAGTATTGATGTTTGAGTTCTGAGGATTGAGGAATGAGGATTGAGAATTGAGGATTGAGGATTGAGGATTGAAGATTGAGGATTGGGTGTTGAGGATTGAAGAATGAGTATTGAGGATTGAGGATTGAGGACTTAGTGTTGTGGATTGAGGACGAGGACTGAGGGTTGAGTACTGATGTTTGAAGTCTGAGGATTCAGGATTGAGGATTGAGAATTGAGGATTGAGGATTGAGGATTGAAGATTGAGGATTCGGTATTGAGGATTGAAGAATGAGGATTGAGGATTGAGGATTGAGGATTGAAGATTGAATATTGATGATTGAAAATTGAGGATCGAGGATTGAGCGTTGTGGATTGAGGACGAGGCCTGAGAGATGAGTATTGATGTTTGAGGTCTGAGGATTGAGGAATGAGGATTGAGAATTGAGGATTGAGGATTGAGGATTCGGTATTGAGGATTGAAGAATGAGGATTGAGGATTGAGGATTGAGGATTGAAGATTGAGGATTGAGGATTGAGGATTGAGGACTGAGGATTGAGGATTGAGGATTGAAGATTGAGGATTGGGTATTGAGGATTGAAGAATGAGGATTGAGTATTGAGGATTGAGGATTGAGGATTGAAGATTGAGTATTGAGGATTGAAGATTGACGATTGAGGATTGAGGATTGAGGATTGAGGATTGAGGATTGAGTATTGAGGATTGAAGATTGAGTATTGAGGATTGAAGATTGAGGAATGAGGATTGAGGATTGATGATTGAGGATTGAAGATTGCGGATTGAGCATTGAGGATTGAGGATTGAGGATTGAAGATTGAGGATTGGGTATTGAGGATTGAAGAATGAGGATTGAGTATTGAGTATTGAGGATTGAGGATTGAAGATTGAGTATTGAGGATTGAAGATTGTCGATTGAGGATTGAGGATTGAGGATTGAGGATTGAGGATTGAGGATTGAGGATTGGAGATTGAGTATTGAGTATTGAAGATTGAGGATTGAGGATTGAGGATTGAGGATTGAAGATTGAGGATTGCGTATTGAGGATAGAACATTGAGGATTGAGGATTGAGTATTGAGGATTGAGGATTGAGGATCGAAGGTTGAATACTGATGATTGAAGATTGAGGATCGAGGATTGAGTGTTGTGGATTGAGGACGAGGACTGAGGGTAGAGTATTGGTGTTTGAGGTCTGAGGATTGAGGATTGAGGATTGAGAATTGAGGATTGAGGATTGAGGATTGAAGATTGAGGATTGGGTGTTGAGGATTGAAGAATGAGGATTGAGGATTGAGGACTGAGGATTGAGGGTTGTGGATTGAGGACGAGGACTGAGGGTTGAGTATTCATGTTTGAAGTCTGAGGATTCAGGATTGAGGATTGAGAATTGAGGATTGAGGATTGAGGATTGAAGATTGAGGATTCGGTATTGAGGATTGAAGAATGAGGATTGAGGAGTGAGTATTGAAGATTGAGGGTTTGGGACTGAGGATTGAAGATTGAGGATTGAGGATTGAGGATTGAGGATTGAGGATTGAGGATTGAGGATTGAAGATTGAGAATTGGGTATTGAGGATTGAAGAATGAGGATTGAGGATCGAGTATTGAGGATTGAGTATTGAAGATTGAGTATTCAGGATTGAAGATTGACGATTGAGGATTGAGGATTGAAGATTGAGGATTCGGTATTGAGGATTGAAGAATGAGGATTGAGGAGTGAGGACTGAGGATTGAGGATTGCAGATTGAGTATTGAGGACTGAAGATTGAGGACTGAGGATTGAGGATTGAGGATTGACGATTGAGGATTGAGCGTTGTAGATTGAGGACGAGGACTGAGGGTTGAGTATTGATGTTTGAGGCCTGAGGATTGAGGAATGAGGATTGAGAATTGAGGGTTGAGGATTGAGGATTGAAGATTGAGGATTGAAGAATGAGTATTGAGGATTGAGGATTGAGGATTTAGTGTTGTGGATTGAGGACGAGGACTGAGGGTTGAGTACTGATGTTTGAAGTCTGAGGATTCAGGATTGAGGATTGAGAATTGAGGATTGAGGATTGAGGATTGAAGATTGAGGATTCGGTATTGAGGATTGAAGAAAGAGGATTGAGGATTGAGGATTGAGGATTGAAGATTGAATATTGATGATTGAAAATTGAGGATCGAGGATTGAGCGTTGTGGATTGAGGACGAGGCCTGAGAGATGAGTATTGATGTTTGAGGTCTGAGGATTGAGGAATGAGGATTGAGAATTGAGGATTGAGGATTGAGGATTCGGTATTGAGGATTGAAGAATGAGGATTGAGGATTGAGGATTGAGGATTGAAGATTGAGGATTGAGGATTGAGGATTGAGGATTGAGGATTGAGGATTGAGGATTGAAGATTGAGGATTGGGTATTGAGGATTGAAGAATGAGGATTGAGTTTTGAGGATTGAGGATTGAGGATTGAAGATTGAGTATTGAGGATTGAAGATTGACGATTGAGGATTGAGGATTGAGGATTGAGGATTGAGGATTGAGGATTGAGGATTGAAGATTGAGTATTGAGGATTGAAGATTGAGGAATGAGGATTGAGGATTGAGGATTGAGGATTGAAGATTGCGGATTGAGCATTGAGGATTGAGGATTGAGTATTGAAGATTGAGGATTGGGTATTGAGGATTGAAGAATGAGGATTGAGTATTGAGTATTGAGGATTGAGGATTGAAGATTGAGTATTGAGGATTAAAGGTTGTCGATTGAGGATTGAGGATTGAGGATTGAGGATTGAGGGTTGAAGACTGAGTATTGAGGATTGAAGATTGAGGATTGTTGAGTGAGTATTGAAGATTGAGAATTTGGGACTGAGGATTGAAGATTGAGGATTGAGGATTGAGGTTTGAGGATTGAGGATTGAGGATTGAAGATTGAAGATTGGGGATTGGGTATTGAGGATTGAAGAATGAGGATTGAGTATTGAGGATTGAGGACTGAGGATTGAAGATTGAGTATTGAGGATTGAGGATTGACGACTGAGGATTGAGTACTGAGGATTGAGGATTGAGGATTGAGGATTGAGGATTGAAGATTGAGTATTGAGGATTGAAGACAGAGGATTGAGGATTGAGGATTGAGGATTGAGGATTGAGGATTGAGGATTGGAGATTGAGTATTGAGTATTGAAGATTGAGGATTGAGGATTGAGGATTGAGGATTGAAGATTGAGGATTGCGTATTGAGGATAGAACATTGCGGATTGAGGATTGAGTATTGAGGATTGAGGATTGAGGATTGACGGTTGAGGATTCTGTATTGAGGATTGAAGAATGAGGATTGAGGAGTGAGTACTGAGGATTGAGGATTGCAGATTGAGTATTGAGGATTAAAGATTGAGGACTGAGGATTGAGGATTGAGGATTGAGTATTGAAGATTGAATATTGATGATTGGAGATTGAGTATTGAGTATTGAGGGTTGAGGATTGAAGATTGAGTATTGAGGATTGAAGATTGACGACTGAGGATTGAGGATTGAGGATTGAGGATTGAGGATTGAAGATTGAGTACTGAGGATTGAAGGTTAAGATTGAGGATTGAGGATTGAGGACTGAGGATTGAGGATTGAGGATTGAAGGTTCAGTATTGAGGATTGAAGATTGAGAATTGAGGATTGAGGATTGAACATTGAGGACTGAGTGTTGAGGATTGAAGATTGAGGATAGCGTATTGAGGATAGAACATTGAGGATCGAGGATTGAGTATTGAGGATTGATGATTGAGGATTGAATATTGAATATTGATGATTGAATATTGAGGATCGAGGATTGAGTGTTGAGGATTGAGGACGAGGACTGAGGGTAGAGTATTGATGTTTGAGGTCTGAGGATTGAGGATTGAGGATTGAGAATTGAGGATTGAGGATTGAGGATTGATGATTGAGGATTGGGTGTTGAGGATTGAAGAATGAGGATTGAGGATTGAGGATTGAGGATTGAGGATTGAGGATTGAGGATTGAGGATTGCGGATAGAAGATTGAGGATTGGGTATTGCGGATTGAACATTGAGGATTGAGGATTGAGGATTGAGGATTGAGGATTGAGGATTGAGAATTGAGGATTGAGGATTCAGGATTGAAGATTGAGGATTAGGTATTGAGGATTGAAGAATGAGGATTGAGGATTGAGGATTGCGGATTGAGGATTGAGGATTGAAGACTGAGTATTGAGGATTGAAGATTGAGGATTGAGGATTGAAGATTGAGGATTGCGTATTGAGGATAGAACACTGAGGATTGAGGATTGAGTATTGAGGATTGAGGATTGAGGATTGAGGATTGAAGATTGAATATTGATGATTGAAGATTGAGGATCGAGGATTGAGTGTTGTGGACTGAGGACGAGGACTGAGGGTAGAGCATTGATGTTTAAGGTCTGAGGATTGGGGATTGAGGATTGAAGCTTGAGGATTGAGGATTGCGGATAGAAGGTTGAGGATTGGGTATTGCGGATTGAACATTGAGGATTGAGGATTGAGGGTTGAGGATTGAAGATTGAGGATTGGGTTTTGAGGATTGAAGAATGAGGATTGAGGATTGAGGATTGAGGATTGAGGATTGAAGATTGAGTATTGAGGATTGAAGATTGAGGATTGAGGATTGAGGATTAAAGATTGAGGATTGAGGATTGAGGATTGCGGATAGAAGGTTGAGGATTGGGTATTGCGGATTGAACATTGAGGATTGAGGATTGAGTATTGAGGATTGAGGATTGAGGATTGAGAATTGAGGATTGAGGATTGAGGATTGAAGATTGAGGATTGGGTATTGAGGATTGAAGAATGAGGATTGAGGATTGAGGATTGCGGATTGAGGATTGAGGATTGAAGACTGAGTATTGAGGATTGAAGGTTGAGGATTGCGGAGTGAGTATTGAAGTTTGAGGATTTGGGACTGAGGATTGAAGATTGAGGATTGAGGATTGAGGATTGAGGATTGAGGATTGAGGATTGAGGATTGAAGGTTGAGGATTGGGTATTGAGGATTGAAGAATGAGGATTGAGGATTGAGGATTGAGGATTGAGGATTGAGGATTGAGAATTGAGGATTGAGGATTGAGGATTGAAGATTGAGGATTGGGTATTGAGGATTGAAGAATGAGGATTGAGGATTGAGGATTGCGGATTGAGGATTGAGTGTTGAAGACTGAGTATTGAGGATTGAAGATTGAGGATTGAGGAGTGAGTATTGAAGTTTGAGGATTTGGGACTGAGGATTGAAGATTGAGGATTGAGGATTGAGGATTGTGGATTGAGGATTGAGGATTGAGGATTGAGGATTGAAGATTGAGGATTGGGTATTGAGGATTGAAGAATGAGGATTGAGGATTGAGGATTGAGGATTGAGGATTGAGGGTTGAAGACTGAGTATTGAGGATTGAAGATTGAGGATTGAGGAGTGAGTATTGAAGATTGAGAATTTGGGACTGAGGATTGAAGATTGAGGATTGAGGATTGAGGTTTGAGGATTGAGGATTGAGGATTGAGGATTGAAGATTGAGGATTGGGTATTGAGGATTGAAGAATGAGGATTGAGTATTGAGGATTGAGGATTGAGGATTGAAGATTGAGGATTGAGGATTGAGGATTGAGGATTGAGGATTGAAGATTGAGGATTGAGGATTGAGGATTGAGGATTGAGGATTGAAGATTGAGGATTGGGTATTGAGGATTGAAGAATGAGGATTGAGTATTGAGTATTGAGGATTGAGGATTGAAGATTGAGTACTGAGGATTGAAGATTGTCGATTGAGGATTGAGGATTGAGGATTGAGGATTGGAGATTGAGTATTGAGTATTGAAGATTGAGGACTGAGGATTGAGGATTGAGGATTGAAGATTGAGGATTGCGTATTGAGGATAGAACATTGCGGATTGAGGATTGAGTATTGAGGATTGAGGATTGAGGATTGAAGGTTGTATATTGATGATTGAAGATTGAGGATCGAGGATTGAGTGTTGTGGATTGAGGACGAGGACTCAGGGTAGAGTATCGATGTTTGAGGTCTGAGGATTGAGGATTGAGGATTGAGGATTGAGTATTGAGGATTGAAGATTGAGGATTGGGTGTTGAGGATTGAAGAATGAGGATTGAGGATTGCAGATTGAGTATTGAGGGTTGAAGATTGAGGACTAAGGATTGAAGATTGAGGATTGACGATTGAGGATTGAGGATTGAGGATTGAGGACGAGGCCTGAGGGTTGAGTATTGATGTTTGAGGTCTGAGGGTTGAGGAATGAGGATTGAGGATTGAGGATTGAAGATTGAGGATTGAGGATTGAGGATTGAAGATTGAGGATTGAAGATTGAGGATTGAGGAGTGAGTATTGAAGATTGAGGATTTGGGACTGAGGATTGAAGATTGAGGATTGAGGATTGAGGTCTGAGGATTGAGGATTGAGGATTGAGGATTGAAGATTGAGGATTGGGTATTGAGGATTGAAGAATGAGGATTGAGGATTGAGGATTGAGGATTGATGATTGAGGATTGAGGATTGAGGATTGAAGATTGAGGATTGAGGAGTGAGTATTGAAGATTGAGGATTTGGGACTGAGGATTGAAGATTGAGGATTGAAGATTGAGGATTGAGGAGTGAGTATTGAAGATTGAGGATTTGGGACTGAGGATTGAAGATTGAGGATTGAGGATTGAGGATTGAGGATTGAGGATTGAGGATTGAGGATTGAGGATTGAGTATTGAAGATTGAATATTGATGATTGAAGATTGAGGATCGAGGATTGAGCGTTGTGGATTGAGGACGAGGACTGAGGGTTGAGTATTGATGTTTGAGGTCTGAGGATTGAGGAATGAGGATTGAGAATTGAGGGTTGAGGATTGAGGATTGGAGATTGAGGATTGGGTGTTGAGGATTGAAGAATGAGGATTGAGGAGTGAGGATTGAGGATTGAGGATTGAAGATTGAGTATTGAGGATTGAAGATTGAGGATTGAGGAGTGAGTATTGAAGATTGAGAATTTGGGACTGAGGATTGAAGATTGAGGATTGAGGATTGAGGTTTGAGGATTGAGGATTGAGGATTGAAGATTGAAGGTTGGGGATTGGGTATTGAGGATTGAAGAATGAGGATTGAGGATTGAGGATTGAGAATTGAGTATTGAGGATTGAGGATTGAGGATTGAGGATTGAGGATTGAGGATTGGAGATTGAGTATTGAGTATTGAAGATTGAGGATTGAGGATTGAGGATTTAGGATTGAAGGTTGAGGATTGCGTATTGAGGATTGAAGAATGAGGATTGAGGAGTGAGTACTGAGGATTGAGGATTGCAGATTGAGTATTGAGGATTAAAGATTGAGGACTGAGGATTGAGGATTGAGGATTGAGTATTGAAGATTGAATATTGATGATTGGAGATTGAGTATTGAGTATTGAGGATTGAGGATTGAAGATTGAGTATTGAGGATTGAAGATTGACGATTGAGGATTGAGGATTGAGGATTGAGGATTGAGGATTGAGGATTGAGGATTGATGATTGAGTATTGAGGATTGAAGATTGAGGATTGAGGATTGAGGATTGAGGATTGAGGATTGAAGATTGCGTACTGAGGATTGAAGATTAAGATTGAGGATTGAGGATTGAGGATTGAGGATTGAGGATTGAGGATTGAAGATTGAGTATTGAGGATTGAAGATTGAGGATCGAGGATTGAGGATTGAGGATTGAGGATTGAAGATTGAGTACTGAGGATTGAAGGTTAAGATTGAGGATTGAGGATTGAGGACTGAGGATTGAGGATTGAGGATTGAAGGTTCAGTATTGAGGATTGAAGGTTGAGAATTGAGGATTGAGGATTGAACATTGAGGACTGAGTGTTGAGGATTGAAGATTGAGGATTGCGTATTGAGGATAGAACATTGAGGATTGAGGATTGAGTATTGAGGATTGATGATTGAGGATTGAAGATTGAATATTGATGATTGAATATTGAGGATGGAGGATTGAGTGTTGTGGATTGAGGACGAGGACTGAGGGTAGAGTATTGATGTTTGAGGTCTGAGGATTGAGGATTGAGGATTGAGAATTGAGGATTGAGGATTGAGGATTGATGATTGAGGATTGGGTGTTGAGGATTGAAGAATGAGGATTGAGGATTGAGGATTGAGGATTGAGGATTGAGGATTGAGGATTGAGGATTGCGGATAGAAGATTGAGGATTGGGTATTGCGGATTGAACATTGAGGATTGAGGATTGAGGATTGAGGATTGAGGATTGAGGATTGAGAATTGAGGATTGAGGATTCAGGATTGAAGATTGAGGATTAGGTATTGAGGATTGAAGAATGAGGATTGAGGATTGAGGATTGCGGATTGAGGATTGAGGATTGAAGACTGAGTATTGAGGATTGAAGATTGAGGATTGAGGATTGAAGATTGAGGATTGCGTATTGAGGATAGAACACTGAGGATTGAGGATTGAGTATTGAGGATTGAGAATTGAGGATTGAAGATTGAATATTGATGATTGAAGATTGAGGATCGAGGATTGAGTGTTGTGGACTGAGGACGAGGACTGAGGGTAGAGCATTGATGTTTAAGGTCTGAGGATTGAGGATTGAGGATTCAAGATTGAGGATTGAGGATTGCGGATAGAAGGTTGAGGATTGGGTATTGCGGATTGAACATTGAGGATTGAGGATTGAGTGTTGAGGATTGAAGATTGAGGATTGGGTTTTGAGGATTGAAGAATGGGGATTGAGGATTGAGGATTGATGATTGAGGATTGAAGATTGAGTATTGAGGATTGAAGATTGAGGATTGAGGATTGAGGATTGAAGATTGAGGATTGAGGATTGAGGATTGCGGATAGAAGGTTGAGGATTGGGTATTGCGGATTGAACATTGAGGATTGAGGATTGAGGATTGAGGATTGAGGATTGAGGATTGAGGATTGAGAATTGAGGATTGAAGATTGAGGATTGAAGATTGAGGATTGGGTATTGAGGATTGAAGAATGAGGATTGAGGATTGAGGATTGCGGATTGAGGATTGAGGATTGAAGACTGAGTATTGAGGATTGAAGGTTGAGGATTGCGGAGTGAGTATTGAAGTTTGAGGATTTGGGACTGAGGATTGAAGATTGAGGATTGAGGATTGAGGATTGAGGATTGAGGATTGAGGATTGAGGATTGAAGGTTGAGGATTGGGTATTGAGGATTGAAGAATGAGGATTGAGGATTGAGGATTGAGGATTGAGGATTGAGGATTGAGAATTGAGGATTGAGGATTGAGGATTGAAGATTGAGGATTGGGTATTGAGGATTGAAGAATGAGGATTGAGGATTGAGGATTGCGGATTGAGGATTGAGTGTTGAAGACTGAGTATTGAGGATTGAAGATTGAGGATTGAGGAGTGAGTATTGAAGTTTGAGGATTTGGGACTGAGGATTGAAGATTGAGGATTGAGGATTGAGGATTGTGGATTGAGGATTGAGGATTGAGTATTGAGGATTGAAGATTGAGGATTGAGGATTGAGGATTGAGGATTGAGGATTGAAGATTGAGGATTGAGGATTGAGGATTGAGGATTGAGGATTGAAGATTGAGGATTGGGTATTGAGGATTGAAGAATGAGGATTGAGTATTGAGTATTGAGGATTGAGGATTGAAGATTGAGTACTGAGGATTGAAGATTGTCGATTGAGGATTGAGGATTGAGGATTGAGGATTGAGGATTGAGGATTGAGGATTGGAGATTGAGTATTGAGTATTGAAGATTGAGGATTGAGGATTGAGGATTGAGGATTGAAGATTGAGGATTGCGTATTGAGGATAGAACATTGCGGATTGAGGATTGAGTATTGAGGATTGAGGATTGAGGATTAAAGGTTGAATATTGATGATTGAAGATTGAGGATCGAGGATTGAGTGTTGTGGATTGAGGACGAGGACTGAGGGTAGAGTATTGGTGTTTGAGGTCTGAGGATTGAGGATTGAGGATTGAGAATTGAGGATTGAGGATTGAGGATTGAAGATTGAGGATTGGGTGTCGAGGATTGAAGAATGAGGATTGAGGATTGAGGACTGAGGATTGAGGGTTGTGGATTGAGGACGAGGACTGAGGGTTGAGTATTGATGTTTGAAGTCTGAGGATTCAGGATTGAGGATTGAGAATTGAGGATTGAGGATTGCGGATAGAAGATTGAGGATTGAAGAATGAGAATTGAGTATTGAGGATTGAGAATTTGGGACTGAGGATTGAAGATTGAGGATTGAGGATTGAAGATTGAGGATTGCGTATTGAGGATAGATCATTGATGATTGAGGATTGAGTATTGAGGATTGAGGATTGAGGATTGAGGATTGAAGATTGAGGATTGGGTATTGAGGATTGAAGAATGAGGATTGAGGATTGAGGATTGAGGGTTGAGGATTGAGGATTGAGGATTGAGGATTGAAGGTTGAGGATTGAGGAGTGAGTATTGAAGATTGAGGATTTGGGACTGAGGATTGAAGATTGAGGATTGAAGATTGAGGATTGAGGAGTGAGTATTGAAGATTGAGGATTTGGGACTGAGGATTGAAGATTGAGGATTGAGGATTGAGGATTGAGGATTGAGGATTGAGGATTGAGGATTGAGGATTGAGTATTGAAGATTGAATATTGATGATTGAAGATTGAGGATCGAGGATTGAGCGTTGTGGATTGAGGACGAGGACTGAGGGTTGAGTATTGATGTTTGAGGTCTGAGGATTGAGGAATGAGGATTGAGAATTGAGGGTTGAGGATTGAGGATTGGAGATTGAGGATTGGGTGTTGGGGATTGAAGAATGAGGATTGAGGATTGAGGATTGAGGATTGAGGATTGAAGATTGAGTATTGGGGATTGAAGATTGAGGATTGAGGATTAAGGATTGAGGATTGAGGATTGAGGATTGAGGATTCAGGATTGAGAATTGAGGATTGAGGATTGAGGATTGAAGATTGAGGATTGGGTATTGAGAATTGAAGCATGAGGATTGAGGATTGAGGATTGAGGATTGAGGAGCGAGTATTGAAGATTGAGAATTTGGGACTGAGGTTTGAAGATTGAGGATTGAGGATTGAGGTTTGAGGATTGAGGATTGAGGATTGATGATTGAAGATTGAGGATCGAGGATTGAGTGTTGTGGATTGAGGACGAGGACTGAGGGTAGAGTATTGGTGTTTGAGGTCTGAGGATTGAGGATTGAGGATTGAGAATTGAGGATTGAGGATTGAGGATTGAAGATTGAGGATTGGTTGTTGAGGATTGAAGAATGAGGATTGAGGATTGAGGACTGAGGATTGAGGGTTGTGGATTGAGGACGAGGACTGAGGGTTGAGTATTGGTGTTTGAAGTCTGAGGATTCAGGATTGAGGATTGAGAATTGAGGATTGAGGATTGCGGATAGAAGATTGAGGATTGGGTATTGCGGATTGAACATTGAGGATTGAAGAATGAGGATTGAGTATTGAGGATTGAGAATTTGGGACTGAGGATTGAAGATTGAGGATTGAGGATTGAAGATTGAGGATTGCGTATTGAGGATAGATCATTGATGATTGAGGATTGAGTATTGAGGATTGAGGATTGAGGATTGAGGACTGAGGATTGAGGATTGAGGATTGAAGGTTCAGTATTGAGGATTGAAGATTGAGAATTGAGGATTGAGGATTGAACATTGAGGACTGAGTGTTGAGGATTGAAGATTGAGGATTGCGTATTGAGGATAGAACATTGAGGATTGAGGATTGAGTATTGAGGATTAATGATTGAGGATTGAAGATTCAATATTGATGATTGAATATTGAGGATCGAGGATTGAGTGTTGTGGATTGAGGACGAGGACTCAGGGTAGAGTATTGATGTTTGAGGTCTGAGGATTGAGGATTGAGGATTGAGAAATGAGGATTGAGGATTGAGGATTGAAGATTGAGGATTGGGTGTTGAGGATTGAAGAATGAGGATTGAGGATTGCAGATTGAGTATTGAGGATTGAAGATTGAGGACTAAGGATTGAGGATTGAGGATTGACGATTGAGGATTGAGGATTGAGGATTGAGGAATGAGGATTGAAGGTTGAGGATTGCGTATTGAGGATAGAACATTGAGGATTGAGGATTGAGTATTGAGGATTGAGGATTGAGTATTGAAGATTGAATATTGATGATTGAAAATTGAGGATCGAGGATTGAGCGTTGTGGATTGAGGACGAGGACTGAGGGTTGAGTATTGATGTTTGAGGTCTGAGGATTGAGGAATGAGGATTGAGAATTGAGGGTTGAGGATTGAGGATTGGAGATTGAGGATTGGGTGTTGAGGATTGAAGAATGAGGATTGAGGATTGAGGATTGAGGATTGAGGATTGAAGATTGAGTATTGAGGATTGAAGATTGAGGATTGAGGATTGAGGATTGAGGATTGAGGGTTGAGAATTGAGGATTGAGGATTGAGGATTGAAGATTGAGGATTGGGTATTGAGGATTGAAGAATGAGGATTGAGGATTGAGGATTGAGGATTAAGGATTGAGGATTGAAGACTGAGTATTGAGGATTGAAGATTGACGATTGAGGATTGAGGATTGAGGATTGAAGATTGAGGATTGGGTATTGAGGATTGAAGAATGAGGATTGAGGATTGAGGATTGAGGATTGAGGATTGAGGGTTGAAGACTGAGTGTTGAGGATTGAAGATTGAGGATTGAGGAGTGAGTATTGAAGATTGAGAATTTGGGACTGAGGATTGAAGATTGAGGATTGAGGATTGAGGATTGAGGATTGAGAACTGAGGATTGTAGACTGAGGATTGAGGATTGAGGATTGGGGATTGAGGATTGAAGATTGAGGATTGAGGATTGAGGATTGAGGATTGAGGATTGAAGATTGAGGATTGGGTATTGAGGATTGAAGAATGAGGATTGAGTATTGAGTATTGAGGATTGAGGATTGAAGATTGAGTATTGAGGATTGAAGATTGTCGATTGAGGATTGAGGATTGAGGATTGAGGATTGAGGATTGAGGATTGAGGATTGAGTATTGAAGATTGAATATTGATGATTGGAGATTGAGTATTGAGTATTGAAGAATGAGGATTGAGGATTGAGGATTGAGGATTGAAGATTGAGGATTGAGGAGTGAGTATTGAAGATTGAGGATTTGGGACTGAGGATTGAAGATTGAGGATTGAAGATTGAGGATTGAGGAGTGAGTATTGTAGATTGAGGATTTGGGACTGAGGATTGAAGATTGAGGATTGAGGATTGAGGATTGAGGATTGAGGATTGAGGATTGAGGATTGAGGATTGAGGATTGAGTATTGAAGATTGAATATTGATGATTGAAGATTGAGGATCGAGGATTGAGCGTTGTGGATTGAGGACGAGGACTGAGGGTTGAGTATTGATGTTTGAGGTCTGAGGATTGAGGAATGAGGATTGAGAATTGAGGGTTGAGGATTGAGGATTGGAGATTGAGGATTGGGTGTTGAGGATTGAAGAATGAGGATTGAGGATTGAGGATTGAGGATTGAGGATGAAGATTGAGGATTGAGGATTGAAGCATGAGGATTGAGGATTGAGGATTGAGGATTGAAGACTGAGTATTGAGGATTGAAGATTGACGATTGAGGATTGAGGATTGAGGATTGAAGATTGAGGATTGGGTATTGAGGATTGAAGAATGAGGATTGAGGATTGAGGTTTGAGGATTGAGGATTGAGGGTTGAAGACTGAGTATTGAGGATTGAAGATTGAGGATTGAGGAGTGAGTATTGAAGATTGAGAATTTGGGACTGAGGATTGAAGATTGAGGGTTGAGGATTGAGGATTGAGAATTGAGGATTGAGGATTGAGGATTGAAGATTGAGGATTCGGTATTGAGGATTGAAGAATGAGGATTGAGGATTGAGGATTGAGGATTGAAGATTGAATATTGATGATTGAAAATTGAGGATCGAGGATTGAGCGTTGTGGATTGAGGACGAGGCCTGACAGATGAGTATTGATGTTTGAGGTCTGAGGATTGAGGAATGAGGATTGAGAATTGAGGATTGAGGATTGAGGATTCGGTATTGAGGATTGAAGAATGTGGATTGAGGATTGAGGATTGAGGATTGAAGATTGAGGATTGAGGATTGAGGATTGAGGATTGAGGATTGAGGATTGAGGATTGAGGATTGATGATTGAGGATTGGGTATTGAGGATTGAAGAATGAGGATTGAGTTTTGAGGATTGAGGATTGAGGATTGAAGATTGAGTATTGAGGATTGAAGATTGACGATTGAGGATTGAGGATTGAGGATTGAGGATTGAGGATTGAGGATTGAGGATTGAAGATTGAGTATTGAGGATTGAAGATTGAGGAATGAGGATTGAGGATTGAGGATTGAGGATTGAAGATTGCGGATTGAGCATTGAGGATTGAGGATTGAGGATTGAAGATTGAGGATTGGGTATTGAGGATTGAAGAATGAGGATTGAGTATTGAGTATTGAGGATTGAGGATTGAAGATTGAGTATTGAGGATTAAAGATTGTCGATTGAGGATTGGGGATTGAGGATTGAGGATTGAGGATTGAGGATTGAGGATTGGAGATTGAGTATTGAGTATTGAAGATTGAGGATTGAGGATTGAGGATTGAGGATTGAAGATTGAGGATTGCGTATTGAGGATAGAACATTGAGGATTGAGGATTGAGTATTGAGGATTGAGGATTGAGGATCGAATGTTGAATACTGATGATTGAAGATTGAGGATCGAGGATTGAGTGTTGTGGATTGAGGACGAGGACTGAGGGTAGAGTATTGGTGTTTGAGGTCTGAGGATTGAGGATTGAGGATTGAGAATTGAGGATTGAGGATTGAGGATTGAAGATTGAGGATTGGGTGTTGAGGATTGAAGAATGAGGATTGAGGATTGAGGACTGAGGATTGAGGGTTGTGGATTGAGGACGAGGACTGAGGGTTGAGTATTCATGTTTGAAGTCTGAGGATTCAGGATTGAGGATTGAGAATTGAGGATTGAGGATTGAGGATTGAAGATTGAGGATTCGGTATTGAGGATTGAAGAATGAGGATTGAGGAGTGAGTATTGAAGATTGAGGGTTTGGGACTGAGGATTGAAGATTGAGGATTGAGGATTGAGGATTGAGGATTGAGGATTGAGGATTGAGGATTGAAGATTGAGGATTGGGTATTGAGGATTGAAGAATGAGGATTGAGGATTGAGGATTGAGGATTGAGTATTGAAGATTGAGTATTCAGGATTGAAGATTGGCGATTGAGGATTGAGGATTGAAGATTGAGGATTCGGTATTGAGGATTGAAGAATGAGGATTGAGGAGTGAGGACTGAGGATTGAGGATTGCAGATTGAGTATTGAGGACTGAAGGTTGAGGACTGAGGATTGAGGATTGAGGATTGACGATTGAGGATTGAGCGTTGTGGATTGAGGACGAGGACTGAGGGTTGAGTATTGATGTTTGAGGTCTGAGGATTGAGGAATGAGGATTGAGAATTGAGGGTTGAGGATTGAGGATTGAAGATTGAGGATTGGGTGTTGAGGATTGAAGAATGAGAATTGGGGATTGAGGATTGAGGATTGAGGATTGAAGATTGAGTATTGAGGATTGAAGATTGAGGATTGAGGATTGAGGATTGAGGATTGAGGATTGAGGATTGAGGATTGCGGATAGAAGATTGAGGATTGGGTATTGCGGATTGAACATTGAGGATTGAGGATTGAGGATTGAGGATTGAGGATTGAGAATTGAGGATTGAGGATTGAGGATTGAAGATTGAGGATTGAGTATTGAGTATTGAGGATTGAGGATTGAAGATTGAGTATTGAGGATTGAAGGTTGTCGATTGAGGATTGAGGATTGAGGCTTGAGGATTGAGGATTGAGGATTGAGGATTGAAGATTGAGTATTGAAGATTGAATATTGATGATTGGAGATTGAGTATTGAGTATTGAAGAATGAGGATTGAGGATTGAGGATTGAGGATTGAAGATTGAATATTGATGATTGAAAATTGAGGATCGAGGATTGAGCGTTGTGGATTGAGGACGAGGCCTGAGGGTTGAGTATTGATGCTTGAGGTCTGAGGATTGAGGAATGAGTATTGAAGATTGAGGATTTGGGACTGAGGATTGAAGATTGAGGATTGAGGATTGAGGATTGAGGATTGAGAATTGAGTATTGAGGATTGAGGATTGAGGATTGAGGATTGAGGATTGAGGATTGGAGATTGAGTATTGAGTATTGAAGATTGAGGATTGAGGATTGACGATTGAGGATTGAAGATTGAGGATTGCGTATTGAGGATAGAACATTGCGGATTGAGGATTGAGTATAGAGGACTAAGGATTGAGGATTGAAGGTTGAGGATTCGGTATTGAGGATTGAAGAATGAGGATTGAGGAGTGAGTACTGAGGATTGAGGATTGCAGATTGAGTATTGAGGATTAAAGATTGAGGACTGAGGATTGAGGATTGAGGATTGACGATTGAGGATTGAGGATAGAGGATTGAGGATTGAGGATTGAAGGTTGAGGATTCCGTATTGAGGATAGATCATTGATGATTGAGGATTGAGTATTGAGGATTGAGGATTGAGGATTGAAGGTTGAATATTGATGATTGAAGATTGAGGATCGAGGATTGAGCCTTGTGGATTGAGGACGAGGCCTGAGGGTTGAGTATTGATGTTTGAGGTCTGAGGATTGAGGAATGAGGATTGAGAATTGAGGATTGAGGATTGAGGATTGAAGATTGAGGATTGGGTATTGAGGATTGAAGAATGAGGATTGAGGGTTGAGGATTGAGGATTGAAGATTGAATATTGATGATTGAAAATTGAGGATCGAGGATTGAGCGTTGTGGATTGAGGACGAGGCCTGAGGGTTGAGTATTGATGTTTGAGGTCTGAGGGTTGAGGAATGAGGATCGAGAGTTGAGGATTGAAGATTGAGGATTGAGGATTGAGGATTGAAGATTGAGGATTGAAGATTGAGGATTGAGGAGTGAGTATTGAAGATTGAGGATTTGGGACTGAGGATTGAAGATTGAGGATTGAGGATTGAGGACTGAGGATTGAGGATTGAGGATTGAGGATTGAAGATTGAGGATTGGGTATTGAGGATTGAAGAATGAGGATTGAGGATTGAGGATTGAGGATTGAGGATTGAGGATTGAGGATTGAGGATTGAAGATTGAGGATTGAGGAGTGAGTATTGAAGATTGTGGATTTGGGACTGAGGATTGAAGATTGAGGATTGAAGATTGATGATTGAGGAGTGAGTATTGAAGATTGAGGATTTGGGACTGAGGATTGAAGATTGAGGATTGAGGATTGAGGATTGAGGATTGAGGATTGAGGATTGAGGATTGAGGATTGAGTATTGAAGATTGAATATTGATGATTGAAGATTGAGGATCGAGGATTGAGCGTTGTGGATTGAGGACGAGGACTGAGGGTTGAGTATTGATGTTTGAGGTCTGAGGATTGAGGAATGAGGATTGAGAATTGAGGGTTGAGGATTGAGGATTGGAGATTGAGGATTGGGTGTTGAGGATTGAAGAATGAGGATTGAGGATTGAGGATTGAGGATTGAGGATTGAAGATTGAGTATTGAGGATTGAAGATTGAGGATTGAGGATTGAGGATTGAGGATTGAGGATTGAGGATTGAGGATTGAGGATTGAGAATTGAGGATTGAGGATTGAGGATTGAAGATTGAGGATTGGGTATTGAGGATTGAAGCATGAGGATTGAGGATTGAGGATTGAGGATTGAGGATTGAGGATTGAAGACTGAGTATTGAGGATTGAAGATTGACGATTGAGGATTGAGGATTGAGGATTGAAGATTGAATATTGATGATTGAAAATTGAGGATCGAGGATTGAGCGTTGTGGATTGAGGACGAGGACTGAGGGTTGAGTATTGATGTTTGAGGTCTGAGGATTGAGGAATGAGGATTGAGAATTGAGGGTTGAGGATTGAGGATTGGAGATTGAGGATTGGGAGTTGAGGATTGAAGAATGAGGATTGAGGATTGAGGATTGAGGATTGAGGATTGAAGATTGAGTATTGAGGATTGAAGATTGAGGATTGAGGATTGTGGATTGAGGATTGAGGATTGAGGATTGAGGATTGAGGATTGAGAATTGAGGATTGAGGATTGAGGATTGAAGATTGAGGATTGGGTATTGAGTATTGAAGAATGAGGATTGAGGATTGAGGATTGAGGATTAAGGATTGAGGATTGAAGACTGAGTATTGAGGATTGAAGATTGACGATTGAGGATTGAGGATTGAGGATTGAAGATTGAGGATTGGGTATTGAGGATTGAAGAATGAGGATTGAGGATTGAGGATTGAGGATTGAGGATTGAGGGTTGAAGACTGAGTATTGAGGATTGAAGATTGAGGATTGAGGAGTGAGTATTGAAGATTGAGAATTTGGGACTGAGGATTGACGATTGAGGATTGAGGATTGAGGTTTGAGGATTGAGGATTGAGGATTGAAGATTGAAGATTGGGGATTGGGTATTGAGGATTGAAGAATGAGGATTGAGTATTGAGGATTGAGGACTGAGGATTGAAGATTGAGTATTGAGGATTGAGGATTGACGACTGAGGATTGAGTACTGAGGATTGAGGATTCAGGATTGAGGATTGAGGATTGAAGATTGAGTATTGAGGATTGAAGACTGAGGATTGAGGACTGAGGATTGAGGATTGAGGATTGAAGATTGAGGATTGAGGATTGAGGATTGAGGATTGAAGATTGAGTATTGAGGATTGAGGATTGACGACTGAGGATTGAGTACTGAGGATTGAGGATTCAGGATTGAGGATTGAGGATTGAAGATTGAGTATTGAGGATTGAAGACTGAGGATTGAGGATTGAGGATTGAGGATTGAGGATTGAAGATTGAGGATTGAGGATTGAGGATTGAGGATTGAGGATTGAAGATTGAGGATTGGGTATTGAGGATTGAAGAATGAGGATTGAGTATTGAGTATTGAGGGTTGAGGATTGAAGATTGAGTATTGAGGATTGAAGATTGTCGATTGAGGATTGAGGATTGAGGATTGAGGATTGAGGATTGAGGATCGAGGATTGAGGATTGAGTATTGAAGATTGAATATTGATGATTGGAGATTGAGTATTGAGTATTGAAGAATGAGGATTGAGGATTGAGGATTGAGGATTGAAGATTGAATATTGATGATTGAAAATTGAGGATCGAGGATTGAGCGTTGTGGATTGAGGACGAGGCCTGAGGGTTGAGTATTGATGTTTGAGGTCTGAGGATTGAGGAATGAGTATTGAAGATTGAGGATTTGGGACTGAGGATTGAAGATTGAGGATTGAGGATTGAGGATTGTGGATTGAGAATTGAGTATTGAGGATTGAGGATTGAGGATTGAGGATTGAGGATTGAGGATTGGAGATTGAGTATTGAGTATTGAAGGTTGAGGATTGAGGATTGAGGATTGAGGATTGAAGATTGAGGATTGCGTATTGAGGATAGAACATTGCGGATTGAGGATTGAGTATTGAGGATTGAGGATTGAGGATTGAAGGTTGAGGATTCTGTATTGAGGATTGAAGAATGAGGATTGAGGAGTGAGTACTGAGGATTGAGGATTGCAGATTGAGTATTGAGGATTAAAGATTGAGGACTGAGGATTGAGGATTGAGGATTGAGTATTGAAGATTGAATATTGATGATTGGAGATTGAGTATTGAGTATTGAGGGTTGAGGATTGAAGATTGAGTATTGAGGATTGAAGATTGACGACTGAGGATTGAGGATTGAGGATTGAGGATTGAGGATTGAGGATTGAGGATTGATGATTGAGTATTGAGGATTGAAGATTGAGGATTGAGGATTGAGGATTGAGGATTGAGGATTGAAGATTGAGTACTGAGGATTGAAGGTTAAGATTGAGGATTGAGGATTGAGGACTGAGGATTGAGGATTGAGGATTGAAGGTTCAGTATTGAGGATTGAAGATTGAGAATTGAGGATTGAGGATTGAACATTGAGGACTGAGTGTTGAGGATTGACGATTGAGGATTGCGTATTGAGGATAGAACATTGAGGATTGAGGATTGAGTATTGAGGATTGATGATTGAGGATTGAAGATTGAATATTGATGATTGAATATTGAGGATCGAGGATTGAGTGTTGTGGATTGAGGACGAGGACTGAGGGTAGAGTATTGATGTTTGAGGTCTGAGGATTGAGGATTGAGGATTGAGAATTGAGGATTGAGGATTGAGGAATGATGATTGAGGATTGGGTGTTGAGGATTGAAGAATGAGGATTGAGGATTGAGGATTGAGGATTGAGGATTGAGGATTGAGGATTGAGGATTGCGGATAGAAGATTGAGGATTGGGTATTGCGGATTGAACATTGAGGATTGAGGATTGAGGATTGAGGATTGAGGATTGAGGATTGAGAATTGAGGATTGAGGATTCAGGATTGAAGATTGAGGATTAGGTATTGAGGATTGAAGAATGAGGATTGAGGATTGAGGATTGCGGATTGAGGATTGAGGATTGAAGACTGAGTATTGAGGATTGAAGATTGAGGATTGAGGATTGAAGATTGAGGATTGCGTATTGAGGATAGAACACTGAGGATTGAGGATTGAGTATTGAGGATTGAGGATTGAGGATTGAAGATTGAATATTGATGATTGAAGATTGAGGATCGAGGATTGAGTGTTGTGGACTGAGGACGAGGACTGAGGGTAGAGCATTGATGTTTAAGGTCTGAGGATTGAGGATTGAGGATTGAAGCTTGAGGATTGAGGATTGCGGATAGAAGGTTGAGGATTGGGTATTGCGGATTGAACATTGAGGATTGAGGATTGAGGGTTGAGGATTGAAGATTGAGGATTGGGTTTTGAGGATTGAAGAATGAGGATTGAGGATTGAGGATTGAGGATTGAGGATTGAAGATTGAGTATTGAGGATTGAAGATTGAGGATTGAGGATTGAGGATTAAAGATTGAGGATTGAGGATTGAGGATTGCGGATAGAAGGTTGAGGATTGGGTATTGCGGATTGAACATTGAGGATTGAGGATTGAGGATTGAGGATTGAGGATTGAGGATTGAGAATTGTGGATTGAGGATTGAGGATTGAAGATTGAGGATTGGGTATTGAGGATTGAAGAATGAGGATTGAGGATTGAGGATTGCGGATTGAGGATTGAGGATTGAAGACTGAGTATTGAGGATTGAAGGTTGAGGATTGCGGAGTGAGTATTGAAGTTTGAGGATTTGGGACTGAGGATTGAAGATTGAGGATTGAGGATTGAGGATTGAGGACTGAGGATTGAAGATTGAGTATTGAGGATTGAGGATTGACGACTGAGGATTGAGTACTGAGGATTGAGGATTCAGGATTGAGGATTGAGGATTGAAGGTTGAGTATTGAGGATTGAAGACTGAGGATTGAGGATTGAGGATTGAGGATTGAGGATTGAAGATTGAGGATTGAGGATTGAGGATTGAAGATTGAGGATTGCGTATTGAGGATAGAACATTGCGGATTGAGGATTGAGTATTGAGGATTGAGGATTGAGGATTGAAGGTTGAGGATTCTGTATTGAGGATTGAAGAATGAGGATTGAGGAGTGAGTACTGAGGATTGAGGATTGCAGATTGAGTATTGAGGATTAAAGATTGAGGACTGAGGATTGAGGATTGAGGATTGAGTATTGAAGATTGAATATTGATGATTGGAGATTGAGTATTGAGTATTGAGGGTTGAGGATTGAAGATTGAGTATTGAGGATTGAAGATTGACGACTGAGGATTGAGGATTGAGGATTGAGGATTGAGGATTGAGGATTGAGGATTGATGATTGAGTATTGAGGATTGAAGATTGAGGATTGAGGATTGAGGATTGAGGATTGAGGATTGAAGATTGAGTACTGAGGATTGAAGATTAAGATTGAGGATTGAGGATTGAGGATTGAGGATTGAGGATTGAGGATTGAAGATTGAGTATTGAGGATTGGAGATTGAGGATCGAGGATTGAATATTGAGGATTGAGGATTGAAGATTGAGTACTGAGGATTGAAGGTTAAGATTGAGGATTGAGGATTGAGGACTGAGGATTGAGGATTGAGGATTGAAGGTTCAGTATTGAGGATTGAAGATTGAGAATTGAGGATTGAGGATTGAACATTGAGGACTGAGTGTTGAGGATTGACGATTGAGGATTGCGTATTGAGGATAGAACATTGAGGATTGAGGATTGAGTATTGAGGATTGATGATTGAGGATTGAAGATTGAATATTGATGATTGAATATTGAGGATCGAGGATTGAGTGTTGTGGATTGAGGACGAGGACTGAGGGTAGAGTATTGATGTTTGAGGTCTGAGGATTGAGGATTGAGGATTGAGAATTGAGGATTGAGGATTAAGGATTGATGATTGAGGATTGGGTGTTGAGGATTGAAGAATGAGGATTGAGGATTGAGGATTGAGGATTGAGGATTGAGGATTGAGGATTGAGGATTGCGGATAGAAGATTGAGGATTGGGTATTGCGGATTGAACATTGAGGATTGAGGATTGAGGATTGAGGATTGAGGATTGAGGATTGAGAATTGAGGATTGAGGATTCAGGATTGAAGATTGAGGATTAGGTATTGAGGATTGAAGAATGAGGATTGAGTATTGAGGATTGCGGATTGAGGATTGAGGATTGAAGACTGAGTATTGAGGATTGAAGATTGAGGATTGAGGATTGAAGATTGAGGATTGCGTATTGAGGATAGAACACTGAGGATTGAGGATTGAGTATTGAGGATTGAGGATTGAGGATTGAAGATTGAATATTGATGATTGAAGATTGAGGATCGAGGATTGAGTGTTGTGGACTGAGGACGAGGACTGAGGGTAGAGCATTGATGTTTAAGGTCTGAGGATTGAGGATTGAGGATTGAAGCTTGAGGATTGAGGATTGCGGATAGAAGGTTGAGGATTGGGTATTGCGGATTGAACATTGAGGATTGAGGATTGAGGGTTGAGGATTGAAGATTGAGGATTGGGTTTTGAGGATTGAAGAATGAGGATTGAGGATTGAGGATTGAGGATTGAGGATTGAAGATTGAGTATTGAGGATTGAAGATTGAGGATTGAGGATTGAGGATTAAAGATTGAGGATTGAGGATTGAGGATTGCGGATAGAAGGTTGAGGATTGGGTATTGCGGATTGAACATTGAGGATTGAGGATTGAGGATTGAGGATTGAGGATTGAGGATTGAGAATTGTGGATTGAGGATTGAGGATTGAAGATTGAGGATTGGGTATTGAGGATTGAAGAATGAGGATTGAGGATTGAGGATTGCGGATTGAGGATTGAGGATTGAAGACTGAGTATTGAGGATTGAAGGTTGAGGATTGCGGAGTGAGTATTGAAGTTTGAGGATTTGGGACTGAGGATTGAAGATTGAGGATTGAGGATTGAGGATTGAGGACTGAGGATTGAAGATTGAGTATTGAGGATTGAGGATTGACGACTGAGGATTGAGTACTGAGGATTGAGGATTCAGGATTGAGGATTGAGGATTGAAGATTGAGTATTGAGGATTGAAGACTGAGGATTGAGGATTGAGGATTGAGGATTGAGGATTGAAGATTGAGGATTGAGGATTGAGGATTGAGGATTGAGGATTGAAGATTGAGGATTGGGTATTGAGGATTGAAGAATGAGGATTGAGTATTGAGTATTGAGGATTGAGGATTGAAGATTGAGTACTGAGGATTGAAGATTGTCGATTGAGGATTGAGGATTGAGGATTGAGGATTGAGGATTGAGGATCGAGGATTGAGGATTGAGTATTGAAGATTGAATATTGATGATTGGAGATTGAGTATTGAGTATTGAAGAATGAGGATTGAGGATTGAGGATTGAGGATTGAAGATTGAATATTGATGATTGAAAATTGAGGATCGAGGATTGAGCGTTGTGGATTGAGGACGAGGCCTGAGGGTTGAGTATTGATGTTTGAGGTCTGAGGATTGAGGAATGAGTATTGAAGATTGAGGATTTGGGACTGAGGATTGAAGATTGAGGATTGAGGATTGAGGATTGTGGATTGAGAATTGAGTATTGAGGATTGAGGATTGAGGATTGAGGATTGAGGATTGAGGATTGGAGATTGAGTATTGAGTATTGAAGGTTGAGGATTGAGGATTGAGGATTGAGGATTGAAGATTGAGGATTGCGTATTGAGGATAGAACATTGCGAATTGAGGATTGAGTATTGAGGATTGAGGATTGAGGATTGAAGGTTGAGGATTCTGTATTGAGGATTGAAGAATGAGGATTGAGGAGTGAGTACTGAGGATTGAGGATTGCAGATTGAGTATTGAGGATTAAAGATTGAGGACTGAGGATTGAGGATTGAGGATTGAGTATTGAAGATTGAATATTGATGATTGGAGATTGAGTATTGAGTATTGAGGGTTGAGGATTGAAGATTGAGTATTGAGGATTGAAGATTGACGACTGAGGATTGAGGATCGAGGATTGAGGATTGAGGATTGAGGATTGAGGATTGATGATTGAGTATTGAGGATTAAAGATTGAGGATTGAGGATTGAGGATTGAGGATTGAGGATTGAAGATTGAGTACTGAGGATTGAAGATTAAGATTGAGGATTGAGGATTGAGGATTGAGGATTGAGGATTGAGGATTGAAGATTGAGTATTGAGGATTGGAGATTGAGGATCGAGGATTGAATATTGAGGATTGAGGATTGAAGATTGAGTACTGAGGATTGAAGGTTAAGATTGAGGATTGAGGATTGAGGACTGAGGATTGAGGATTGAGGATTGAAGGTTCAGTATTGAGGATTGAAGATTGAGAATTGAGGATTGAGGATTGAACATTGAGGACTGAGTGTTGAGGATTGACGATTGAGGATTGCGTATTGAGGATAGAACATTGAGGATTGATGATTGAGTATTGAGGATTGATGATTGAGGATTGAAGATTGAATATTGATGATTGAATATTGAGGATCGAGGATTGAGTGTTGTGGATTGAGGACGAGGACTGAGGGTAGAGTATTGATGTTTGAGGTCTGAGGATTGAGGATTGAGGATTGAGAATTGAGGATTGAGGATTGAGGATTGATGATTGAGGATTGGGTGTTGAGGATTGAAGAATGAGGATTGAGGATTGAGGATTGAGGATTGAGGATTGAGGATTGAGGATTGAGGATTGCGGATAGAAGATTGAGGATTGGGTATTGCGGATTGAACATTGAGGATTGAGGATTGAGGATTGAGGATTGAGGATTGAGGATTGAGAATTGAGGATTGAGGATTCAGGATTGAAGATTGAGGATTAGGTATTGAGGATTGAAGAATGAGGATTGAGGATTGAGGATTGCGGATTGAGGATTGAGGATTGAAGACTGAGTATTGAGGATTGAAGATTGAGGATTGAGGATTGAAGATTGAGGATTGCGTATTGAGGATAGAACACTGAGGATTGAGGATTGAGTATTGAGGATTGAGGATTGAGGATTGAAGATTGAATATTGATGATTGAAGATTGAGGATCGAGGATTGAGTGTTGTGGACTGAGGACGAGGACTGAGGGTAGAGCATTGATGTTTAAGGTCTGAGGATTGAGGATTGAGGATTGAAGCTTGAGGATTGAGGATTGCGGATAGAAGGTTGAGGATTGGGTATTGCCGATTGAACATTGAGGATTGAGGATTGAGGGTTGAGGATTGAAGATTGAGGATTGGGTTTTGAGGATTGAAGAATGAGGATTGAGGATTGAGGATTGAGGATTGAGGATTGAAGATTGAGTATTGAGGATTGAAGATTGAGGATTGAGGATTGAGGATTAAAGATTGAGGATTGAGGATTGAGGATTGCGGATAGAAGGTTGAGGATTGGGTATTGCGGATTGAACATTGAGGATTGAGGATTGAGGATTGAGGATTGAGGATTGAGGATTGAGAATTGTGGATTGAGGATTGAGGATTAAGGATTGAGGATTGAAGATTGAGGATTGGGTATTGAGGATTGAAGAATGAGGATTGAGGATTGAGGATTGCGGATTGAGGATTGAGGATTGAAGACTGAGTATTGAGGATTGAAGGTTGAGGATTGCGGAGTGAGTATTGAAGTTTGAGGATTTGGGACTGAGGATTGAAGATTGAGGATTGAGAATTGAGGATTGAGGATTGAGGATTGAGGATTGAGGATTGAAGGTTGAGGATTGGGTATTGAGGATTGAAGAATGAGGATTGAGGATTGAGGATTGAGGATTGAGGATTGAGGATTGAGAATTGAGGATTGAGGATTGAGGATTGAAGATTGAGGATTGGGTATTGAGGATTGAAGAATGAGGATTGAGGATTGAGGATTGCGGATTGAGGATTGAGTGTTGAAGACTGTGTATTGAGGATTGAAGATTGAGGATTGAGGAGTGAGTATTGAAGTTTGAGGATTTGGGACTGAGGATTGAAGATTGAGGATTGAGGATTGAGGATTGTGGATTGAGGATTGAGGATTGAAGATTGAGGATTGAGGAGTGAGTATTGAAGATTGAGAATTTGGGACTGAGGATTGAAGATTGAGGATTGAGGATTGAGGTTTGAGGATTGAGGATTGAGGATTGAGGATTGAAGATTGAGGATTGGGTATTGAGGATTGAAGAATGAGGATTGAGTATTGAGGATTGAGGATTGAGGATTGAAGATTGAGTATTGAGGATTGAAGATTGACGATTGAGGATTGAGTACTGAGGATTGAGGATTGAGGATTGAGGATTGAGGATTGAAGATTGAGTATTGAGGATTGAAGATTGAGGATTGAGGATTGAGGATTGAGGATTGAGGATTGAAGATTGAGGATTGAGGATTGAGGATTGAGGATTGAGGATTGAAGATTGAGGATTGGGTATTGAGGATTGAAGAATGAGGATTGAGTATTGAGTATTGAGGATTGAGGATTGAAGATTGAGTACTGAGTATTGAAGATTGTCGATTGAGGATTGAGGATTGAGGATTGAGGATTGGAGATTGAGTATTGAGTATTGAAGATTGAGGATTGAGGATTGAGGATTGAGGATTGAAGATTGAGGATTGCGTATTGAGGATAGAACATTGCGGATTGAGGATTGAGTATTGAGGACTGAGGATTGAGGATTGAAGGTTGAATATTGATGATTGAAGATTGAGGATCGAAGATTGAGTGTTGTGGATTGAGGACGAGGACTGAGGGTAGAGTATTGGTGTTTGAGGTCTGAGGATTGAGGATTGAGGATTGAGAATTGAGGATTGAGGATTGAGGATTGAAGATTGAGGATTGGGTGTTGAGGATTGAAGAATGAGGATTGAGGATTGAGGACTGAGGATTGAGGGTTGTGGATTGAGGACGAGGACTGAGGGTTGAGTATTGATGTTTGAAGTCTGAGGATTCAGGATTGAGGATTGAGAATTGAGGATTGAGGATTGCGGATAGAAGATTGAGGATTGAAGAATGAGGATTGAGTATTGAGGATTGAGAATTTGGGACTGAGGATTGAAGATTGAGGATTGAGGATTGAAGATTGAGGATTGCGTATTGAGGATAGATCATTGATGATTGAGGATTGAGTATTGAGGATTGAGGATTGAGGATTGAGGACTGAGGATTGAGGATTGAGGATTGAAGGTTCAGTATTGAGGATTGAAGATTGAGAATTGAGGACTGAGGATTGAACATTGAGGACTGAGTGTTGAGGATTGAAGATTGAGGATTGCGTATTGAGGATAGAACATTGAGGATTGAGGATTGAGTATTGAGGATTAATGATTGAGGATTGAAGATTGAATATTGATGATTGAATATTGAGGATCGAGGATTGAGTGTTGTGGATTGAGGACGAGGACTCAGGGTAGAGTATTGATGTTTGAGGTCTGAGGATTGAGGATTGAGGATTGAGAATTGAGGATTGAGTATTGAGGATTGAAGATTGAGGATTGGGTGTTGAGGATTGAAGAATGAGGATTGAGGGTTGCAGATTGAGTATTGAGGGTTGAAGATTGAGGACTAAGGATTGAGGATTGAGGATTGACGATTGAGGATTGAGAATTGAGGATTGAGGACGAGGACTGAGGGTTGAGTATTGATGTTTGAGGTCTGAGGGTTGAGGAATGAGGATTGAGGATTGAGGATTGAAGATTGAGGATTGAGGATTGAGGATTGAAGATTGAGGATTGAAGATTGAGGATTGAGGAGTGAGTATTGAAGATTGAGGATTTGGGACTGAGGATTGAAGATTGAGGATTGAGGATTGAGGACTGAGGATTGAGGATTGAGGATTGAGGATTGAGGATTGAAGATTGAGGATTGGGTATTGAGGATTGAAGAATGAGGATTGAGGATTGAGGATTGAGGATTGATGATTGATGATTGAGGATTGAGGATTGAGGATTGAAGATTGAGGATTGAGGAGTGAGTATTGAAGATTGAGGATTTGGGACTGAGGATTGAAGATTGAGGATTGAAGATTGAGGATTGAGGAGTGAGTATTGAAGATTGAGGATTTGGGACTGAGGATTGAAGATTGAGGATTGAGGATTGAGGATTGAGGATTGAGGATTGAGGATTGAGGATTGAGGATTGAGTATTGAAGATTGAATATTGATGATTGAAGATTGAGGATCGAGGATTGAGCGTTGTGGATTGAGGACGAGGACTGAGGGTTGAGTATTGATGTTTGAGGTCTGAGGATTGAGGAATGAGGATTGAGAATTGAGGGTTGAGGATTGAGGATTGGAGATTGAGGATTGGGTGTTGAGGATCGAAGAATGAGGATTGAGGATTGAGGATTGAGGATTGAGGATTGAAGATTGAGTATTGAGGATTGAAGACTGAGGATTGAGGAGTGAGTATTGAAGATTGAGAATTTGGGACTGAGGATTGAAGATTGAGGATTGAGGATTGAGGTTTGAGGATTGAGGATTGAGGATTGAAGATTGAAGATTGGGGATTGGGTATTGAGGATTGAAGAATGAGGATTGAGTATTGAGGATTGAGGACTGAGGATTGAAGATTGAGTATTGAGGATTGAGGATTGACGACTGAGGATTGAGTACTGAGGATTGAGGATTGAGGATTGAGGATTGAGGATTGAAGATTGAGTATTGAGGATTGAAGACTGAGGATTGAGGATTGAGGATTGAGGGTTGAGGATTGAAGATTGAGGATTGAGGATTGAGGATTGAGGATTGAGGATTGATGATTGAGGATTGGGTATTGAGGATTGAAGAATGAGGATTGAGTATTGAGTATTGAGGATTGAGGATTGAAGATTGAGTATTGAGGATTGAAGATTGTCGATTGAGGATTGAGGATTGAGGATTGAGGATTGAGGATTGAGGATTGAGGATTGAGGATTGAGTATTGAAGATTGAATATTGATGATTGGAGATTGAGTATTGAGTATTGAAGAATGAGGATTGAGGATTGAGGATTGAGGATTGAAGATTGAATATTGATGATTGAAAATTGAGGATCGAGGATTGAGCGTTGTGGATTGAGGACGAGGCCTGAGGGTTGAGTATTGATGTTTGAGGTCTGAGGATTGTGGAATGAGTATTGAAGATTGAGGATTTGGGACTGAGGATTGAAGATTGAGGATTGAGGATTGAGGATTGAGGATTGAGAATTGAGTATTGAGGATTGAGGATTGAGGATTGAGGATTGAGGATTGAGGATTGGAGATTGAGTATTGAGTATTGAAGATTGAGGATTGAGGATTGAGGATTGAGGATTGAAGGTTGAGGATTGCGTATTGAGGATAGAACATTGCGGATTGAGGATTGAGTATTGAGGATTGAGGATTGAGGATTGAAGGTTGAGGATTCTGTATTGAGGATTGAAGAATGAGGATTGAGGAGTGAGTACTGAGGATTGAGGATTGCAGATTGAGTATTGAGGATTAAAGATTGAGGACTGAGGATTGAGGATTGAGGATTGAGTATTGAAGATTGAATATTGATGATTGGAGATTGAGTATTGAGTATTGAGGATTGAGGATTGAAGATTGAGTATTGAGGATTGAAGATTGACGATTGAGGATTGAGGATTGAGGATTGAGGATTGAGGATTGAGGATTGAGGATTGATGATTGAGTATTGAGGATTGAAGATTGAGGATTGAGGATTGAGGATTGAGGATTGAGGATTGAAGATTGAGTACTGAGGATTGAAGATTAAGATTGAGGATTGAGGATTGAGGATTGAGGATTGAGGATTGAGGATTGAAGATTGAGTATTGAGGATTGAAGATTGAGGATCGAGGATTGAGGATTGAGGATTGAGGATTGAAGATTGAGTACTGAGGATTGAAGGTTAAGATTGAGGATTGAGGATTGAGGACTGAGGATTGAGGATTGAGGATTGAAGGTTCAGTATTGAGGATTGAAGATTGAGAATTGAGGATTGAGGATTGAACATTGAGGACTGAGTGTTGAGGATTGAAAATTGAGGATTGCGTATTGAGGATAGAACATTGAGGATTGAGGATTGAGTATTGAGGATTGATGATTGAGGATTGAAGATTGAATATTGATGATTGAATATTGAGGATTGAGGATTGAGTGTTGTGGATTGAGGACGAGGACTGAGGGTAGAGTATTGATGTTTGAGGTCTGAGGATTGAGGATTGAGGATTGAGAATTAAGGATTGAGGATTGAGGATTGATGATTGAGGATTGGGTGTTGAGGATTGAAGAATGAGGATTGAGGATTGAGGATTGAGGATTGAGGATTGAGGATTGAGGATTGAGGATTGCGGATAGAAGATTGAGGATTGGGTATTGCGGATTGAACATTGAGGATTGAGGATTGAGGATTGAGGATTGAGGATTGAGGATTGAGAATTGAGGATTGAGGATTCAGGATTGAAGATTGAGGATTAGGTATTGAGGATTGAAGAATGAGGATTGAGGATTGAGAATTGCGGATTGAGGATTGAGGATTGAAGACTGAGTATTGAGGATTGAAGATTGAGGATTGAGGATTGAAGATTGAGGATTGCGTATTGAGGATAGAACACTGAGGATTGAGGATTGAGTATTGAGTATTGAGGATTGAGGATTGAAGATTGAATATTGATGATTGAAGATTGAGGATCGAGGATTGAGTGTTGTGGACTGAGGACGAGGACTGAGGGTAGAGCATTGATGTTTAAGGTCTGAGGATTGAGGATTGAGGATTGAAGATTGAGGATTGAGGATTGCGGATAGAAGGTTGAGGATTGGGTATGGCGGATTGAACATTGAGGATTGAGGATTGAGGGTTGAGGATTGAAGATTGAGGATTGGGTTTTGAGGATTGAAGAATGAGGATTGAGGATTGAGGATTGATGATTGAGGATTGAAGATTGAGTATTGAGGATTGAAGATTGAGGGTTGAGGATTGAGGATTGAAGATTGAGGATTGAGGATTGAGGATTGCGGATAGAAGGTTGAGGATTGGGTATTGCGGATTGAACATTGAGGATTGAGGATTGAGGATTGAGGATTGAGGATTGAGGATTGAGAATTGAGGATTGAGGATTGAGGATTGAAGATTGAGGATTGGGTATTGAGGATTGAAGAATGAGGATTGAGGATTGAGGATTGCGGATTGAGGATTGAGGATTGAAGACTGCGTATTGAGGATTGAAGGTTGAGGATTGCGGAGTGAGTATTGAAGTTTGAGGATTTGGGACTGAGGATTGAAGATTGAGGATTGAGGATTGAGGATTGAGGATTGAGGATTGAGGATTGCGGATAGAAGGTTGAGGATTGGGTATTGCGGATTGAACATTGAGGATTGAGGATTGAGGATTGAGGATTGAGGATTGAGGATTGGGAATTGAGGATTGAGGATTGAGGATTGAAGATTGAGGATTGGGTATTGAGGATTGAAGAATGAGGATTGAGGATTGAGGATTGCGGATTGAGGATTGAGGATTGATGACTGAGTATTGAGGATTGAAGGTTGAGGATTGCGGAGTGAGTATTGAAGTTTGAGGATTTGGGACTGAGGATTGAGGATTGAGGATTGAGGATTGAGGATTGAGGATTGAGGATTGAAGGTTGAGGATTGGGTATTGAGGATTGAAGAATGAGGATTGAGGATTGAGGATTGAGGATTGAGGATTGAGGATTGAGAATTGAGGATTGAGGATTGAGGATTGAAGATTGAGGATTGGGTATTGAGGATTGAAGAATGAGGATTGAGGATTGAGGATTGCGGATTGAGGATTGAGTGTTGAAGACTGAGTATTGAGGATTGAAGACTGAGGATTGAGGAGTGAGTATTGAAGTTTGAGGATTTGGGACTGAGGATTGAAGATTGAGGATTGAAGAATGAGGATTGAGGATTGAGGATTGAGGATTGAGGATTGAGGATTGAGGGTTGAAGACTGAGTATTGAGGATTGGGTATTGAGGATTGAAGAATGAGGATTGAGTATTGAGGATTGAGGATTGAGGTTGAAGATTGAGTATTGAGGATTGAAGATTGACGATTGAGGATTGAGGATTGAGGATTGAGGATTGAGGATTGAGGATTGAAGATTGACGATTGAGGATTGAGGATTGAGGATTGAGGATTGAAGATTGAGGATTGGGTATTGAGGATTGAAGAATGAGGATTGAGGATTGAGGATTGAGGATTGAGGATTGAGGGTTGAAGACTGAGTATTGAGGATTGAAGATTGAGGATTGAGGAGTGAGTATTGAAGATTGAGAATTTGGGACTGAGGATTGAAGATTGAGGATTGAGGATTGAGGTTTGAGGATTGAGGATTGAGGATTGAGGATTGAAGATTGAGGATTGGGTATTGAGGATTGAAGAATGAGGATTGAGTATTGAGGATTGAGGATTGAGGATTGAAGATTGAGTATTGAGGATTGAAGATTGACGATTGAGGATTGAGTACTGAGGATTGAGGATTGAGGATTGAGGATTGAGGATTGAAGATTGAGTATAGAGGATTGAAGATTGAGGATTGAGGATTGAGGATTGAGGATTGAGGATTGAAGATTGAGGATTGAGGATTGAGGATTGAGGATTGAGGATTGAAGATTGAGGATTGGGTATTGAGGATTGAAGAATGAGGATTGAGTATTGAGTATTGAGGATTGAGGATTGAAGATTGAGTACTGAGGATTGAAGATTGTCGATTGAGGATTGAGGATTGAGGATTGAGGATTGAGGATTGAGGATTGAGGATTGGAGATTGAGTATTGAGTATTGAAGATTGAGGATTGAGGATTGAGGATTGAGGATTGAAGATTGAGGATTGCGTATTGAGGATAGAACATTGCGGATTGAGGATTGAGTATTGAGGATTGAGGATTGAGGATTAAAGGTTGAATATTGATGATTGAAGATTGAGGATCGAGGATTGAGTGTTGTGGATTGAGGACGAGGACTGAGGGTAGAGTATTGGTGTTTGAGGTCTGAGGATTGAGGATTGAGGATTGAGGATTGAGGATTGAGGATTGAAGATTGAGGATTGGGTGTTGAGGATTGAAGAATGAGGATTGAGGATTGAGGACTGAGGATTGAGGGTTGTGGATTGAGGACGAGGACTGAGGGTTGAGTATTGATGTTTGAAGTCTGAGGATTCAGGATTGAGGATTGAGAATTGAGGATTGAGGATTGCGGATAGAAGATTGAGGATTGAAGAATGAGGATTGAGTATTGAGGATTGAGAATTTGGAACTGAGGATTGAAGATTGAGGATTGAGGATTGAAGATTGAGGATTGCGTATTGAGGATAGATCATTGATGATTGAGGATTGAGTATTGAGGATTGAGGATTGAGGATTGAGGACTGAGGATTGAGGATTGAGGATTGAAGGTTCAGTATTGAGGATTGAAGATTGAGAATTGAGGATTGAGGATTGAACATTGAGGACTGAGTGTTGAGGATTGAAGATTGAGGATTGCGTATTGAGGATAGAACATTGAGGATTGAGGATTGAGTATTGAGGATTAATGATTGAGGATTGAAGATTGAATATTGATGACTGAATATTGAGGATCGAGGATTGAGTGTTGTGGATTGAGGACGAGGACTCAGGGTAGAGTATTGATGTTTGAGGTCTGAGGATTGACGATTGAGGATTGAGAATTGAGGATTGAGTATTGAGGATTGAAGATTGAGGATTGGGTGTTGAGGATTGAAGAATGAGGATTGAGGATTGCAGATTGAGTATTGAGGGTTGAAGATTGAGGACTAAGGATTGAGGATTGAGGATTGACGATTGAGGATTGAGGATTGAGGATTGAGGACGTGGCCTGAGGGTTGAGTATTGATGTTTGAGGTCTGAGGGTTGAGGAATGAGGATTGAGGATTGAGGATTGAAGATTGAGGATTGAGGATTGAGGATTGAAGATTGAGGATTGAAGATTGAGGATTGAGGAGTGAGTATTGAAGATTGAGGATTTGGGACTGAGGATTGAAGATTGAGGATTGAGGATTGAGGACTGAGGATTGAGGATTGAGGATTGAGGATTGAAGATTGAGGATTGGGTATTGAGGATTGAAGAATGAGGATTGAGGATTGAGGATTGAGGATTGAGGATTGAGGATTGAGGATTGAGGATTGAAGATTGAGTATTGAGGAGTGAGTATTGAAGATTAAGGATTTGGGACTGAGGATTGAAGATTGAGGATTGAAGATTGAGGATTGAGAAGTGAGTATTGAAGATTGAGGATTTGGGACTGAGGATTGAAGATTGAGGATTGAGGATTGAGGATTGAGGATTGAGGATTGAGGATTGAGGATTGAGGATTGAGGATTGAGTATTGAAGATTGAATATTGGTGATTGAAGATTGAGGATCGAGGATTGAGCGTTGTGGATTGAGGACGAGGACTGAGGGTTGAGTATTGATGTTTGAGGTCTGAGGATTGAGGAATGAGGATTGAGAATTGAGGGTTGAGGATTGAGGATTGGAGATTGAGGATTGGGTGTTGAGGATTGAAGAATGAGGATTGAGGATTGAGGATTGAGGATTGAGGATTGAAGATTGAGTATTGAGGATTCAAGATTGAGGATTGAGGATTGAGGGTTGAGGATTGAGGATTGAGGATTGAGGATTGAGGATTGAGAATTGAGGATTGAGGATTGAGGATTGAAGGTTGAGTATTGGGTATTGAGGATTGAAGCATGAGGATTGAGGATTGAGGATTGAGGATTGCAGACTGAGTATTGAGGATTGAAGATTGACGATTGAGGATTGAGGATTGAGGATTGAAGATTGAGGATTGGGTATTGAGGATTGAAGAATGAGGATTGAGGATTGAGGATTGAGGATTGAGGATTGAGGGTTGAAGACTGAGTATTGAGGATTGAAGATTGAGGATTGAGGAGTGAGTATTGAAGATTGAGAATTTGGGACTGAGGATTGAAGATTGAGGATTGAGGATTGAGGTTTGAGGATTGAGGATTGAGGATTGATGATTGAGGATTGAGGATTGAGGATTGAAGATTGAGTATTGAGGATTGAAGATTGAGGATTGGGTGTTGAGGATTGAAGAATGAGGATTGAGGATTGCAGATTGAGTATTGAGGGTTGAAGATTGAGGACTAAGGATTGAGGATTGAGGATTGACGATTGAGGATTGAGGATTGAGGATTGAGGACGTGGCCTGAGGGTTGAGTATTGATGTTTGAGGTCTGAGGATTGAGGATTGAGGATTGAGAATTGAGGATTGAGGATTGAAGATTGAGGATTGGTTGTTGAGGATTGAAGAATGAGGATTGAGGATTGAGGACTGAGGATTGAGGGTTGTGGATTGAGGACGAGGACTGAGGGTTGAGTATTGATGTTTGAAGTCTGAGGATTCAGGATTGAGGATTGAGAATTGAGGATTGAGGATTGCGGATAGAAGATTGAGGATTGGGTATTGCGGATTGAACATTGAGGATTGAAGAATGAGGATTGAGTATTGAGGATTGAGAATTTGGGACTGAGGATTGAAGATTGAGGATTGAGGATTGAAGATTGAGGATTGCGTATTGAGGATAGATCATTGATGATTGAGGATTGAGTATTGAGGATTGAGGATTGAGGATTGAGGACTGAGGATTGAGGATTGAGGATTGAAGGTTCAGTATTGAGGATTGAAGATTGAGAATTGAGGATTGAGGATTGAACATTGAGGACTGAGTGTTGAGGATTGAAGATTGAGGATTGCGTATTGAGGATAGAACATTGAGGATTGAGGATTGAGTATTGAGGATTAATGATTGAGGATTGAAGATTCAATATTCATGATTGAATATTGAGGATCGAGGATTGAGTGTTGTGGATTGAGGACGAGGACTCAGGGTAGAGTATTGATGTTTGAGGTCTGAGGATTGAGGATTGAGGATTGAGAATTGAGGACTGAGGATTGAGGATTGAAGATTGAGGATTGGGTGTTGAGGATTGAAGAATGAGGATTGAGGATTGCAGATTGAGTATTGAGGATTGAAGATTGAGGACTAAGGATTGAGGATTGAGGATTGACGATTGAGGATTGAGGATTGAGGATTGAGGATTGAGGATTGAAGGTTGAGGATTGCGTATTGAGGATAGAACGTTGAGGATTGAGGATTGAGTATTGAGGATTGAGGATTGAGTATTGAAGATTGAATATTGATGATTGAAAATTGAGGATCGAGGATTGAGCGTTGTGGATTGAGGACGAGGACTGAGGGTTGAGTATTGATGTTTGAGGTCTGAGGATTGAGGAATGAGGATTGAGAATTGAGGGTTGAGGATTGAGGATTGGAGTTTGAGGATTGGGTGTTGAGGATTGAAGAATGAGGATTGAGGATTGAGGATTGAGGATTGAGGATTGAAGATTGAGTATTGAGGATTGAAGATTGAGGATTGAGGATTGAGGATTGAGGATTGAGGATTGAGGATTGAGGATTGAGGATTGAGAATTCAGGATTGAGGATTGAGGATTGAAGATTGAGGATTGGGTATTGAGGATTGAAGAATGAGGATTGAGGATTGAGGATTGAGGATTAAGGATTGAGGATTGAAGACTGAGTATTGAGGATTGAAGATTGACGATTTAGGATTGAGGATTGAGGATTGAAGATTGAGGATTGGGTATTGAGGATTGAAGAATGAGGATTGAGGATTGAGGATTGAGGATTGAAGATTGAATATTGATGATTGAAAATTGAGGATCGAGGATTGAGCGTTGTGGATTGAGGATTGAGGATTGAGGATTGAAGATTGAGGATTGAGGATTGAGGATCGAGGATTGAGGATTGAAGATTGTGGATTGGGTATTGAGGATTGAAGAATGAGGATTGAGTATTGAGTATTGAGGATTGAGGATTGAAGATTGAGTATTGAGGATTGAAGATTGTCGATTGAGGATTGAGGATTGAGGGTTGAGGATTGAGGATTGAGGATTGAGGATTGAGTATTGAAGATTGAATATTGATGATTGGAGATTGAGTATTGAGTATTGAAGAATGAGGATTGAGGATTGAGGATTGAGGATTGAAGATTGAATATTGATGATTGAAAATTGAGGATCGAGGATTGAGCGTTGTGGATTGAGGACGAGGCCTGAGGGTTGAGTATTGATGTTTGAGGTCTGAGGATTGAGGAATGAGTATTGAAGATTGAGGATTTGGGACTGAGGATTGAAGATTGAGGATTGAGGATTGAGGATTGAGGATTGAGAATTGAGGATTGAAGACTGAGGATTGAGGATTGAGGATTGAGGATTGAGGATTGAAGATTGAGGATTGAGGATTGAGGATTGAGGATTGAGGATTGAAGATTGAGGATTGGGTATTGAGGATTGAAGAATGAGGATTGAGTATTGAGTATTGAGGATTGAGGATTGAAGATTGAGTATTGAGGATTGAAGATTGTCGATTGAGGATTGAGGATTGAGGATTGAGGATTGAGGATTGAGGATTGAGGATTGAGTATTGAAGATTGAATATTGATGATTGGAGATTGAGTATTGAGTATTGAAGAATGAGGATTGAGGATTGAGGATTGAGGATTGAGGATTGAGGATTGAAGGTTGAGGATTTCGTATTGAGGATAGAACATTGAGGATTGAGGTTTGAGTATTGAGGATTGAGGATTGAGGATTGAAGATTGAATATTGATGATTGAAAATTGAGGATCGGGGATTGAGCGTTGTGGATTGAGGACGAGGACTGAGGGTTGAGTATTGATGTTTGAGGTCTGAGGATTGAGGAATGAGGATTGAGAATTGAGGGTTGAGGATTGAGGATTGGAGATTGAGGATTGGGTGTTGATGATTGAAGAATGAGGATTGAGGATTGAGGATTGAGGATTGAGGATTGAAGATTGAGTATTGAGGATTGAAGGTTGAGGATTGAGGATTGAGGATTGAGGATTGAGGATTGAGGATTGAGGATTGGAGATTGAGGATTGGGTGTTGATGATTGAAGAATGAGGATTGAGGATTGAGGATTGAGGATTGAGGATTGAAGATTGAGTATTGAGGATTGAAGATTGAGGATTGAGGATTGAGGATTGAGGATTGAGGATTGAGGATTGAGGATTGAGGATTGAGAATTGAGGATTGAGGATTGAGGATTGAAGATTGAGGATTGGGTATTGAGGATTGAAGAATGAGGATTGAGGATTGAGGATTGAGGATTGAGGATTGAGGATTGAAGACTGAGTATTGAGGATTGAAGATTGACGATTGAGGATTGACGATTGAGGATGGAAGATTGAGGATTGGGTATTGAGGATTGAAGAATGAGGATTGAGGATTGAGGATTGAGGATTGAGGATTGAGGGTTGAAGACTGAGTATTGAGGATTGAAGATTGAGGATTGAGGAGTGAGTATTGAAGATTGAGAATTTGGGACTGAGGATTGAAGATTGAGGATTGAGGATTGAGGTTTGAGGATTGAGGATTGAGGATTGAAGATTGAAGATTGGGGATTGGGTATTGAGGATTGAAGAATGAGGATTGAGTATTGAGGATTGAGGACTGAGGATTGAAGATTGAGTATTGAGGATTGAGGATCGACGACTGAGGATTGAGTACTGAGGATTGAGGATTGAGGATTGAGGATTGAGGATTGAAGATTGAGTATTGAGTATTGAAGACTGAGGATTGAGGATTGAGGATTGAGGATTGAGGATTGAAGATTGAGGATTGAGGATTGAGGATTGAGGATTGAGGATTGAAGATTGTGGATTGGGTATTGAGGATTGAAGAATGAGGATTGAGTATTGAGTATTGAGGATTGAGGATTGAAGATTGAGTATTGAGGATTGAAGATTGTCGATTGAGGATTGAGGATTGAGGATTGAGGATTGAGGATTGAGGATTGAGGATTGAGTATTGAAGATTGAATATTGATGATTGGAGATTGAGTATTGAGTATTGAAGAATGAGGATTGAGGATTGAGGATTGAGGATTGAAGATTGAATATTGATGATTGAAAATTGAGGATCGAGGATTGAGCGTTGTGGATTGAGGACGAGGCCTGAGGGTTGAGTATTGATGTTTGAGGTCTGAGGATTGAGGAATGAGTATTGAAGATTGAGGATTTGGGACTGAGGATTGAAGATTGAGGATTGAGGATTGAGGATTGAGGATTGAGAATTGAGGATTGAAGACTGAGGATTGAGGATTGAGGATTGAGGATTGAGGATTGAAGATTGAGGATTGAGGATTGAGGATTGAGGATTGAGGATTGAAGATTGAGGATTTGGTATTGAGGATTGAAGAATGAGGATTGAGTATTGAGTATTGAGGATTGAGGATTGAAGATTGAGTATTGAGGATTGAAGATTGTCGATTGAGGATTGAGGATTGAGGATTGAGGATTGAGGATTGAGGATTGAGGATTGAGTATTGAAGATTGAATATTGATGATTGGAGATTTAGTATTGAGTATTGAAGAATGAGGATTGAGGATTGAGGATTGAGGATTGAGGATTGAGGATTGGAGGTTGAGGATTTCGTATTGAGGATAGAACATTGAGGATTGAGGTTTGAGTATTGAGGATTGAGGATTGAGGATTGAATGTTGAATATTGATGATTGAAAATTGAGGATCGAGGATTGAGCGTTGTGGATTGAGGACGAGGACTGAGGGTTGAGTATTGATGTTTGAGGTCTGAGGATTGAGGAATGAGGATTGAGAATTGAGGGTTGAGGATTGAGGATTGGAGATTGAGGATTGGATGTTGATGATTGAAGAATGAGGATTGAGGATTGAGGATTGAGGATTGAGGATTGAAGATTGAGTATTGAGGATTGAAGATTGAGGATTGAGGATTGAGGATTGAGGATTGAGGATTGAGGATTGAGGATTGAGGATTGAGAATTGAGGATTGAGTATTGAGGATTGAAGATTGAGGATTGGGTATTGAGGATTGAAGAATGAGGATTGAGGATTGAGGATTGAGGATTGAGGATTGAGGATTGAAGACTGAGTATTGAGGATTGAAGATTGACGATTGAGGATTGACGATTGAGGATTGAAGATTGAGGATTGGGTATTGAGGATTGAAGAATGAGGATTGAGGATTGAGGATTGAGGATTGAGGATTGAGGGTTGAAGACTGAGTATTGAGGATTGAAGATTGAGGATTGAGGAGTGAGTATTGAAGATTGAGAATTTGGGACTGAGGATTGAAGATTGAGGATTGAGGATTGAGGTTTGAGGATTGAGGATTGAGGATTGAAGATTGAGTATTGAGGATTGAGGATTGACGACTGAGGATTGAGTACTGAGGATTGAGGATTGAGGATTGAGGATTGAGGATTGAAGATTGAGTATTGAGGATTGAAGATTGAGGATTGAGGATTGAGGATTGAGGATTGAGGATTGAAGATTGAGGATTGAGGATTGAGGATTGAGGATTGAGGATTGAAGATTGAGGATTGGGTATTGAGGATTGAAGAATGAGGATTGAGTATTGAGTATTGAGGATTGAGGATTGAAGATTGAGTACTGAGGATTGAAGATTGTCGATTGAGGATTGAGGATTGAGGATTGAGGATTGAGGATTGAGGATTGAGGATTGGAGATTGAGTATTGAGTATTGAAGGTTGAGGATTGAGGATTGAGGATTGAGGATTGAAGATTGAGGATTGCGTATTGAGGATAGAACATTGCGGATTGAGGATTGAGTATTGAGGATTGAGGATTGAGGATTAAAGGTTGAATATTGATGATTGAAGATTGAGGATCGAGGATTGAGTGTTGTGGATTGAGGACGAGGACTGAGGGTAGAGTATTGGTGTTTGAGGTCTGAGGATTGAGGATTGAGGATTGAGAATTGAGGATTGAGGATTGAGGATTGAAGATTGAGGATTGGGTGTTGAGGATTGAAGAATGAGGATTGAGGATTGAGGACTGAGGATTGAGGGTTGTGGATTGAGGACGAGGACTGAGGGTTGAGTATTGATGTTTGAAGTCTGAGGATTCAGGATTGAGGATTGAGAATTGAGGATTGAGGATTGCGGATAGAAGATTGAGGATTGAAGAATGAGGATTGAGTATTGAGGATTGAGAATTTGGGACTGAGGATTGAAGATTGAGGATTGAGGATTGAAGATTGAGGATTGCGTATTGAGGATAGATCATTGATGATTGAGGATTGAGTATTGAGGATTGAGGATTGAGGATTGAGGACTGAGGATTGAGGATTGAGGATTGAAGGTTCAGTATTGAGGATTGAAGATTGAGAATTGAGGATTGAGGATTGAACATTGAGGACTGAGTGTTGAGGATTGAAGATTGAGGATTGCGTATTGAGGATAGAACATTGAGGATTGAGGATTGAGTATTGAGGATTAATGATTGAGGATTGAAGATTGAATATTGATGATTGAATATTGAGGATCGAGGATTGAGTGTTGTGGATTGAGGACGAGGACTCAGGGTAGAGTATTGATGTTTGAGGTCTGAGGATTGACGATTGAGGATTGAGAATTGAGGATTGAGTATTGAGGATTGAAGATTGAGGATTGGGTGTTGAGGATTGAAGAATGAGGATTGAGGATTGCAGATTGAGTATTGAGGGTTGAAGATTGAGGACTAAGGATTGAGGATTGAGGATTGACGATTGAGGATTGAGGATTGAGGATTGAGGACGTGGCCTGAGGGTTGAGTATTGATGTTTGAGGTCTGAGGGTTGAGGAATGAGGATTGAGGATTGAGGATTGAAGATTGAGGATTGAGGATTGAGGATTGAAGATTGAGGATTGAAGATTGAGGATTGAGGAGTGAGTATTGAAGATTGAGGATTTGGGACTGAGGATTGAAGATTGAGGATTGAGGATTGAGGATTGAGGATTGAGGATTGAGGATTGAGGATTGAGGATTGAGGATTGAGTATTGAAGATTGAATATTGATGATTGAAGATTGAGGATCGAGGATTGAGCGTTGTGGATTGAGGACGAGGACTGAGGGTTGAGTATTGATGTTTGAGGTCTGAGGATTGAGGAATGAGGATTGAGAATTGAGGGCTGAGGATTGAGGATTGGAGATTGAGGATTGTGTGTTGAGGATTGAAGAATGAGGATTGAGGATTGAGGATTGAGGATTGAGGATTGAAGATTGAGTATTGAGGATTCAAGATTGAGGATTGAGGATTGAGGATTGAGGATTGAGGATTGAGGATTGAGGATTGAGGATTGAGAATTGAGGATTGAGGATTGGGGATTGAAGATTGAGGATTGGGCATTGAGGATTGAAGCATGAGGATTGAGGATTGAGGATTGAGGATTGAAGACTGAGTATTGAGGATTGAAGATTGACGATTGAGGATTGAGGATTGAGGATTGAAGATTGAGGATTGAGGATTGTGGATTGAGGATTGAGGATTGAGGATTGAGGATTGAGGATTGAGAATTGAGGATTGAGGATTGAGGATTGAAGATTGAGGATTCGGTATTGAGGATTGAAGAATGAGGATTGAGGATTGAGGATTGAGGATTGAGGATTGAGGATTGAAGACTGAGTATTGAGGATTGAAGATTGACGATTGAGGATTGAGGATTGAGGATTGAAGATTGAGGATTGGGTATTGAGGATTGAAGAATGAGGATTGAGGATTGAGGATTGAGGATTGAGGATTGAGGGTTGAAGACTGAGTATTGAGGATTGAAGATCGAGGATTGAGGAGTGAGTATTGAAGATTGAGAATTTGGGACTGAGGATTGAAGATTGAGGATTGAGGATTGAGGTTTGAGGATTGAGGATTGAGGACTGAAGATTGAAGATTGGGGATTGGGTATTGAGGATTGAAGAATGAGGATTGAGTATTGAGGATTGAGGACTGAGGATTGAAGATTGAGTATTGAGGATTGAGGATTGACGACTGAGGATTGAGTACTGAGGATTGAGGATTGAGGATTGAGGATTGAGGATTGAAGATTGAGTATTGAGGATTGAAGACTGAGGATTGAGGATTGAGGATTGAGGATTGAGAATTGAAGATTGAGGATTGAGGATTGAGGATTGAGGATTGAGGAATGAAGATTGAGGATTGGGTATTGAGGATTGAAGAATGAGGATTGAGTATTGAGTATTGAGGATTGAGGATTGAAGATTGAGTATTGAGGATTGAAGATTGTCGATTGAGGATTGAGGATTGAGGATTGAGGATTGAGGATTGAGTATTGAAGATTGAATATTGATGATTGGAGATTGAGTATTGAGTATTGAAGAATGAGGATTGAGGATTGAGGATTGAGGATTGAAGATTGAATATTGATGATTGAAAATTGAGGATCGAGGATTGATCGTTGTGGATTGAGGACGAGGCCTGAGGGTTGAGTATTGATGCTTGAGGTCTGAGGATTGAGGAACGAGTATTGAAGATTGAGGATTTGGGACTGAGTATTGAAGATTGAGGATTGAGTATTGAGGATTGAGGATTGAGAATTGAGTATTGAGGATTGAGGATTGAGGATTGAGGATTGAGTATTGAGGATTGAGTATTGGAGATTGAGTATTGAGTATTGAAGATTGAGGATTGAGGATTGAGGATTGAGGATTGAAGATTGAGGATTGCGTATTGAGTATAGAACATTGCGGATTGAGGATTGAGTACTGAGGATTGAGGATTGAGGATTGAAGGTTGAGGATTCGGTATTGAGGATTGAAGAATGAGGATTGAGGAGTGAGTACTGAGGATTGAGGATTGCAGATTGAGTATTGAGGATTACAGATTGAGGACTGAGGATTGAGGATTGAGGATTGACGATTGAGGATTGAGGATTGAGGATTGAGGATTGAGGATTGAAGGTTGAGGATTCCGTATTGAGGATAGATCATTGATGATTGAGGATTGAGTATTGAGGATTGAGGTTTGAGGATTGAGGATTGAGGACGTGGCCTGAGGGTTGAGTATTGATGTTTGAGGTCTGAGGATTGAGGATTGCAGATTGAGTATTGAGGATTAAAGATTGAGGACTGAGGATTGAGGATTGAGGATTGACGATTGAGGATTGAGGATTGAGGATTGAGGATTGAGGATTGAGGATTGAGGATTGAGGATTGAGGATTGAGTATTGAAGATTGAATATTGATGATTGAAGATTGAGGATCGAGGATTGAGCGTTGTGGATTGAGGACGAGGACTGAGGGTTGAGTATTGATGTTTGAGGTCTGAGGATTGAGGAATGAGGATTGAGAATTGAGGGCTGAGGATTGAGGATTGGAGCATGAGGATTGGGTGTTGAGGATTGAAGAATGAGGATTGACGATTGAGGATTGAGGATTGAGGATTGAGGGTTGAAGACTGAGTATTGAGGATTGAAGATTGAGGATTGAGGAGTGAGTATTGAAGATTGAGAATTTGGGACTGAGGATTGAAGATTGAGGATTGAGGATTGAGGTTTGAGGACTGAGGATTGAGGATTGATGATTGAAGATTGAGGATCGAGGATTGAGTGTTGTGGATTGCGGACGAGGACTGAGGGTAGAGTATTGGTGTTTGAGGTCTGAGGATTGAGGATTGAGGATTGAGAATTGAGGATTGAGGATTGAGGATTGAAGATTGAGGATTGGTTGTTGAGGATTGAAGAATGAGGATTGAGGATTGAGGACTGAGGATTGAGGGTTGTGGATTGAGGACGAGGACTGAGGGTTGAGTATTGATGTTTGAAGTCTGAGGATTCAGGATTGAGGATTGAGAATTGAGGATTGAGGATTGCGGATAGAAGATTGAGGATTGGGTATTGCGGATTGAACATTGAGGATTGAAGAATGAGGATTGAGTATTGAGGATTGAGAATTTGGGACTGAGGATTGAAGATTGAGGATTGAGGATTGAAGATTGAGGATTGCGTATTGAGGATAGATCATTGATGATTGAGGATTGAGTATTGAGGATTGAGGATTGAGGATTGAGGACTGAGGATTGAGGATTGAGGATTGAAGGTTCAGTATTGAGGATTGAAGATTGAGAATTGAGGATTGAGGATTGAACATTGAGGACTGAGTGTTGAGGATTGAAGATTGAGGATTGCGTATTGAGGATAGAACATTGAGGATTGAGGATTGAGTATTGAGGATTAATGATTGAGGATTGAAGATTCAATATTGATGATTGAATATTGAGGATCGAGGATTGCGTGTTGTGGATTGAGGACGAGGACTCAGGGTAGAGTATTGATGTTTGAGGTCTGAGGATTGAGGATTGAGGATTGAGAATTGAGGATTGAGGATTGAGGATTGAAGATTGAGGATTGGGTGTTGAGGATTGAAGAATGAGGATTGAGGATGCAGATTGAGTATTGAGGATTGAAGATTGAGGACTAAGGATTGAGGATTGAGGATTGACGATTAAGGATTGAGGATTGAGGATTGAGGATTGAGGATTGAAGGTTGAGGATTGCGTATTGAGGATAGAACATTGAGGATTGAGGATTGAGTATTGAGGATTGAGGATTGAGTATTGAAGATTGAATATTGATGATTGAAAATTGAGGATCGAGGATTGAGCGTTGTGGATTGAGGACGAGGACTGAGGGTTGAGTATTGATGTTTGAGGTCTGAGGATTGAGGAATGAGGATTGAGAATTGAGGGTTGAGGATTGAGGATTGGAGACTGAGGATTGGGTGTTGAGGATTGAAGAATGAGGATTGAGGATTGAGGATTGAGGATTGAGGATTGAAGATTGAGTATTGAGGATTGAAGATTGAGGATTGAGGATTGAGGATTGAGGATTGAGGATTGAGGATTGAGGATTGAGGATTGAGAATTGAGGATTGAGGATTGAGGATTGAAGATTGAGGATTGGGTATTGAGGATTGAAGAATGAGGATTGGGTATTGAGGATTGAAGAATGAGGATTGAGTATTGAGTATTGAGGATTGAGGATTGAAGATTGAGTATTGAGGATTGAAGATTGTCGATTGAGGATTGAGGATTGAGGATTGAGGATTGAGGATTGAGGATTGAGGATTGAGTATTGAAGATTGAATATTGATGATTGGAGATTGAGTATTGAGTATTGAAGAATGAGGATTGAGGATTGAGGATTGAGGATTGAAGATTGAATATTGATGATTGAAAATTGAGGATCGAGGATTGAGCGTTGTGGATTGAGGACGAGGCCTGAGGGTTGAGTATTGATGTTTGAGGTCTGAGGATTGAGGAATGAGTATTGAAGATTGAGGATTTGGGACTGAGGATTGAAGATTGAGGATTGAGGATTGAGGATTGAGGATTGAGAATTGAGGATTGAAGACTGAGGATTGAGGATTGAGGATTGAGGATTGAGGATTGAAGATTGAGGATTGAGGATTGAGGATTGAGGATTGAGGATTGAAGATTGAGGATTGGGTATTGAGGATTGAAGAATGAGGATTGAGTATTGAGTATTGAGGATTGAGGATTGAAGATTGAGTATTGAGGATTGAAGATTGTCGATTGAGGATTGAGGATTGAGGATTGAGGATTGAGGATTGAGGATTGAGGATTGAGTATTGAAGATTGAATATTGATGATTGGAGATTGAGTATTGAGTATTGAAGAATGAGGATTGAGGATTGAGGATTGAGGATTGAGGATTGAGGATTGAAGGTTGAGGATTTCGTATTGAGGATAGAACATTGAGGATTGAGGTTTGAGTATTGAGGATTGAGGATTGAGGATTGAAGATTGAATATTGATGATTGAAAATTGAGGATCGAGGATTGAGCGTTGTGGATTGAGGACGAGGACTGAGGGTTGAGTATTGATGTTTGAGGTCTGAGGATTGAGGAATGAGGATTGAGAATTGAGGGTTGAGGATTGAGGATTGGAGATTGAGGATTGGGTGTTGATGATTGAAGAATGAGGATTGAGGATTGAGGATTGAGGATTGAGGATTGAAGATTGAGTATTGAGGATTGAAGGTTGAGGATTGAGGATTGAGGATTGAGGATTGAGGATTGAGGATTGAGGATTGAGGATTGAGAATTGAGGATTGAGGATTGAGGATTGAAGATTGAGGATTGGGTATTGAGGATTGAAGAATGAGGATTGAGGATTGAGGATTGAGGATTGAGGATTGAGGATTGAAGACTGAGTATTGAGGATTGAAGATTGACGATTGAGGATTGAGGATTGAGGATTGAAGATTGAGGATTGGGTATTGAGGATTGAAGAATGAGGATTGAGGATTGAGGATTGAGGATTGAGGATTGAGGGTTGAAGACTGAGTATTGAGGATTGAAGATTGAGGATTGAGGAGTGAGTACTGAAGATTGAGAATTTGGGACTGAGGATTGAAGATTGAGGATTGAGGATTGAGGTTTGAGGATTGAGGATTGAGGATTGAAGATTGAAGATTGGGGATTGGGTATTGAGGATTGAAGAATGAGGATTGAGTATTGAGGATTGAGGACTGAGGATTGAAGATTGAGTATTGAGGATTGAGGATTGACGACTGAGGATTGAGTACTGAGGATTGAGGATTGAGGATTGAGGATTGAGGATTGAAGATTGAGTATTGAGGATTGAAGACTGAGGATTGAGGATTGAGGATTGAGGATTGAGGATTGAAGATTGAGGATTGAGGATTGAGGATTGAGGATTGAGGATTGAAGATTGAGGATTGGGTATTGAGGATTGAAGAATGAGGATTGAGTATTGAGTATTGAGGATTGAGGATTGAAGATTGAGTATTGAGGATTGAAGATTGTCGATTGAGGATTGAGGATTGAGGATTGAGGATTGAGTATTGAAGATTGAATATTGATGATTGGAGATTGAGTATTGAGTATTGAAGAATGAGGATTGAGGATTGAGGATTGAGGATTGAAGATTGAATATTGATGATTGAAAATTGAGGATCGAGGATTGATCGTTGTGGATTGAGGACGAGGCCTGAGGGTTGAGTATTGATGCTTGAGGTCTGAGGATTGAGGAATGAGTATTGAAGATTGAGGATTTGGGACTGAGTATTGAAGATTGAGGATTGAGTATTGAGGATTGAGGATTGAGAATTGAGTATTGAGGATTGAGGATTGTGGATTGAGGATTGAGGATTGAGGAATGAGGATTGGAGATTGAGTATTCAGTATTGAAGATTGAGGATTGAGGATTGAGGATTGAGGATTGAAGATTGAGGATTGCGTATTGAGTATAGAACATTGCGGATTGAGGATTGAGTACTGAGGATTGAGGATTGAGGATTGAAGGTTGAGGATTCGGTATTGAGGATTGAAGAATGAGGATTGAGGAGTGAGTACTGAGGATTGAGGATTGCAGATTGAGTATTGGGGATTAAAGATTGAGGACTGAGGATTGAGGATTGAGGATTGACGATTGAGGATTGAGGATTGAGGATTGAGGATTGAGGATTGAAGGTTGAGGATTCCGTATTGAGGATAGATCATTGATGATTGAGGATTGAGTATTGAGGATTGAGGTTTGAGGATTGAAGATTGAATATTGATGATTGAAGATTGAGGATCGAGGATTGAGCGTTGTGGATTGAGGACGAGGCCTGAGGGTTGAGTATTGATGTTTGAGGTCTGAGGATTGAGGAATGAGGATTGAGAATTGAGGATTGAGGATTCAGGATTGAAGATTGAGGATTAGGTATTGAGGATTGAAGAATGAGGATTGAGGATTGAGGATTGCGGATTGAGGATTGAGGATTGAAGACTGAGTATTGAGGATTGAAGATTGAGGATTGAGGATTGAAGATTGAGGATTGCGTATTGAGGATAGAACACTGAGGATTGAGGATTGAGTATTGAGGACTGAGGATTGAGGATTGAAGATTGAATATTGATGATTGAAGATTGAGGATCGAGGATTGAGTGTTGTGGACTGAGGACGAGGACTGAGGGTAGAGCATTGATGTTTAAGGTCTGAGGATTGAGGATTGAGGATTGAAGATTGAGGATTGAGGATTGCGGATAGAAGGTTGAGGATTGGGTATTGCGGATTGAACATTGAGGATTGAGGATTGAGGATTGAGGATTGAAGATTGAGGATTGGGTTTTGAGGATTGAAGAATGAGGATTGAGGATTGAGGATTGAGGATTGAAGATTGAAGATTGAGTATTGAGGATTGAAGATTGAGGATTGAGGATTGAGGATTGAAGATTGAGGATTGAGGATTGAGGATTGCGGATAGAAGGTTGAGGATTGGGTATTGCGGATTGAACATTGAGGATTGAGGATTGAGGATTGAGGATTGAGGATTGAGGATTGAGAGTTGAGGATTGAGGATTGAGGATTGAAGATTGAGGACTGGGTATTGAGGATTGAAGAATAAGGATTGAGGATTGAGGATTGCTGATTGAGGATTGAGGATTGAAGACTGAGTATTGAGGATTGAAGATTGAGGATTGCGGAGTGAGTATTGAAGTTTGAGGATTTGGGACTGAGGATTGAAGATTGAGGATTGAGGATTGAGGATTGAGGATTGAGGATTGAGGATTGAGGATTGAAGATTGAGGATTGGGTATTGAGGATTGAAGAATGAGGATTGGGGATTGAGGACTGAGGATTGAGGGTTGTGGATTGAGGACGAGGACTGAGGGTTGAGTATTGATGTTTGAAGTCTGAGGATTCAGGATTGAGGATTGAGAATTGAGGATTGAGGATTGAGGATTGAAGATTGAGGATTCGGTATTGAGGATTGAAGGATGAGGATTGAGGAGTGAGTACTGAGAATTGAGGATTGCAGATTGAGTATTGAGGATTGAAGATTGAGGACTGAGGATTGAGGATTGAGGATTGACGATTGAGGATTGAAGATTGACGATTGAGGATTGAGGATTGAGGATTGAGGATTGAGGATTGAGGATTGAGGATTGATGATTGAGTATTGAGGATTGAAGATTGAGGATTGAGGATTGAGGATTGCGGATTGAGGATTGAAGATTGAGTACTGAGGATTGAAGATTAAGATTGAGGATTGAGGATTGAGGATTGAGGATTGAGAATTGAGGATTGAGTGTTGAACATTGAGGACTGAGTGTTGAGGATTGAAGATTGAGGATTGCGTATTGAGGATAGAACATTGAGGATTGAGGATTGAGTATTGAGGATTGATGATTGAGGATTGAAGATTGAATATTGATGATTGAATATTGAGGATCGAGGATTGAGTGTTGTGGATTGAGGACGAGGACTGAGGGTAGAGTATTGATGTTTGAGGTCTGAGGATTGAGGGTTGAGGATTGAGGATTGAGGATTGAGAATTGAGGATTGAGGATTCAGGATTGAAGATTGAGGATTAGGTGTTGAGGATTGAAGAATGAGGATTGAGGATTGAGGATTGCGGATTGAGGATTGAGGATTGAAGATTGAATATTGATGATTGAAGATTGAGGATCGAGGATTGAGTGTTGTGGATTGAGGACGAGGACTGAGGGTAGAGCATTGATGTTTAAGGTCTGAGGATTGAGGATTGAGGATTGAAGATTGAGGAATGAGGATTGCGGATAGAAGGTTGAGGATTGGGTATTGCAGATTGAACATTGAGGATTGAGGATTGAGGATTGAGGATTAAAGATTGAGGATTGGGTTTTGAGGATTGAAGAATGAGGATTGAGGATTGAGGATTGAGGATTGAGGATTGAAGATTGAGTATTGAGGATTGAAGATTGAGGATTGGGGATTGAGGATTGAAGATTGAGGATTGAGGATTGAGGATTGCGGATAGAAGGTGAGGGATTGGGTATTGCGGATTGAACATTGAGGATTTAGGATTGAGGATTGAGGATTGAGGATTGAGGATTGAGAATTGAGGATTGAGAATTGAGGATTGAGGATTGCGGATAGAAGATTGAGGATTGAAGAATGAGGATTGAGTATTGAGGATTGAGAATTTGGGACTGAGGATTGAAGATTGAGGATTGAGGATTGAAGATTGAGGATTGCGTATTGAGGATAGATCATTGATGATTGAGGATTGAGTATTGAGGATTGAGGATTGAGGATTGAGGACTGAGGATTGAGGATTGTGGATTGAAGGTTCAGTATTGAGGATTGAAGATTGAGAATTGAGGATTGAGGATTGAACATTGAGGACTGAGTGTTGAGGATTGAAGATTGAGGATTGCGTATTGAGGATAGAACATTGAGGATTGAGGATTGAGTATTGAGGATTAATGATTGAGGATTGAAGATTGAATATTGATGATTGAATATTGAGGATCGACGATTGAGTGTTGTGGATTGAGGACGAGGACTCAGGGTAGAGTATTGATGTTTGAGGTCTGAGGATTGACGATTGAGGATTGAGAATTGAGGATTGAGTATTGAGGATTGAAGATTGAGGATTGGGTGTTGAGGATTGAAGAATGAGGATTGAGGATTGCAGATTGAGTATTGAGGGTTGAAGATTGAGGACTAAGGATTGAGGATTGAGGATTGACGATTGAGGATTGAGGATTGAGGATTGAGGACGTGGCCTGAGGGTTGAGTATTGATGTTTGAGGTCTGAGGGTTGAGGAATGAGGATTGAGGATTGAGGATTGAAGATTGAGGATTGAGGATTGAGGATTGAAGATTGAGGATTGAAGATTGAGGATTGAGGAGTGAGTATTGAAGATTGAGGATTTGGGACTGAGGATTGAAGATTGAGGATTGAGGATTGAGGACTGAGGATTGAGGATTGAGGATTGAGGATTGAAGATTGAGGATTGGGCATTGAGGATTGAAGAATGAGGATTGAGGATTGAGGATTGAGGATTGAGGATTGAGGATTGAGGATTGAAGATTGAGGATTGGGTATTGAGGATTGAAGAATGAGGATTGAGGATTGAGGATTGAGGATTAAGGATTGAGGATTGAAGACTGAGTATTGAGGATTGAAGATTGACGAATGAGGATTGAGGATTGAGGATTGAAGATTGAGGATTGGGTATTGAGGATTGAAGAATGAGGATTGAGGATTGAGGATTGAGGATTGAGGATTGAGGGTTGAAGACTGAGTGTTGAGGATTGAAGATTGAGGATGGAGGAGTGAGTATTGAAGATTGAGAATTTGGGACTGAGGATTGAAGATTGAGGATTGAGGATTGAGGTTTGAGGATTGAGGATTGAGGATTGAAGATTGAAGATTGGGGATTGGGTATTGAGGATTGAAGAATGAGGATTGAGTATTGAGGATTGAGGACTGAGGATTGAAGATTGAGTATTGAGGATTGAGGATTGACGACTGAGGATTGAGTACTGAGGATTGAGGATTGAGGATTGAGGATTGAGGATTGAAGATTGAGTATTGAGGATTGAAGACTGAGGATTGAGGATTGAGGATTTAGGATTGAGGATTGAAGATTGAGGATTGAGGATTGAGGATTGAGGATTGAGGATTGAAGATTGTGGATTGGGTATTGAGGATTGAAGAATGAGGATTGAGTATTGAGTATTGAGGATTGAGGATTGAAGATTGAGTATTGAGGATTGAAGATTGTCGATTGAGGATTGAGGATTGAGGATTGAGGATTGAGGATTGAGGATTGAGGATTGAGTATTGAAGATTGAATATTGATGATTGGAGATTGAGTATTGAGTATTGAAGAATGAGGATTGAGGATTGAGGATTGAGGATTGAAGATTGAATATTGATGATTGAAAATTGAGGATCGAGGATTGAGCGTTGTGGATTGAGGACGAGGCCTGAGGGTTGAGTATTGATGTTTGAGGTCTGAGGATTGAGGAATGAGTATTGAAGATTGAGGATTTGGGACTGAGGATTGAAGATTGAGGATTGAGGATTGAGGATTGAGGATTGAGAATTGAGGATTGAAGACTGAGGATTGAGGATTGAGGATTGAGGATTGAGGATTGAAGATTGAGGATTGAGGATTGAGGATTGAGGATTGAGGATTGAAGATTGAGGATTGGGTATTGAGGATTGAAGAATGAGGATTGAGTATTGAGTATTGAGGATTGAGGATTGAAGATTGAGTATTGAGGATTGAAGATTGTCGATTGAGGATTGAGGATTGAGGATTGAGGATTGAGGATTGAGGATTGAGTATTGAAGATTGAATATTGATGATTGGATATTGAGTATTGAGTATTGAAGAATGAGGATTGAGGATTGAGGATTGAGGATTGAGGATTGAGGATTGAAGGTTGAGGATTTCGTATTGAGGATAGAACATTGAGGATTGAGGTTTGAGTATTGAGGATTGAGGATTGAGGATTGAAGGTTGAATATTGATGATTGAAAATTGAGGATCGAGGATTGAGCGTTGTGGATTGAGGACGAGGACTGAGGGTTGAGTATTGATGTTTGAGGTCTGAGGATTGAGGAATGAGGATTGAGAATTGAGGGTTGAGGATTGAGGATTGGAGATTGAGGATTGGGTGTTGATGATTGAAGAATGAGGATTGAGGATTGAGGATTGAGGATTGAGGATTGAAGATTGAGTATTGAGGATTGAAGATTGAGGATTGAGGATTGAGGATTGAGGATTGAGGATTGAGGATTGAGGATTGAGGATTGAGAATTGAGGATTGAGGATTGAGGATTGAAGATTGAGGATTGGGTATTGAGGAGTGAAGAATGAGGATTGAGGATTGAGGATTGAGGATTGAGGATTGAGGATTGAAGACTGAGTATTGAGGATTGAAGATTGACGATTGAGGATTGACGATTGAGGATTGAAGATTGAGGATTGGGTATTGAGGATTGAAGAATGAGGATTGAGGATTGAGGATTGAGGATTGAGGATTGAGGGTTGAAGACTGAGTATTGAGGATTGAAGATTGAGGATTGAGGAGTGAGTATTGAAGATTGAGAATTTGGGACTGAGGATTGAAGATTGAGGATTGAGGATTGAGGTTTGAGGATTGAGGATTGAGGATTGAAGATTGAAGATTGGGGATTGGGTATTGAGGATTGAAGAATGAGGATTGAGTATTGAGGATTGAGGACTGAGTATTGAAGATTGAGTATTGAGGATTGAGGATTGACGACTGAGGATTGAGTACTGAGGATTGAGGATTGAGGATTGAGGATTGAGGATTGAATATTGAGTATTGAGGTTTGAAGATTGAGGATTGAGGATTGAGGATTGAGGATTGAGGATTGAAGATTGAGGATTGAGGATTGAGGATTGAGGATTGAGGATTGAAGATTGAGGATTGGGTATTGAGGATTGAAGAATGAGGATTGAGTATTGAGTATTGAGGATTGAGGATTGAAGATTGAGTACTGAGGATTGAAGATTGTCGATTGAGGATTGAGGATTGAGGATTGAGGATTGAGTATTGAGGATTGAGGATTGGAGATTGAGTATTGAGTATTGAAGATTGAGGATTGAGGATTGAGGATTGAGGATTGAAGATTGAGGATTGCGTATTGAGGATAGAACATTGCGGATTGAGGATTGAGTATTGAGGATTGAGGATTGAGGATTAAAGGTTGAATATTGATGATTGAAGATTGAGGATCGAGGATTGAGTGTTGTGGATTGAGGACGAGGACTGAGGGTAGAGTATTGGTGTTTGAGGTCTGAGGATTGAGGATTGAGGATTGAGAATTGAGGATTGAGGATTGAGGATTGAAGATTGAGGATTGGGTGTTGAGGATTGAAGAATGAGGATTGAGGATTGAGGACTGAGGATTGAGGGTTGTGGATTGAGGACGAGGACTGAGGGTTGAGTATTGATGTTTGAAGTCTGAGGATTCAGGATTGAGGATTGAGAATTGAGGATTGAGGATTGCGGATAGAAGATTGAGGATTGAAGAATGAGGATTGAGTATTGAGGATTGAGAATTTGGGACTGAGGATTGAAGATTGAGGATTGAGGATTGAAGATTGAGGATTGCGTATTGAGGATAGATCATTGATGATTGAGGATTGAGTATTGAGGATTGAGGATTGAGGATTGCGGACTGAGGATTGAGGATTGTGGATTGAAGGTTCAGTATTGAGGATTGAAGATTGAGAATTGAGGATTGAGGATTGAACATTGAGGACTGAGTGTTGAGGATTGAAGATTGAGGATTGCGTATTGAGGATAGAACATTGAGGATTGAGGATTGAGTATTGAGGATTAATGATTGAGGATTGAAGATTGAATATTGATGATTGAATATTGAGGATCGAGGATTGAGTGTTGTGGATTGAGGACGAGGACTCAGGGTAGAGTATTGATGTTTGAGGTCTGAGGATTGACGATTGAGGATTGAGAATTGAGGATTGAGTATTGAGGATTGAAGATTGAGGATTGGGTGTTGAGGATTGAAGAATGAGGATTGAGGATTGCAGATTGAGTATTGAGGGTTGAAGATTGAGGACTAAGGATTGAGGATTGAGGATTGACGATTGAGGATTGAGGATTGAGGATTGAGGACGTGGCCTGAGGGTTGAGTATTGATGTTTGAGGTCTGAGGGTTGAGGAATGAGGATTGAGGATTGAGGATTGAAGATTGAGGATTGAGGATTGAGGATTGAAGATTGAGGATTGAAGATTGAGGATTGAGGAGTGAGTATTGAAGATTGAGGATTTGGGACTGAGGATTGAAGATTGAGGATTGAGGATTGAGGACTGAGGATTGAGGATTGAGGATTGAGGATTGAAGATTGAGGATTGGGCATTGAGGATTGAAGAATGAGGATTGAGGATTGAGGATTGAGGATTGAGGATTGAGGATTGAGGATTGAGGATTGAAGATTGAGGATTGAGGAGTGAGTATTGAAGATTGAGGATTGAAGATTGAGGATTGAAGATTGAGGATTGAGGAGTGAGTATTGAAGATTGAGGATTTGGGACTGAGGATTGAAGATTGAGGATTGAGGATTGAGGATTGAGGTTTTGAGGATTGTGGATTGAGGATTGAGGATTGAGTATTGAAGATTGAATATTGACGATTGAAGATTGAGGATCGAGGATTGAGCGTTGTGGATTGAGTACGAGGACTGAGGGTTGAGTATTGATGTTTGAGGTCTGAGGATTGAGGAATGAGGATTGAGAATTGAGGGTTGAGGATTGAGGATTGGAGATTGAGGATTGGGTGTTGAGAATTGAAGAATGAGGATTGAGGATTGAGGATTGAGGATTGAGGATTGAAGATTGAGTATTGAGGATTCAAGATTGAGGATTGAGGATTGAGGATTGAGGATAGAGGATTGAGGATTGAGGATTGAGGATTGAGAATTGAGGATTGAGGATTGAGGATTGAAGATTGAGGATTGGGTATTGAGGATTGAAGCATGAGGATTGAGGATTGAGAATTGAAGATTGAGGATTGGGTATTGAGGATTGAAGAATGAGGATTGAGGATTGAGGATTGAGAATTGAAGATTGAGGATTGGGTATTGAGGATTGAAGAATGAGGATTGAGGATTGAGGATTGAGGATTGAGGATTGAGGGTTGAAGACTGAGTATTGAGGATTGAAGATTGAGGATTGAGGAGTGAGTATTGAAGATTGAGAATTTGGGACTGAGGATTGAAGATTGAGGATTGAGGATTGAGGTTTGAGGATTGAGGATTGAGGATTGAGGATTGATGATTGAAGATTGAGGATCGAGGATTGAGTGTTGTGGATTGCGGACGAGGACTCAGGGTAGAGTATTGGTGTTTGAGGTCTGAGGATTGAGGATTGAGGATTGAGATTTGAGGATTGAGGATTGAGGATTGAAGATTGAGGATTGGTTGTTGAGGATTGAAGAATGAGGATTGAGGATTGAGGACTGAGGATTGAGGGTTGTGGATTGAGGACGAGGACTGAGGGTTGAGTATTGATGTTTGAAGTCTGAGCATTCAGGATTGAGGATTGAGAATTGAGGATTGAGGATTGCGGATAGAAGATTGAGGATTGGGTATTGCGGATTGAACATTGAGGATTGAAGAATGAGGATTGAGTATTGAGGATTGAGAATTTGGGACTGAGGATTGAAGATTGAGGATTGAGGATTGAAGATTGAGGATTGCGTATTGAGGATAGATCATTGATGATTGAGGATTGAGTATTGAGGATTGAGGATTGAGGATTGAGGACTGAGGATTGAGGATTGAGGATTGAAGGTTCAGTATTGAGGATTGAAGATTGAGAATTGAGGATTGAGGATTGAACATTGAGGACTGAGTGTTGAGGATTGAAGATTGAGGATTGCGTATTGAGGATAGAACATTGAGGATTGAGGATTGAGTATTGAGGATTAATGATTGAGGATTGAAGATTCAATATTGATGATTGAATATTGAGGATCGAGGATTGAGTGTTGTGGATTGAGGACGAGGACTCAGGGTAGAGTATTGATGTTTGAGGTCTGAGGATTGAGGATTGAGGATTGAGAATTGAGGATTGAGGATTGAGGATTGAAGATTGAGGATTGGGTGTTGAGGATTGAAGAATGAGGATTGAGGATTGCAGATTGAGTATTGAGGATTGAAGATTGAGGACTAAGGATTGAGGATTGAGGATTGACGATTGAGGATTGAGGATTGAGGATTGAGGATTGAGGATTGAAGGTTGAGGATTGCGTATTGAGGATAGAACATTGAGGATTGAGGATTGAGTATTGAGGATTGAGGATTGAGTATTGAAGATTGAATATTGATGATTGAAAATTGAGGATCGAGGATTGAGCGTTGTGGATTGAGGACGAGGACTGAGGGTTGAGTATTGATGTTTGAGGTCTGAGGATTGAGGAATGAGGATTGAGAATTGAGGGTTGAGGATTGAGGATTGGAGATTGAGGATTGGGTGTTGAGGATTGAAGAATGAGGATTGAGGATTGAGGATTGAGGATTGAGGATTGAAGATAGAGTATTGAGGATTGAAGATTGAGGATTGAGGATTGAGGATTGAGGATTGAGGATTGAGGATTGAGGATTGAGGATTGAGAATTGAGGATTGAGGATTGAGGATTGAAGATTGAGGATTGGGTATTGAGGATTGAAGAATGAGGATTGAGGATTGAGGATTGAGGATTAAGGATTGAGGATTGAAGACTGAGTATTGAGGATTGAAGATTGACGATTGAGGATTGAGGATTGAGGATTGAAGATTGAGGATTGGGTATTGAGGATTGAAGAATGAGGATTGAGGATTGAGGATTGAGGATTGAGGATTGAGGGTTGAAGACTGAGTGTTGAGGATTGAAGATTGAGGATTGAGGAGTGAGTATTGAAGATTGAGAATTTGGGACTGAGGATTGAAGATTGAGGATTGAGGATTGAGGTTTGAGGATTGAGGATTGAGGATTGAAGATTGAAGATTGGGGATTGGGTATTGAGGATTGAAGAATGAGGATTGAGTATTGAGGATTGAGGACTGAGGATTGAAGATTGAGTATTGAGGATTGAGGATTGACGACTGAGGATTGAGTACTGAGGATTGAGGATTGAGGATTGAGGATTGAGGACTGAAGATTGAGTATTGAGGATTGAAGACTGAGGATTGAGGATTGAGGATTGAGGATTGAGGATTGAAGATTGAGGATTGAGGATTGAGGATTGAGGATTGAGGATTGAAGATTGTGGATTGGGTATTGAGGATTGAAGAATGAGGATTGAGTATTGAGTATTGAGGATTGAGGATTGAAGATTGAGTATTGAGGATTGAAGATTGTCGATTGAGGATTGAGGATTGAGGATTGAGGATTGAGGATTGAGGATTGAGGATTGAGTATTGAAGATTGAATATTGATGATTGGAGATTGAGTATTGAGTATTGAAGAATGAGGATTGAGGATTGAGGATTGAGGATTGAAGATTGAATATTGATGATTGAAAATTGAGGATCGAGGATTGAGCGTTGTGGATTGAGGACGAGGCCTGAGGGTTGAGTATTGATGTTTGAGGTCTGAGGATTGAGGAATGAGTATTGAAGATTGAGGATTTGGGACTGAGGATTGAAGATTGAGGATTGAGGATTGAGGATTGAGGATTGAGAATTGAGGATTGAAGACTGAGGATTGAGGATTGAGGATTGAGGATTGAGGATTGAAGATTGAGGATTGAGGATTGAGGATTGAGGATTGAGGATTGAAGATTGAGGATTTGGGACTGAGGATTGAAGATTGAGGATTGAGGATTGAGGTTTGAGGATTGAGGATTGAGGATTGAAGATTGAAGATTGGGGATTGGGTATTGAGGATTGAAGAATGAGGATTGAGTATTGAGGATTGAGGACTGAGGATTGAGGATTGAGTATTGAGGATTGAGGATTGAGGATTGAGGATTGAAGATTGAATATTGATGATTGAAGAATGAGGATCGAGGATTGAGCGTTGTGGATTGAGGACGAGGACTGAGGGTTGTGTATTGATGTTTGAGGTCTGAGGATTGAGGAATGAGGATTGAGAATTGAGGGTTGAGGATTGGGGATTGAAGATTGAGGATTCAGGATTGAAGATTGACGATTGAAGATTGAGGATTGAGGATTGAGGTTTGAGGATTGATGATTGAGGATTGAAGTTTGAGTATTGAGGATTGAAGATTGAGGATTGAGGATTGAGGATTGAGGTTTGAGGATTGAAGATTGAGGATTGAGGATTGAGGATTGAGGATTGAGGATTGAGTATTGAGGATTGAGGATTGAGGATTGAGGATTGAAGATTGAATATTGATGATTGAAGAATGAGGATCGAGGATTGAGCGTTGTGGATTGAGGACGAGGACTGAGGATTGTGTATTGATGTTTGAGGTCTGAGGATTGAGGAATGAGGATTGAGAATTGAGGGTTGAGGATTGGGGATTGAAGATTGAGGATTGTGTGTTGAGGATTGAAGAATGAGGATTGAGGATTGAGGATTGAGGATTGAGGATTGAAGATTGTGTATTGAGGATTGAAGATTGAGGATTGAGGATTGAGGTTTGATGATTGAGAATTGAGGATTGAGCATTGCGGATTGAGGATTGAGGATTGAGGATTGAGGATTGAGGATTGAGAATTGAGGATTGAGGATTGAGGATTGAGGATTGAAGATTGAGGATTGGGTATTGAGGATTGCAGAATGAGGATTGAGGATTGAGGATTGCGGATTGAGGATTGAGGATTGAAGACTGAGTATTGAGGATTGAAGATTGAGGATTGAGGAGTGAGTATTGAAGATTGAGGATTTGGGACTGAGGATTGAAGATTGAGGATTGAGGATTGAGGATTGAGAATTGAGGATTCAGGATTGAAGATTGAGGATTGCGTATTGAGGATAGAACATTGAGGATTGAGGATTGCGTATTGACGATTGAGGATTGAGGATTGAAGATTGAATATTGATGATTGAAGATTGAGGATCGAGGATTGAGTGTTGTGGATTGAGGACGAGGACTGAGGGTAGAGTATTGATGTTTAAGGTCTGAGAATTGAGGATTGAGGATTGAGAATTGAGGATTGAGGAGCGAGGATTCAAGATTGAGGATTGAAGAATGAGGATTGAGGATTGAGGATTGAGTATTGAGGATTGAAGATTGAGTATTGAGGATTGAAGATTGAGGATTGAGGATTGAGGATTGAGGATTGAGGATTGAGGATTGCGGATAGAAGATTGAGGATTGGGAATTGCGGATTGAACATTGAGGATTGAGGGTTGAGGATTGAGGATTGAGGATTAAGGACTGAAGATTGAATATTGATGATTGAAAATTGTTGATTGAGGATTGATGGTTGTGGATTGAGGACGAGGACTGAGGGTTGACTATTGCTGTTTGAGGTCTGAGGATTGAGGATTGAGGATTGAGAATTGAGGATTGAGGATTGAGGATTGAAGAATGAGGATTGGGTATTGCGGATTGCAGAATGAGGATTGAGGATTGAGGACTGAGGATTGAGGATTGCGGATAGAAGATTGAGGATTGGGTATTGCGGATTGAACATTGCGGATTGAGGATTGAGGATTGAGGATTGAGGATTGAGGATTGAGAATTGAGGATTGAGGATTGAGGATTGAAGATTGAGGATTGGGTATTGAGGATTGAAGAATGAGGATAGAGGATTGTGTATTGAGGATTGAGTATTGACGATTGAAGACTGAGTATTGAGGATTGAAGATTGAGGATTGAGGATTGAGGATTGAGGATTGAGGATTGAGGATTGAGGATTGAAGATTGAGGATTGGGTATTGAGGATTGAAGAATGAGGATTGAGGATTGAGTATTGAGGATTGAGTATTGAAGATTGAGTATCCAGGATTGAAGATTGACGATTGAGGATTGAGGATTGAGAATTGAGGATTGAGGATTGATGATTGAGGATTGAAGTTTGAGTATTGAGGATTGAAATTGAGGATTGAGGATTGAGGATTGATGTTTGAGGATTGAAGATTGAGGATTGAGGATTGAGGATTGAGGATTGAGGATTGAAGATTGAGGATTGGGTATTGAGGATTGAAGAATGAGGATTGAGTATTGAGTATTGAGGATTGAGTATTAACGATTGAGTATTGAGGATTGAAGATTGACGATTGAGGATTGAGGATTGAGGATTGAGGATTGAGGATTGAGGATTGAGGATTGAAGATTGAGTATTGAGTATTGAAGATTGAGGATTGAGGAATGAGGATTGAGGATTGAGGATTGAAGATTGCGTACTGATGATAGAAGATTAAGATTGAAGGTTGAGGATTGAGGATTGAGGATTGAGGATTGCGGATAGAAGATTGAGGATTGGGTATTGCGGATTGAACATTGAGGATTGAGTGTTGAGGATTGAGGATTGAGGATTGAGGACTGAAGATTGAATATTGATGATTGAAGATTGAGGATTGAGGATTGACGGTTGTGGATTGAGGACGAGGACTGAGGGTTGACTATTGCTGTTTGAGGTCTGAGGATTGAGGATTGAGGATTGAGAATTGAGGATTGAGGATTGAGGATTGAGGATTGAGGATTGAGGTTTGAGGATTGAGAATTGAGGATTGAGGTTTGAGGATTGAAGATTGAGGATTGGGTATTGAGGATTGAAGAATGAGGATTGAGGATTGAGGATTGCGGATTGAGGATTGAGGATTGAAGACTGAGTATTGAGGATTGAAGATTGAGGATTGAGGATTGAGGATTGAGGATTGAGGATTGAGGATTGAGGTTTGAGGATTGAGGATTGGGTATTGAGGATTGAAGAATGAGGATTGAGGATTGAGGATTGAGGATTGAGTATTGAAGATTGAGTATTCAGGATTGAAGATTGACGATTGAGGATTGAGGATTGAGGATTGAGGATTGAGGATTGATGATTGAGGATTGAAGTTTGAGTATTGAGGATTGAAAATTGAGGATTGAGGATTGAGGATTGAGGTTTGAGGATTGAAGATTGAGGATTGAGGATTGAGGATTGAGGATTGAGGATTGATGATTGATGATTGAAGATTGAGGATTGGGTATTGAGGATTGAAGAATGAGGATTGTGTATTGAGTATTGAGGATTGAGTATTGACGATTGAGTATTGAGGATTGAAGATTGACGATTGAGGATTGAGGATTGAGGATTGAGGATTGAGGATTGAGGATTGAGGATTGAAGATTGAGTATTGAGTATTGAAGATTGAGGATTGAGGAATGAGGATTGAGGATTGAGGATTGAAGATTGAGGATTGCGTATTGAGGATAGAACATTGAGGATTGACGATTGAGTACTGAGGATTGAAGATTGACGATTGAGGATTGAGGATTGAGGATTGAGGATTGAGGATTGAGGATTGAGGATTCAAGATTGAGGATTGCGTATTGAGGATAGAACATTGAGGATTGAGGATTGAGTATTGAGGATTGATGATTGAGGATTGAAGATTGAATATTGATGATTGAAGATTGAGGATCGAGGATTGAGTGTTGTGGATTGAGGACGAGGTCTGATGGTAGAGTATTGATGTTTAAGGTCTGAGGATTGAGGATTGAGGATTGAGAATTGAGGATTGAGTATTGAGGATTGAAGATTGAGGATTGGGTGTTGAGGATTGAAGAATGAGGATTGAGGATTGAGGATTGAGTATTGAGGATTGAAGGTTCAGTATTGAGGATTGAAGATTGAGGATTGAGGATTGAGGATTGAGGATTGAGGATTGAAGATTGAGGATTGGGTATTGAGGATTGAAGAATGACGATTGAGGATTGAGGATTGCGGATTGAGGATTGAGGATTGAAGACTGAGTATTGAGGATTGAAGATTGAGGATTGAGGAGTGAGTATTGAAGATTGAGGATTTGGGACTGAAGATTGGTGATTGATTATTGAGGATTGAGGATTGAGGATTGAGGATTGAGGATTGAGGATTGAAGATTGAGGATTGGGTATTGAGGATTGAAGAATGAGGATTGAGGATTGAGGATTGAGGACTGAGTATTGAAGATTGAGTATTCAGGAATGAAGATTGACGATTGAAGATTGAGGATTGAGGATTGAGGTTTGAGGATTGATGATTGAGGATTGAAGTTTGAGTATTGAGGATTGAAGATTGAGGATTGAGCATTGAGGATTGAGGTTTGAGGATTGAAGATTGAGGATTGAGGATTGAGGATTGAGGATTGAGGATTGAGTATTGAGGATTGAGGATTGAGGATTGAGGATTGAAGATTGAATATTGATGATTGAAGATTGAGGATCGAGGATTGAGCGTTGTGGATTGAGGACGAGGACTGAGGGTTGAGTATTGATGTTTGAGGTCTGAGGATTGAGGAATGAGGATTGAGAATTGAGGGTTGAGGATTGGGGATTGAAGATTGAGGATTGTGTGTTGAGGATTGAAGAATGAGGATTGAGGATTGAGGATTGAGGATTGAGGATTGAAGATTGTGTATTGAGGATTGAAGATTGAGGATTGAGGATTGAGGTTTGATGATTGAGAATTGAGGATTGAGCATTGCGGATTGAGGATTGAGGATTGAGGATTGAGGATTGAGGATTGAGAATTGAGGATTGAGGATTGAGGATTGAAGATTGAGGATTGGGTATTGAGGATTGCAGAATGAGGATTGAGGATTGAGGATTGCGGATTGAGGATTGAGGATTGAAGACTGAGTATTGAGGATTGAAGATTGAGGATTGAGGAGTGAGTATTGAAGATTGAGGATTTGGGACTGAGGATTGAAGATTGAGGATTGAGGATTGAGGATTGAGAATTGAGGATTCAGGATTGAAGATTGAGGATTGCGTATTGAGCATAGAACATTGAGGATTGAGGATTGAGTATTGACGATTGAGGATTGAGGATTGAAGATTGAATATTGATGATTGAAGATTGAGGATCGAGGATTGAGTGTTGTGGATTGAGGACGAGGACTGAGGGTAGAGTATTGATGTTTAAGGTCTGAGGATTGAGGATTGAGGATTGAGAATTGAGGATTGAGGAGCGAGGATTCAAGATTGAGGATTGGCTGTTGAGGATTGAAGAATGAGGATTGAAGATTGAGGATTGAGTATTGAGGATTGAAGATTGAGTATTGAGGATTGAAGATTGAGGATTGAGGATTGAGGATTGAGGATTGAGGATTGAGGATTGCGGATAGAAGATTGAGGATTGGGAATTGCGGATTGAACATTGAGGATTGAGGGTTGAGGATTGAGGATTGAGGATTGAGGACTGAAGATTGAATATTGATGATTGAAGATTGAGGATTGAGGATTGATGGTTGTGGATTGAGGACGAGGACTGAGGGTTGACTATTGCTGTTTGAGGTCTGAGGATTGAGGATTGAGGATTGAGAATTGAGGATTGAGGATTGAGGATTGAGGATTGAGGATTGCGGATAGAAGATTGAGGATTGGGTATTGCGGATTGAACATTGCGGATTGAGGATTGAGGATTGAGTATTGAAGATTGAGTATTCAGGATTGAAGTTTGACGATTGAGGATTGAGGATTGAGGATTGAGGATTGAGGATTGATGATTGAGGATTGAAGTTTGAGTATTGAGGATTGAAGATCGAGGATTGAGGATTGAGGATTGAGGTTTGAGGATTGAAGATTGAGGATTGAGGATTGAGGATTGAGGATTGAGGATTGAAGATTGAGGATTGGGTATTGAGGATTGAAGAATGAGGATTGAGTATTCAGTATTGAGGATTGAGTATTAACGATTGAGTATTGAGGATTGAAGATTGACGATTGAGGATTGAGGATTGAGGATTGAGAATTGAGGATTGAAGATTGAGTATTGAGTATTGAAGATTGAGGATTGAGGAATGAGGATTGAGGATTGAGGATTGAAGATTGCGTACTGAGGATTGAAGATTAAGATTGAAGGTTGAGGATTGAGGATTGAGGATTGAGGATTGCGGATAGAAGATTGAGGATTGGGTATTGCGGATTGAACATTGAGGATTGAGGGTTGAGGATTGAGGATTGAGGATTGAGGACTGAAGATTGAATATTGATGATTGAAGATTGAGGATTGAGGATTGACGGTTGTGGATTGAGGACGAGGACTGAGGGTTGACTATTGTTGTTTGAGGTCTGAGGATTGAGGATTGAGGATTGAGAATTGAGGATTGAGGATTGAGGATTGAGGATTGAGGATTGAGGATTGAGGATTGAGAATTGAGGATTGAGGTTTGAGGATTGAAGATTGAGGATTGGGTATTGAGGATTGAAGAATGAGGATTGAGGATTGAGGATTGCGGATTGAGGATTGAGGATTGAGGACTGAGTATTGAGGATTGAAGATTGAGGATTGAGTATTGAGGATTGAGGATTGAGGATTGAGGATTGAGGATTGAAGATTGAGGATTGGGTATTGAGGATTGAAGAATGAGGATTGAGGATTGAGGATTGAGGATTGAGTATTGAAGATTGAGTATTCAGAATTGAAGATTGACGATTGAGGATTGAGGATTGAGGATTGAGGATTGAGGATTGATGATTGAGGATTGAAGTTTGAGTACTGAGGATTGAAAATTGAGGATTGAGGATTGAGGATTGAGGTTTGAGGATTGAAGATTGAGGATTGAGGATTGAGGATTGAGGATTGATGGTTGAGGATTGAAGATTGAGGATTGGGTATTGAGGATTGAAGAATGAGGATTGTGTATTTAGTATTGAGGATTGAGTATTGAAGATTGAGTATTCAGGATTGAAGATTGACGATTGAGGATTGAGGATTGAGGATTGAGGATTGAGGATTGAGGATTGAGGATTGAAGATTGAGTATTGAGTATTGAAGATTGAGGATTGAGGAATGAGGATTGAGGATTGAGGATTGAAGATTGAGGATTGCGTATTGAGGATAGAACATTGAGGATTGACGATTGAGTATTGAGGATTGAAGATTGACGATTGAGGATTGAGGATTGAGGATTGAGGATTGAGGATTGAGGATTGAGGTTTCAAGATTGAGGATTGCGTATTGAGGATAGAACATTGAGGATTGAGGATTGAGTATTGAGGATTGACGATTGAGGATTGAAGATTGAATATTGATGATTGAAGATTGAGGATCGAGGATTGAGTGTTGTGGATTGAGGACGAGGTCTGATGGTAGAGTATTGATGTTTAAGGTCTGAGGATTGAGGATTGAGGATTGAGGATTGAGAATTGAGGATTGAGTATTGAGGATTGAAGATTGAGGATTGGGTGTTGAGGATTGAAGAATGAGGATTGAGGATTGAGGATTGAGTATTGAGGATTGAAGGTTCAGTATTGAGGATTGAAGATTCAGGATTGAGGATTGAGGATTGAGGATTGAGGATTGAAGATTGAGGATTGGGTATTGAGGATTGAAGAATGAGGATTGAGGATTGAGGATTGCGGATTGAGGATTGAGGATTGAATACTGAGTATTGAGGATTGAAGATTGAGGATTGAGGAGTGAGTATTGAAGATTGAGGATTTGGGACTGAAGATTGAAGATTGATTATTGAGGATTGAGGATTGAGGGTTGAGGATTGAGGATTGAGGATTGAAGATTGAGGATTGGGTATTGAGGATTGAAGAATGAGGATTGAGGATTGAGGATTGAGGACTGAGTATTGAAGATTGAGTATTCAGGATTGAAGATTGACGATTGAAGATTGAGGATTGAGGATTGAGGTTTGAGGATTGATGATTGAGGATTGAAGTTTGAGTATTGAGGATTGAAGATTGAGGATTGAGGATTGAGGATTGAGGTTTGAGGATTGAAGATTGAGGATTGAGGATTGAGGATTGAGGATTGAGGATTGAGTATTGAGGATTGAGGATTGAGGATTGAGGATTGAAGATTGAATATTGATGATTGAAGAATGAGGATCGAGGATTGAGCGTTGTGGATTGAGGATTGAGGATTGAGGATTGAAGATTGAGGATTGAGGATTGAGGTTTGATGATTGAGAATTGAGGATTGAGCATTGCGGATTGAGGATTGAGGATTGAGGATTGAGGATTGAGGATTGAGAATTGAGGATTGAGGATTGAGGATTGAGGATTGAAGATTGAGGATTGGGTATTGAGGATTGAGAATTGAGGGTTGAGGATTGGGGATTGAAGATTGAGGATTGTGTGTTGAGGATTGAAGAATGAGGATTGAGGATTGAGGATTGAGGATTGAGGATTGAAGATTGTGTATTGAGGATTGAAGATTGAGGATTGAGGATTGAGGTTTGATGATTGAGAATTGAGGATTGAGCATTGCGGATTGAGGATTGAGGATTGAGGATTGAGGATTGAGGATTGAGAATTGAGGATTGAGGATTGAGGATTGAGGATTGAAGATTGAGGATTGGGTATTGAGGATTGCAGAATGAGGATTGAGGATTGAGGATTGCGGATTGAGGATTGAGGATTGAAGACTGAGTATTGAGGATTGAAGATTGAGGATTGAGGAGTGAGTATTGAAGATTGAGGATTTGGGACTGAGGATTGAAGATTGAGGATTGAGGATTGAGGATTGAGAATTGAGGATTCAGGATTGAAGATTGAGGATTGCGTATTGAGGATAGAACATTGAGGATTGAGGATTGCGTATTGACGATTGAGGATTGAGGATTGAAGATTGAATATTGATGATTGAAGATTGAGGATCGAGGATTGAGTGTTGTGGATTGAGGACGAGGACTGAGGGTAGAGTATTGATGTTTAAGGTCTGAGAATTGAGGATTGAGGATTGAGAATTGAGGATTGAGGAGCGAGGATTCAAGATTGAGGATTGAAGAATGAGGATTGAGGATTGAGGATTGAGTATTGAGGATTGAAGATTGAGTATTGAGGATTGAAGATTGAGGATTGAGGATTGAGGATTGAGGATTGAGGATTGCGGATAGAAGATTGAGGATTGGGAATTGCGGATTGAACATTGAGGATTGAGGGTTGAGGATTGAGGATTGAGGATTAAGGACTGAAGATTGAATATTGATGATTGAAGATTGAGGATTGAGGATTGATGGTTGTGGATTGAGGACGAGGACTGAGGGTTGACTATTGCTGTTTGAGGTCTGAGGATTGAGGATTGAGGATTGAGAATTGAGGATTGAGGATTGAGGATTGAAGAATGAGGATTGGGTATTGCGGATTGCAGAATGAGGATTGAGGATTGAGGACTGAGGATTGAGGATTGCGGATAGAAGATTGAGGATTGGGTATTGCGGATTGAACATTGCGGATTGAGGATTGAGGATTGAGGATTGAGGATTGAGGATTGAGAATTGAGGATTGAGGATTGAGGATTGAAGATTGAGGATTGGGTATTGAGGATTGAAGAATGAGGATAGAGGATTGTGTATTGAGGATTGAGTATTGACGATTGAAGACTGAGTATTGAGGATTGAAGATTGAGGATTGAGGATTGAGGATTGAGGATTGAGGATTGAGGATTGAGGATTGAAGATTGAGGATTGGGTATTGAGGATTGAAGAATGAGGATTGAGGATTGAGGATTGAGGATTGAGTATTGAAGATTGAGTATCCAGGATTGAAGATTGACGATTGAGGATTGAGGATTGAGAATTGAGGATTGAGGATTGATGATTGAGGATTGAAGTTTGAGTATTGAGGATTGAAGATTGAGGATTGAGGATTGAGGATTGATGTTTGAGGATTGAAGATTGAGGATTGAGGATTGAGGATTGAGGATTGAGGATTGATGATTGAGGATTGGGTATTGAGGATTGAAGAATGAGGATTGAGTATTGAGTATTGAGGATTGAGTATTAACGATTGAGTATTGAGGATTGAAGATTGACGATTGAGGATTGAGGATTGAGGATTGAGGATTGAGGATTGAGGATTGAGGATTGAAGATTGAGTATTGAGTATTGAAGATTGAGGATTGAGGAATGAGGATTGAGGATTGAGGATTGAAGATTGCGTACTGATGATAGAAGATTAAGATTGAAGGTTGAGGATTGAGGATTGAGGATTGAGGATTGCGGATAGAAGATTGAGGATTGGGTATTGCGGATTGAATATTGAGGATTGAGTGTTGAGGATTGAGGATTGAGGATTGAGGACTGAAGATTGAATATTGATGATTGAAGATTGAGGATTGAGGATTGACGGTTGTGGATTGAGGACGAGGACTGAGGGTTGACTATTGCTGTTTGAGGTCTGAGGATTGAGGATTGAGGATTGAGAATTGAGGATTGAGGATTGAGGATTGAGGATTGAGGATTGAGGATTGAGGATTGAGAATTGAGGATTGAGGTTTGAGGATTGAAGATTGAGGATTGGGTATTGAGGATTGAAGAATGAGGATTGAGGATTGAGGATTGCGGATTGAGGATTGAGGATTGAAGACTGAGTATTGAGGATTGAAGATTGAGGATTGAGGATTGAGGATTGAGGATTGAGGATTGAGGATTGAGGTTTGAGGATTGAGGATTGGGTATTGAGGATTGAAGAATGAGGATTGAGGATTGAGGATTGAGGATTGAGTATTGAAGATTGAGTATTCAGGATTGAAGATTGACGATTGAGGATTGAGGATTGAGGATTGAGGATTGAGGATTGATGATTGAGGATTGAAGTTTGAGTATTGAGGATTGAAAATTGAGGATTGAGGATTGAGGATTGAGGTTTGAGGATTGAAGATTGAGGATTGAGGATTGAGGATTGAGGATTGATGATTGATGATTGAAGATTGAGGATTGGGTATTGAGGATTGAAGAATGAGGATTGTGTATTGAGTATTGAGGATTGAGTATTGACGATTGAGTATTGAGGATTGAAGATTGACGATTGAGGATTGAGGATTGAGGATTGAGGATTGAGGATTGAGGATTGAGGATTGAAGATTGAGTATTGAGTATTGAAGATTGAGGATTGAGGAATGAGGATTGAGGATTGAGGATTGAAGATTGAGGATTGAGTATTGAGGATAGAACATTGAGGATTGACGATTGAGTACTGAGGATTGAAGATTGACGATTGAGGATTGAGGATTGAGGATTGAGGATTGAGGATTGAGGATTGAGGATTCAAGATTGAGGATTGCGTATTGAGGATAGAACATTGAGGATTGAGGATTGAGTATTGAGGATTGATGATTGAGGATTGAAGATTGAATATTGATGATTGAAGATTGAGGATCGAGGATTGAGTGTTGTGGATTGAGGACGAGGTCTGATGGTAGAGTATTGATGTTTAAGGTCTGAGGATTGAGGATTGAGGATTGAGAATTGAGGATTGAGTATTGGGGATTGAAGATTGAGGATTGGGTGTTGAGGATTGAAGAATGAGGATTGAGGATTGAGGATTGAGTATTGAGGATTGAAGGTTCAGTATTGAGGATTGAAGATTGAGGATTGAGGATTGAGGATTGAGGATTGAGGATTGAGGATTGAAGATTGAGTATTGAGTATTGAAGATTGAGGATTGAGGAATGAGGATTGAGGATTGAGGATTGAAGATTGCGTACTGATGATAGAAGATTAAGATTGAAGGTTGAGGATTGAGGATTGAGGATTGAGGATTGCGGATAGAAGATTGAGGATTGGGTATTGCGGATTGAATATTGAGGATTGAGTGTTGAGGATTGAGGATTGAGGATTGAGGACTGAAGATTGAATATTGATGATTGAAGATTGAGGATTGAGGATTGACGGTTGTGGATTGAGGACGAGGACTGAGGGTTGACTATTGCTGTTTGAGGTCTGAGGATTGAGGATTGAGGATTGAGAATTGAGGATTGAGGATTGAGGATTGAGGATTGAGGATTGAGGATTGAGGATTGAGAATTGAGGATTGAGGTTTGAGGATTGAAGATTGAGGATTGGGTATTGAGGATTGAAGAATGAGGATTGAGGATTGAGGATTGCGGATTGAGGATTGAGGATTGAAGACTGAGTATTGAGGATTGAAGATTGAGGATTGAGGATTGAGGATTGAGGATTGAGGATTGAGGATTGAGGTTTGAGGATTGAGGATTGGGTATTGAGGATTGACGAATGAGGATTGAGGATTGAGGATTGAGGATTGAGTATTGAAGATTGAGTATTCAGGATTGAAGATTGACGATTGAGGATTGAGGATTGAGGATTGAGGATTGAGGATTGATGATTGAGGATTGAAGTTTGAGTATTGAGGATTGAAAATTGAGGATTGAGGATTGAGGATTGAGGTTTGAGGATTGAAGATTGAGGATTGAGGATTGAGGATTGAGGATTGATGATTGATGATTGAAGATTGAGGATTGGGTATTGAGGATTGAAGAATGAGGATTGTGTATTGAGTATTGAGGATTGAGTATTGACGATTGAGTATTGAGGATTGAAGATTGACGATTGAGGATTGAGGATTGAGGATTGAGGATTGAGGATTGAGGATTGAGGATTGAAGATTGAGTATTGAGTATTGAAGATTGAGGATTGAGGAATGAGGATTGAGGATTGAGGATTGAAGATTGAGGATTGAGTATTGAGGATAGAACATTGAGGATTGACGATTGAGTACTGAGGATTGAAGATTGACGATTGAGGATTGAGGATTGAGGATTGAGGATTGAGGATTGAGGATTGAGGATTCAAGATTGAGGATTGCGTATTGAGGATAGAACATTGAGGATTGAGGATTGAGTATTGAGGATTGATGATTGAGGATTGAAGATTGAATATTGATGATTGAAGATTGAGGATCGAGGATTGAGTGTTGTGGATTGAGGACGAGGTCTGATGGTAGAGTATTGATGTTTAAGGTCTGAGGATTGAGGATTGAGGATTGAGAATTGAGGATTGAGTATTGGGGATTGAAGATTGAGGATTGGGTGTTGAGGATTGAAGAATGAGGATTGAGGATTGAGGATTGAGTATTGAGGATTGAAGGTTCAGTATTGAGGATTGAAGATTGAGGATTGAGGATTGAGGATTGAGGATTGAGGATTGAAGATTGAGGATTGGGTATTGAGGATTGAAGAATGAGGATTGAGGATTGAGGATTGCGGATTGAGGATTGAGGATTGAAGACTGAGTATTGAGGATTGAAGATTGAGGATTGAGGAGTGAGTATTGAAGATTGAGGATTTGGGACTGAAGATTGGTGATTGATTATTGAGGATTGAGGATTGAGGATTGAGGATTGAGGATTGAGGATTGAAGATTGAGGATTGGGTATTGAGGATTGAAGAATGAGGATTGAGGATTGAGGATTGAGGACTGAGTATTGAAGATTGAGTATTCAGGAATGAAGATTGACGATTGAAGATTGAGGATTGAGGATTGAGGTTTGAGGATTGATGATTGAGGATTGAAGTTTGAGTATTGAGGATTGAAGATTGAGGATTGAGGATTGAGGATTGAGGTTTGAGGATTGAAGATTGAGGATTGAGGATTGAGGATTGAGGATTGAGGATTGAGTATTGAGGATTGAGGATTGAGGATTGAGGATTGAAGATTGAATATTGATGATTGAAGATTGAGGATCGAGGATTGAGCGTTGTGGATTGAGGACGAGGACTGAGGGTTGAGTATTGATGTTTGAGGTCTGAGGATTGAGGAATGAGGATTGAGAATTGAGGGTTGAGGATTGGGGATTGAAGATTGAGGATTGTGTGTTGAGGATTGAAGAATGAGGATTGAGGATTGAGGATTGAGGATTGAGGATTGAAGATTGTGTATTGAGGATTGAAGATTGAGGATTGAGGATTGAGGTTTGATGATTGAGAATTGAGGATTGAGCATTGCGGATTGAGGATTGAGGATTGAGGATTGAGGATTGAGGATTGAGAATTGAGGATTGAGGATTGAGGATTGAAGATTGAGGATTGGGTATTGAGGATTGCAGAATGAGGATTGAGGATTGAGGATTGCGGATTGAGGATTGAGGATTGAAGACTGAGTATTGAGGATTGAAGATTGAGGATTGAGGAGTGAGTATTGAAGATTGAGGATTTGGGACTGAGGATTGAAGATTGAGGATTGAGGATTGAGGATTGAGAATTGAGGATTCAGGATTGAAGATTGAGGATTGCGTATTGAGCATAGAACATTGAGGATTGAGGATTGAGTATTGACGATTGAGGATTGAGGATTGAAGATTGAATATTGATGATTGAAGATTGAGGATCGAGGATTGAGTGTTGTGGATTGAGGACGAGGACTGAGGGTAGAGTATTGATGTTTAAGGTCTGAGGATTGAGGATTGAGGATTGAGAATTGAGGATTGAGGAGCGAGGATTCAAGATTGAGGATTGGCTGTTGAGGATTGAAGAATGAGGATTGAAGATTGAGGATTGAGTATTGAGGATTGAAGATTGAGTATTGAGGATTGAAGATTGAGGATTGAGGATTGAGGATTGAGGATTGAGGATTGAGGATTGCGGATAGAAGATTGAGGATTGGGAATTGCGGATTGAACATTGAGGATTGAGGGTTGAGGATTGAGGATTGAGGATTGAGGACTGAAGATTGAATATTGATGATTGAAGATTGAGGATTGAGGATTGATGGTTGTGGATTGAGGACGAGGACTGAGGGTTGACTATTGCTGTTTGAGGTCTGAGGATTGAGGATTGAGGATTGAGAATTGAGGATTGAGGATTGAGGATTGAGGATTGAGGATTGCGGATAGAAGATTGAGGATTGGGTATTGCGGATTGAACATTGCGGATTGAGGATTGAGGATTGAGGATTGAGGATTGAGGCTTGAGAATTGAGGATTGAGGATTGAGGATTGAAGATTGAGGATTGGGTATTGAGGATTGAAGAATGAGGATAGAGGATTGAGTATTGAGGATTGAGTATTGACGATTGAAGACTGAGTATTGAGGATTGAAGATTGAGGATTGAGGATTGAGGATTGAGGATTGAGGATTGAGGATTGAGGATTGAAGATTGAGGATTGGGTATTGAGGATTGAAGAATGAGGATTGAGGATTGAGGATTGAGGATTGAGTATTGAAGATTGAGTATCCAGGATTGAAGATTGACGATTGAGGATTGAGGATTGAGGATTGAGGATTGAGGATTGATGATTGAGGATTGAAGTTTGAGTATTGAGGATTGAAGATTGAGGATTGAGGATTGAGGATTGAGGTTTGAGGATTGAAGATTGAGGATTGAGGATTGAGGATTGAGGATTGAGGATTGAAGATTGAGGATTGGGTATTGAGGTTTGAAGAATGAGGATTGAGGATTGAGGATTGAGGATTGAGTATTGAAGATTGAGTATTCAGGATTGAAGTTTGACGATTGAGGATTGAGGATTGAGGATTGAGGATTGATGATTGAGGATTGAAGTTTGAGTATTGAGGATTGAAGATCAAGGATTGAGGATTGAGGATTGAGGTTTGAGGATTGAAGATTGAGGATTGAGGATTGAGGATTGAGGATTGAGGATTGAAGATTGAGGATTGGGTATTGAGGATTGAAGAATGAGGATTGAGTATTCAGTATTGAGGATTGAGTATTAACGATTGAGTATTGAGGATTGAAGATTGACGATTGAGGATTGAGGATTGAGGATTGAGAATTGAGGATTGAAGATTGAGTATTGAGTATTGAAGATTGAGGATTGAGGAATGAGGATTGAGGATTGAGGATTGACGGTTGTGGATTGAGGACGAGGACTGAGGGTTGACTATTGTTGTTTGAGGTCTGAGGATTGAGGATTGAGGATTGAGAATTGAGGATTGAGGATTGAGGATTGAGGATTGAGGATTGAGGATTGAGGATTGAGAATTGAGGATTGAGGTTTGAGGATTGAAGATTGAGGATTGGGTATTGAGGATTGAAGAATGAGGATTGAGGATTGAGGATTGCGGATTGAGGATTGAGGATTGAGGACTGAGTATTGATGATTGAAGATTGAGGATTGGGTATTGAGGATTGAAGAATGAGGATTGTGTATTGAGTATTGAGGATTGAGTATTGACGATTGAGTATTGAGGATTGAAGATTGACGATTGAGGATTGAGGATTGAGGATTGAGGATTGAGGATTGAGGATTGAGGATTGAAGATTGAGTATTGAGTATTGAAGATTGAGGATTGAGGAATGAGGATTGAGGATTGAGGATTGAAGATTGCGTACTGAGGATTGAAGATTAAGATTGAAGATTGAGGATTGAGGATTGAGAATTGAGGATTCAGGATTGAAGATTGAGGATTGCGTATTGAGGATGGAACATTGAGGATTGAGGATTGAGTATTGACGATTGAGGATTGAGGATTGAAGATTGAATATTGATGATTGAAGATTGAGGATCGAGGATTGAGTGTTGTGGATTGAGGACGAGGACTGAGGGTAGAGTATTGATGTTTAAGGTCTGAGGAGTGAGGATTTAGGATTGAGAATTGAGGACTGAGGAGCGAGGATTCAAGATTGAGGATTGGGTGTTGAGGATTGAAGAATGAGGATTGAGGATTGAGGATTGAGGATTGAGGATTGAAGAATGAGGATTGGGTATTGCGGATTGAAGAATGAGGATTGAGGATTGAGGACTGAGGATTGAGGATTGCGGATAGAAGATTGAGGATTGGGTATTGCGGATTGAACATTGCGGATTGAGGATTGAGGATTGAGGATTGAGGATTGAGGATTCAGAATTGAGGATTGAGGATTGAGGATTGAAGATTGAGGATTGGGTATTGAGGATTGAAGAATGAGGATAGAGGATTGAGTATTGAGGATTGAGTATTGACGATTGAAGACTGAGTATTGAGGATTGAAGATTGAGGATTGAGGATTGAGGATTGAGGATTGAGGATTGAGGATTGAGGATTGAAGATTGAGGATTGGGTATTGAGGATTGAAGAATGAGGATTGAGGATTGAGGATTGAGGATTGAGTATTGAAGATTGAGTATCCAGGATTGAAGATTGACGATTGAGGATTGAGGATTGAGGATTGAGGATTGAGGATTGATGATTGAGGATTGAAGTTTGAGTATTGAGGATTGAAGATTGAGGATTGAGGATTGAGGATTGAGGTTTGAGGATTGAAGATTGAGGATTGAGGATTGAGGATTGAGGATTGAGGATTGAAGATTGAGGATTGGGTATTGAGGATTGAAGAATGAGGATTGAGTATTGAGTATTGAGGATTGAGTATTAACGATTGAGTATTGAGGATTGAAGATTGACGATTGAGGATTGAGGATTGAGGATTGAGGATTGAGGATTGAGGATTGAGGATTGAAGATTGAGTATTGAGTATTGAAGATTGAGGATTGAGGAATGAGGATTGAGGATTGAGGATTGAAGATTGCGTACTGATGATAGAAGATTAAGATTGAAGATTGAGGATTGAGGATTGAGGATTGAGGATTGCGGATAGAAGATTGAGGATTGGGTATTGCGGATTGAACATTGAGGATTGAGTGTTGAGGATTGAGGATTGAGGATTGACGGTTGTGGATTGAGGACGAGGACTGAGGGTTGACTATTGCTGTTTGAGGTCTGAGGATTGAGGATTGAGGATTGAGAATTGAGGATTGAGGATTGAGGTTTGAGGATTGAGGATTGAGGATTGAGGATTGAGAATTGAGGATTGAGGTTTGAGGATTGAAGATTGAGGATTGGGTATTGAGGATTGAAGAATGAGGATTGAGGATTGAGGATTGCGGATTGAGGATTGAGGATTGAAGACTGAGTATTGAGGATTGAAGATTGAGGATTGAGGATTGAGGATTGAGGATTGAGGATTGAGGATTGAGGATTGAGGATTGAGGATTGAGGATTGGGTATTGAGGATTGAAGACTGAGGATTGAGGATTGAGGATTGAGGATTGAGTATTGAAGATTGAGTATTCAGGATTGAAGATTGACGATTGAGGATTGAGGATTGAGGATTGAGGATTGAGGATTGATGATTGAGGATTGAAGTTTGAGTATTGAGGATTGAAAATTGAGGATTGAGGATTGAGGATTGAGGTTTGAGGATTGAAGATTGAGGATTGAGGATTGAGGATTGAGGATTGATGATTGATGATTGAAGATTGAGGATTGGGTATTGAGGATTGAAGAATGAGGATTGAGTATTGAGTATTGAGGATTGAGTATTAACGATTGAGTATTGAGGATTGAAGATTGACGATTGACGATTGAGGATTGAGGATTGAGGATTGAGGATTGAGGATTGAGGATTGAGGATTGAAGATTGAGTATTGAGTATTGAAGATTGAGGATTGAGGAATGAGGATTGAGGATTGAGGATTGAAGATTGCGTACTGATGATAGAAGATTAAGATTGAAGATTGAGGATTGAGGATTGAGGATTGAGGATTGCGGATAGAAGATTGAGGATTGGGTATTGCGGATTGAACATTGAGGATTGAGTGTTGAGGATTGAGGATTGAGGATTGACGGTTGTGGATTGAGGACGAGGACTGAGGGTTCACTACTGCTGTTTGAGGTCTGAGGATTGAGGATTGAGGATTGAGAATTGAGGATTGAGGATTGAGGATTGAGGATTGAGGATTGAGGATTGAGGATTGAGAATTGAGGATTGAGGTTTGAGGATTGAAGATTGAGGATTGGGTATTGAGGATTGAAGAATGAGGATTGAGGATTGAGGATTGCGGATTGAGGATTGAGGATTGAAGACTGAGTATTGAGGATTGAAGATTGAGGATTGAGGATTGAGGATTGAGGATTGAGGATTGAGGATTGAGGATTGAGGATTGAGGATTGGGTATTGAGGATTGAAGAATGAGGATTGAGGATTGAGGATTGAGGATTGAGTATTGAGATTGAGTATTCAGGATTGAAGATTGACGATTGAGGATTGAGGATTGAGGATTGAGGATTGAGGATTGATGATTGAGGATTGAAGTTTGAGTATTGAGGATTGAAAATTGAGGATTGAGGATTGAGGATTGAGGTTTGAGGATTGAAGATTGAGGATTGAGGATTGAGGATTGAGGATTGATGATTGATGATTGAAGATTGAGGATTGGGTATTGAGGATTGAAGAATGAGGATTGTGTATTGAGTATTGAGGATTGAGTATTGACGATTGAGTATTGAGGATTGAAGATTGACGATTGAGGATTGGGGATTGAGGATTGAGGATTGAGGATTGAGGATTGAGGATTGCGTATTGAGGATAGAACATTGAGGATTGACGATTGAGTATTGAGGATTGAAGATTGACGATTGAGGATTGAGGATTGAGGATTGAGGATTGAGGATTGAGGATTGAGGTTTCAAGATTGAGGATTGCGTATTGAGGATAGAACATTGAGGATTGAGGATTGAGTATTGAGGATTGACGATTGAGGATTGAAGATTGAATATTGATGATTGAAGATTGAGGATCGAGGATTGAGTGTTGTGGATTGAGGACGAGGTCTGATGGTAGAGTATTGATGTTTAAGGTCTGAGGATTGAGGATTGAGGATTGAGAATTGAGGATTGAGTATTGAGGATTGAAGATTGAGGATTGGGTGTTGAGGATTGAAGAATGAGGATTGAGGATTGAGGATTGAGTATTGAGGATTGAAGGTTCAGTATTGAGGATTGAAGATTGAGGATTGAGGATTGAGGATTGAGGATTGAGGATTGAGGATTGAGGATTGAAGATTGAGGATTGGGTATTGAGGATTGAAGAATGAGGATTGAGGATTGAGGATTGAGGATTGAGTATTGAAGATTGAGTATCCAGGATTGAAGATTGACGATTGAGGATTGAGGATTGAGGATTGAGGATTGAGGATTGATGATTGAGGATTGAAGTTTGAGTATTGAGGATTGAAGATTGAGGATTGAGGATTGAGGATTGAGGTTTGAGGATTGAAGATTGAGGATTGAGGATTGAGGATTGAGGATTGAGGATTGAAGATTGAGGATTGGGTATTGAGGATTGAAGAATGAGGATTGAGTATTGAGTATTGAGGATTGAGTATTAACGATTGAGTATTGAGGATTGAAGATTGACGATTGAGGATTGAGGATTGAGGATTGAGGATTGAGGATTGAGGATTGACGGTTGTGGATTGAGGACGAGGACTGAGGGTTGACTACTGCTGTTTGAGGTCTGAGGATTGAGGATTGAGGATTGAGAATTGAGGATTGAGGATTGAGGATTGAGGATTGAGGATTGAGGATTGAGGATTGAGAATTGAGGATTGAGGTTTGAGGATTGAAGATTGAGGATTGGGTATTGAGGATTGAAGAATGAGGATTGAGGATTGAGGATTGCGGATTGAGGATTGAGGATTGAAGACTGAGTATTGAGGATTGAAGATTGAGGATTGAGGATTGAGGATTGAGGATTGAGGATTGAGGATTGAGGATTGAGGATTGAGGATTGGGTATTGAGGATTGAAGAATGAGGATTGAGGATTGAGGATTGAGGATTGAGTATTGAAGATTGAGTATTCAGGATTGAAGATTGACGATTGAGGATTGAGGATTGAGGATTGAGGATTGAGGATTGATGATTGAGGATTGAAGTTTGAGTATTGAGGATTGAAAATTGAGGATTGAGGATTGAGGATTGAGGTTTGAGGATTGAAGATTGAGGATTGAGGATTGAGGATTGAGGATTGATGATTGATGATTGAAGATTGAGGATTGGGTATTGAGGATTGAAGAATGAGGATTGTGTATTGAGTATTGAGGATTGAGTATTGACGATTGAGTATTGAGGATTGAAGATTGACGATTGAGGATTGAGGATTGAGGATTGAGGATTGAGGATTGAGGATTGAGGATTGCGTATTGAGGATAGAACATTGAGGATTGACGATTGAGTATTGAGGATTGAAGATTGACGATTGAGGATTGAGGATTGAGGATTGAGGATTGAGGATTGAGGATTGAGGTTTCAAGATTGAGGATTGCGTATTGAGGATAGAACATTGAGGATTGAGGATTGAGTATTGAGGATTGACGATTGAGGATTGAAGATTGAATATTGATGATTGAAGATTGAGGATCGAGGATTGAGTGTTGTGGATTGAGGACGAGGTCTGATGGTAGAGTATTGATGTTTAAGGTCTGAGGATTGAGGATTGAGGATTGAGAATTGAGGATTGAGTATTGAGGATTGAAGATTGAGGATTGGGTGTTGAGGATTGAAGAATGAGGATTGAGGATTGAGGATTGAGTATTGAGGATTGAAGGTTCAGTATTGAGGATTGAAGATTGAGGATTGAGGATTGAGGATTGAGGATTGAGGATTGAAGATTGAGGATTGGGTATTGAGGATTGAAGAATGAGGATTGAGGATTGAGGATTGCGGATTGAGGATTGAGGATTGAAGACTGAGTATTGAGGATTGAAGATTGAGGATTGAGGAGTGAGTATTGAAGATTGAGGATTTGGGACTGAAGATTGAAGATTGATTATTGAGGATTGAGGATTGAGGGTTGAGGATTGAGGATTGAGGATTGAAGATTGAGGATTGGGTATTGAGGATTGAAGAATGAGGATTGAGGATTGAGGATTGAGGACTGAGTATTGAAGATTGAGTATTCAGGATTGAAGATTGACGATTGAAGATTGAGGATTGAGGATTGAGGTTTGAGGATTGATGATTGAGGATTGAAGTTTGAGTATTGAGGATTGAAGATTGAGGATTGAGGATTGAGGATTGAGGTTTGAGGATTGAAGATTGAGGATTGAGGATTGAGGATTGAGGATTGAGGATTGAGTATTGAGGATTGAGGATTGAGGATTGAGGATTGAAGATTGAATATTGATGATTGAAGAATGAGGATCGAGGATTGAGCGTTGTGGATTGAGGACGAGGACTGAGGGTTGAGTATTGATGTTTGAGGTCTGAGGATTGAGGAATGAGGATTGAGAATTGAGGGTTGAGGATTGGGGATTGAAGATTGAGGATTGTGTGTTGAGGATTGAAGAATGAGGATTGAGGATTGAGGATTGAGGATTGAGGATTGAAGATTGTGTATTGAGGATTGAAGATTGAGGATTGAGGATTGAGGTTTGATGATTGAGAATTGAGGATTGAGCATTGCGGATTGAGGATTGAGGATTGAGGATTGAGGATTGAGGATTGAGAATTGAGGATTGAGGATTGAGGATTGAAGATTGAGGATTGGGTATTGAGGATTGCAGAATGAGGATTGAGGATTGAGGATTGCGGATTGAGGATTGAGGATTGAAGACTGAGTATTGAGGATTGAAGATTGAGGATTGAGGAGTGAGTATTGAAGATTGAGGATTTGGGACTGAGGATTGAAGATTGAGGATTGAGGATTGAGGATTGAGAATTGAGGATTCAGGATTGAAGATTGAGGATTGCGTATTGAGGATAGAACATTGAGGATTGAGGATTGAGTATTGACGATTGAGGATTGAGGATTGAAGATTGAATATTGATGATTGAAGATTGAGGATCGAGGATTGAGTGTTGTGGATTGAGGACGAGGACTGAGGGTAGAGTATTGATGTTTAAGGTCTGAGAATTGAGGATTGAGGATTGAGAATTGAGGATTGAGGAGCGAGGATTCAAGATTGAGGATTGGGTGTTGAGGATTGAAGAATGAGGATTGAGGATTGAGGATTGAGTATTGAGGATTGAAGATTGAGTATTGAGGATTGAAGATTGAGGATTGAGGATTGAGGATTGAGGATTGAGGATTGAGGATTGCGGATAGAAGATTGAGGATTGGGAATTGCGGATTGAACATTGAGGATTGAGGGTTGAGGATTGAGGATTGAGGATTGAGGACTGAAGATTGAATATTGATGATTGAAGATTGAGGATTGAGGATTGATGGTTGTGGATTGAGGACGAGGACTGAGGGTTGACTATTGCTGTTTGAGGTCTGAGGATTGAGGATTGAGGATTGAGAATTGAGGATTGAGGATTGAGGATTGAAGAATGAGGATTGGGTATTGCGGATTGAAGAATGAGGATTGAGGATTGAGGACTGAGGATTGAGGATTGCGGATAGAAGATTGAGGATTGGGTATTGCGGATTGAACATTGCGGATTGAGGATTGAGGATTGAGGATTGAGGATTGAGGATTGAGAATTGAGGATTGAGGATTGAGGATTGAAGATTGAGGATTGGGTATTGAGGATTGAAGAATGAGGATAGAGGATTGTGTATTGAGGATTGAGTATTGGCGATTGAAGACTGAGTATTGAGGATTGAAGATTGAGGATTGAGGATTGAGGATTGAGGATTGCGTATTGAGGATAGAACATTGAGGATTGACGATTGAGTATTGAGGATTGAAGATTGACGATTGAGGATTGAGGATTGAGGATTGAGGATTGAGGATTGAGGATTGAGGTTTCAAGATTGAGGATTGCGTATTGAGGATAGAACATTGAGGATTGAGGATTGAGTATTGAGGATTGACGATTGAGGATTGAAGATTGAATATTGATGATTGAAGATTGAGGATCGAGGATTGAGTGTTGTGGATTGAGGACGAGGTCTGATGGTAGAGTATTGATGTTTAAGGTCTGAGGATTGAGGATTGAGGATTGAGAATTGAGGATTGAGTATTGAGGATTGAAGATTGAGGATTGGGTGTTGAGGATTGAAGAATGAGGATTGAGGATTGAGGATTGAGTATTGAGGATTGAAGGTTCAGTATTGAGGATTGAAGATTAAGGATTGAGGATTGAGGATTGAGGATTGAGGATTGAAGATTGAGGATTGGGTATTGAGGATTGAAGAATGAGGATTGAGGATTGAGGATTGCGGATTGAGGATTGAGGATTGAAGACTGAGTATTGAGGATTGAAGATTGAGGATTGAGGAGTGAGTATTGAAGATTGAGGATTTGGGACTGAAGATTGAAGATTGATTATTGAGGATTGAGGATTGAGGGTTGAGGATTGAGGATTGAGGATTGAAGATTGAGGATTGGGTATTGAGGATTGAAGAATGAGGATTGAGGATTGAGGATTGAGGACTGAGTATTGAAGATTGAGTATTCAGGATTGAAGATTGACGATTGAAGATTGAGGATTGAGGATTGAGGTTTGAGGATTGATGATTGAGGATTGAAGTTTGAGTATTGAGGATTGAAGATTGAGGATTGAGGATTGAGGATTGAGGTTTGAGGATTGAAGATTGAGGATTGAGGATTGAGGATTGAGGATTGAGGATTGAGTATTGAGGATTGAGGATTGAGGATTGAGGATTGAAGATTGAATATTGATGATTGAAGAATGAGGATCGAGGATTGAGCGTTGTGGATTGAGGACGAGGACTGAGGGTTGAGTATTGATGTTTGAGGTCTGAGGATTGAGGAATGAGGATTGAGAATTGAGGGTTGAGGATTGGGGATTGAAGATTGAGGATTGTGTGTTGAGGATTGAAGAATGAGGATTGAGGATTGAGGATTGAGGATTGAGGATTGAAGATTGTGTATTGAGGATTGAAGATTGAGGATTGAGGATTGAGGTTTGATGATTGAGAATTGAGGATTGAGCATTGCGGATTGAGGATTGAGGATTGAGGATTGAGGATTGAGGATTGAGAATTGAGGATTGAGGATTGAGGATTGAAGATTGAGGATTGGGTATTGAGGATTGCAGAATGAGGATTGAGGATTGAGGATTGCGGATTGAGGATTGAGGATTGAAGACTGAGTATTGAGGATTGAAGATTGAGGATTGAGGAGTGAGTATTGAAGATTGAGGATTTGGGACTGAGGATTGAAGATTGAGGATTGAGGATTGAGGATTGAGAATTGAGGATTCAGGATTGAAGATTGAGGATTGCGTATTGAGGATAGAACATTGAGGATTGAGGATTGAGTATTGACGATTGAGGATTGAGGATTGAAGATTGAATATTGATGATTGAAGATTGAGGATCGAGGATTGAGTGTTGTGGATTGAGGACGAGGACTGAGGGTAGAGTATTGATGTTTAAGGTCTGAGAATTGAGGATTGAGGATTGAGAATTGAGGATTGAGGAGCGAGGATTCAAGATTGAGGATTGGGTGTTGAGGATTGAAGAATGAGGATTGAGGATTGAGGATTGAGTATTGAGGATTGAAGATTGAGTATTGAGGATTGAAGATTGAGGATTGAGGATTGAGGATTGAGGATTGAGGATTGAGGATTGCGGATAGAAGATTGAGGATTGGGAATTGCGGATTGAACATTGAGGATTGAGGGTTGAGGATTGAGGATTGAGGATTGAGGACTGAAGATTGAATATTGATGATTGAAGATTGAGGATTGAGGATTGATGGTTGTGGATTGAGGACGAGGACTGAGGGTTGACTATTGCTGTTTGAGGTCTGAGGATTGAGGATTGAGGATTGAGAATTGAGGATTGAGGATTGAGGATTGAAGAATGAGGATTGGGTATTGCGGATTGAAGAATGAGGATTGAGGATTGAGGACTGAGGATTGAGGATTGCGGATAGAAGATTGAGGATTGGGTATTGCGGATTGAACATTGCGGATTGAGGATTGAGGATTGAGGATTGAGGATTGAGGATTGAGAATTGAGGATTGAGGATTGAGGATTGAAGATTGAGGATTGGGTATTGAGGATTGAAGAATGAGGATAGAGGATTGTGTATTGAGGATTGAGTATTGGCGATTGAAGACTGAGTATTGAGGATTGAAGATTGAGGATTGAGGATTGAGGATTGAGGATTGCGTATTGAGGATAGATCATTGAGGATTGACGATTGAGTATTGAGGATTGAAGATTGACGATTGAGGATTGAGGATTGAGGATTGAGGATTGAGGATTGAGGATTGAGGTTTCAAGATTGAGGATTGCGTATTGAGGATAGAACATTGAGGATTGAGGATTGAGTATTGAGGATTGACGATTGAGGATTGAAGATTGAATATTGATGATTGAAGATTGAGGATCGAGGATTGAGTGTTGTGGATTGAGGACGAGGTCTGATGGTAGAGTATTGATGTTTAAGGTCTGAGGATTGAGGATTGAGGATTGAGAATTGAGGATTGAGTATTGAGGATTGAAGATTGAGGATTGGGTGTTGAGGATTGAAGAATGAGGATTGAGGATTGAGGATTGAGTATTGAGGATTGAAGGTTCAGTATTGAGGATTGAAGATTAAGGATTGAGGATTGAGGATTGAGGATTGAGGATTGAAGATTGAGGATTGGGTATTGAGGATTGAAGAATGAGGATTGAGGATTGAGGATTGCGGATTGAGGATTGAGGATTGAAGACTGAGTATTGAGGATTGAAGATTGAGGATTGAGGAGTGAGTATTGAAGATTGAGGATTTGGGACTGAAGATTGAAGATTGATTATTGAGGATTGAGGATTGAGGGTTGAGGATTGAGGATTGAGGATTGAAGATTGAGGATTGGGTATTGAGGATTGAAGAATGAGGATTGAGGATTGAGGATTGAGGACTGAGTATTGAAGATTGAGTATTCAGGATTGAAGATTGACGATTGAAGATTGAGGATTGAGGATTGAGGTTTGAGGATTGATGATTGAGGATTGAAGTTTGAGTATTGAGGATTGAAGATTGAGGATTGAGGATTGAGGATTGAGGTTTGAGGATTGAAGATTGAGGATTGAGGATTGAGGATTGAGGATTGAGGATTGAGTATTGAGGATTGAGGATTGAGGATTGAGGATTGAAGATTGAATATTGATGATTGAAGAATGAGGATCGAGGATTGAGCGTTGTGGATTGAGGACGAGGACTGAGGGTTGAGTATTGATGTTTGAGGTCTGAGGATTGAGGAATGAGGATTGAGAATTGAGGGTTGAGGATTGGGGATTGAAGATTGAGGATTGTGTGTTGAGGATTGAAGAATGAGGATTGAGGATTGAGGATTGAGGATTGAGGATTGAAGATTGTGTATTGAGGATTGAAGATTGAGGATTGAGGATTGAGGTTTGATGATTGAGAATTGAGGATTGAGCATTGCGGATTGAGGATTGAGGATTGAGGATTGAGGATTGAGGATTGAGAATTGAGGATTGAGGATTGAGGATTGAAGATTGAGGATTGGGTATTGAGGATTGCAGAATGAGGATTGAGGATTGAGGATTGCGGATTGAGGATTGAGGATTGAAGACTGAGTATTGAGGATTGAAGATTGAGGATTGAGGAGTGAGTATTGAAGATTGAGGATTTGGGACTGAGGATTGAAGATTGAGGATTGAGGATTGAGGATTGAGAATTGAGGATTCAGGATTGAAGATTGAGGATTGCGTATTGAGGATAGAACATTGAGGATTGAGGATTGAGTATTGACGATTGAGGATTGAGGATTGAAGATTGAATATTGATGATTGAAGATTGAGGATCGAGGATTGAGCGTTGTGGATTGAGGACGAGGACTGAGGGTTGAGTATTGATGTTTGAGGTCTGAGGATTGAGGAATGAGGATTGAGAATTGAGGGTTGAGGATTGGGGATTGAAGATTGAGGATTGTGTGTTGAGGATTGAAGAATGAGGATTGAGGATTGAGGATTGAGGATTGAGGATTGAAGATTGTGTATTGAGGATTGAAGATTGAGGATTGAGGATTGAGGTTTGATGATTGAGAATTGAGGATTGAGCATTGCGGATTGAGGATTGAGGATTGAGGATTGAGGATTGAGGATTGAGAATTGAGGATTGAGGATTGAGGATTGAAGATTGAGGATTGGGTATTGAGGATTGCAGAATGAGGATTGAGGATTGAGGATTGCGGATTGAGGATTGAGGATTGAAGACTGAGTATTGAGGATTGAAGATTGAGGATTGAGGAGTGAGTATTGAAGATTGAGGATTTGGGACTGAGGATTGAAGATTGAGGATTGAGGATTGAGGATTGAGAATTGAGGATTCAGGATTGAAGATTGAGGATTGCGTATTGAGGATAGAACATTGAGGATTGAGGATTGAGTATTGACGATTGAGGATTGAGGATTGAAGATTGAATATTGATGATTGAAGATTGAGGATCGAGGATTGAGTGTTGTGGATTGAGGACGAGGACTGAGGGTAGAGTATTGATGTTTAAGGTCTGAGAATTGAGGATTGAGGATTGAGAATTGAGGATTGAGGAGCGAGGATTCAAGATTGAGGATTGGGTGTTGAGGATTGAAGAATGAGGATTGAGGATTGAGGATTGAGTATTGAGGATTGAAGATTGAGTATTGAGGATTGAAGATTGAGGATTGAGGATTGAGGATTGAGGATTGAGGATTGAGGATTGCGGATAGAAGATTGAGGATTGGGAATTGCGGATTGAACATTGAGGATTGAGGGTTGAGGATTGAGGATTGAGGATTGAGGACTGAAGATTGAATATTGATGATTGAAGATTGAGGATTGAGGATTGATGGTTGTGGATTGAGGACGAGGACTGAGGGTTGACTATTGCTGTTTGAGGTCTGAGGATTGAGGATTGAGGATTGAGAATTGAGGATTGAGGATTGAGGATTGAAGAATGAGGATTGGGTATTGCGGATTGAAGAATGAGGATTGAGGATTGAGGACTGAGGATTGAGGATTGCGGATAGAAGATTGAGGATTGGGTATTGCGGATTGAACATTGCGGATTGAGGATTGAGGATTGAGGATTGAGGATTGAGGATTGAAGTTTGAGTATTGAGGATTGAAGATTGAGGATTGAGGATTGAGGATTGATGTTTGAGGATTGAAGATTGAGGATTGAGGATTGAGGATTGAGGATTGAGGATTGAAGATTGAGGATTGGGTATTGAGGATTGAAGAATGAGGATTGAGTATTGAGTATTGAGGATTGAGTATTAACGATTGAGTATTGAGGATTGAAGATTGACGATTGAGGATTGAGGATTGAGGATTGAGGATTGAGGATTGAGGATTGAGGATTGAAGATTGAGTATTGAGTATTGAAGATTGAGGATTGAGGAATGAGGATTGAGGATTGAGGATTGAAGATTGCGTACTGATGATAGAAGATTAAGATTGAAGGTTGAGGATTGAGGATTGAGGATTGAGGATTGCGGATAGAAGATTGAGGATTGGGTATTGCGGATTGAACATTGAGGATTGAGTGTTGAGGATTGAGGATTGAGGATTGAGGACTGAAGATTGAATATTGATGATTGAAGATTGAGGATTGAGGATTGACGGTTGTGGATTGAGGACGAGGACTGAGGGTTGACTATTGCTGTTTGAGGTCTGAGGATTGAGGATTGAGGATTGAGAATTGAGGATTGAGGATTGAGGATTGAGGATTGAGGATTGAGGATTGAGGATTGAGAATTGAGGATTGAGGTTTGAGGATTGAAGATTGAGGATTGGGTATTGAGGATTGAAGAATGAGGATTGAGGATTGAGGATTGCGGATTGAGGATTGAGGATTGAAGACTGAGTATTGAGGATTGAAGATTGAGGATTGAGGATTGAGGATTGAGGATTGAGGATTGAGGATTGAGGTTTGAGGATTGAGGATTGGGTATTGAGGATTGAAGAATGAGGATTGAGGATTGAGGATTGAGGATTGAGTATTGAAGATTGAGTATTCAGGATTGAAGATTAACGATTGAGGATTGAGGATTGAGGATTGAGGATTGAGGATTGATGATTGAGGATTGAAGTTTGAGTATTGAGGATTGAAAATTGAGGATTGAGGATTGAGGATTGAGGTTTGAGGATTGAAGATTGAGGATTGAGGATTGAGGATTGAGGATTGATGATTGATGATTGAAGATTGAGGATTGGGTATTGAGGATTGAAGAATGAGGATTGTGTATTGAGTATTGAGGATTGAGTATTGACGATTGAGTATTGAGGATTGAAGATTGACGATTGAGGATTGAGGATTGAGGATTGAGGATTGAGGATTGAGGATTGAGGATTGAAGATTGAGTATTGAGTATTGAAGATTGAGGATTGAGGAATGAGGATTGAGGATTGAGGATTGAAGATTGAGGATTGCGTATTGAGGATAGAACATTGAGGATTGACGATTGAGTATTGAGGATTGAAGATTGACGATTGAGGATTGAGGATTGAGGATTGAGGATTGAGGATTGAGGATTGAGGATTCAAGATTGAGGATTGCGTATTGAGGATAGAACATTGAGGATTGAGGATTGAGTATTGAGGATTGATGATTGAGGATTGAAGATTGAATATTGATGATTCAAGATTGAGGATCGAGGATTGAGTGTTGTGGATTGAGGACGAGGTCTGATGGTAGAGTATTGATGTTTAAGGTCTGAGGATTGAGGATTGAGGATTGAGAATTGAGGATTGAGTATTGAGGATTGAAGATTGAGGATTGGGTGTTGAGGATTGAAGAATGAGGATTGAGGATTGAGGATTGAGTATTGAGGATTGAAGGTTCAGTATTGAGGATTGAAGATTGAGGATTGAGGATTGAGGATTGAGGATTGAGGATTGAAGATTGAGGATTGGGTATTGAGGATTGAAGAATGAGGATTGAGGATTGAGGATTGCGGATTGAGGATTGAGGATTGAAGACTGAGTATTGAGGATTGAAGATTGAGGATTGAGGAGTGAGTATTGAAGATTGAGGATTTGGGACTGAAGATTGAAGATTGATTACTGAGGATTGAGGATTGAGGATTGAGGATTGAGGATTGAGGATTGAAGATTGAGGATTGGGTATTGAGGATTGAAGAATGAGGATTGAGGATTGAGGATTGAGGACTGAGTATTGAAGATTGAGTATTCAGGAATGAAGATTGACGATTGAAGATTGAGGATTGAGGATTGAGGTTTGATGATTGAAGATTGAGGATTGAGGATTGAGGATTGAGGATTGAGGATTGAGTATTGAGGATTGAGGATTGAGGATTGAGGATTGAAGATTGAATATTGATGATTGAAGATTGAGGATCGAGGATTGAGCGTTGTGGATTGAGGACGAGGACTGAGGGTTGAGTATTGATGTTTGAGGTCTGAGGATTGAGGAATGAGGATTGAGAATTGAGGGTTGAGGATTGGGGATTGAAGATTGAGGATTGTGTGTTGAGGATTGAAGAATGAGGATTGAGGATTGAGGATTGAGGATTGAGGATTGAAGATTGTGTATTGAGGATTGAAGATTGAGGATTGAGGATTGAGGTTTGATGATTGAGAATTGAGGATTGAGCATTGCGGATTGAGGATTGAGGATTGAGGATTGAGGATTGAGGATTGAGAATTGAGGATTGAGGATTGAGGATTGAAGATTGAGGATTGGGTATTGAGGATTGCAGAATGAGGATTGAGGATTGAGGATTGCGGATTGAGGATTGAGGATTGAAGACTGAGTATTGAGGATTGAAGATTGAGGATTGAGGAGTGAGTATTGAAGATTGAGGATTTGGGACTGAGGATTGAAGATTGAGGATTGAGGATTGAGGATTGAGAATTGAGGATTCAGGATTGAAGATTGAGGATTGCGTATTGAGCATAGAACATTGAGGATTGAGGATTGAGTATTGACGATTGAGGATTGAGGATTGAAGATTGAATATTGATGATTGAAGTTTGAGGATCGAGGATTGAGTGTTGTGGATTGAGGACGAGGACTGAGGGTAGAGTATTGATGTTTAAGGTCTGAGGATTGAGGATTGAGGATTGAGAATTGAGGATTGAGGAGCGAGGATTCAAGATTGAGGATTGGGTGTTGAGGATTGAAGAATGAGGATTGAGGATTGAGGATTGAGTATTGAGGATTGAAGATTGAGTATTGAGGATTGAAGATTGAGGATTGAGGATTGAGGATTGAGGATTGAGGATTGAGGATTGCGGATAGAAGATTGAGGATTGGGAATTGCGGATTGAACATTGAGGATTGAGGGTTGAGGATTGAGGATTGAGGATTGAGGACTGAAGATTGAATATTGATGATTGAAGATTGAGGATTGAGGATTGATGGTTGTGGATTGAGGACGAGGACTGAGGGTTGACTATTGCTGTTTGAGGTCTGAGGATTGAGGATTGAGGATTGAGAATTGAGGATTGAGGATTGAGGATTGAAGAATGAGGATTGGGTATTGCGGATTGAAGAATGAGGATTGAGGATTGAGGACTGAGGATTGAGGATTGCGGATAGAAGATTGAGGATTGGGTATTGCGGATTGAACATTGCGGATTGAGGATTGAGGATTGAGGATTGAGGATTGAGGATTGAGAATTGAGGATTGAGGATTGAGGATTGTAGATTGAGGATTGGGTATTGAGGATTGAAGAATGAGGATAGAGGATTGAGTATTGAGGATTGAGTATTGACGATTGAAGACTGAGTATTGAGGATTGAAGATTGAGGATTGAGGATTGAGGATTGAGGATTGAGGATTGAGGATTGAGGATTGAAGATTGAGGATTGGGTATTGAGGATTGAAGAATGAGGATTGAGGATTGAGGATTGAGGATTGAGTATTGAAGATTGAGTATCCAGGATTGAAGATTGACGATTGAGGATTGAGGATTGAGGATTGAGGATTGAGGATTGATGATTGAGGATTGAAGTTTGAGTATTGAGGATTGAAGATTGAGGATTGAGGATTGAGGATTGAGGTTTGAGGATTGAAGATTGAGGATTGAGGATTGAGGATTGAGGATTGAGGATTGAAGATTGAGGATTGGGTATTGAGGATTGAAGAATGAGGATTGAGTATTGAGTATTGAGGATTGAGTATTAACGATTGAGTATTGAGGATTGAAGATTGACGATTGAGGATTGAGGATTGAGGATTGAGGATTGAGGATTGAGGATTGGGGATTGAAGATTGAGTATTGAGTATTGAAGATTGAGGATTGAGGAATGAGGATTGAGGATTGAGGATTGAAGATTGCGTACTGATGATAGAAGATTAAGATTGAAGATTGAGGATTGAGGATTGAGGATTGAGGATTGCGGATAGAAGATTGAGGATTGGGTATTGCGGATTGAACATTGAGGATTGAGTGTTGAGGATTGAGGATTGAGGATTGAGGACTGAAGATTGAATATTGATGATTGAAGATTGAGGATTGAGGATTGACGGTTGTGGATTGAGGACGAGGACTGAGGGTTGACTATTGCTGTTTGAGGTCTGAGGATTGAGGATTGAGGATTGAGAATTGAGGATTGAGGATTGAGGATTGAGGATTGAGGATTGAGGTTTGAGGATTGAGAATTGAGGATTGAGGATTGAGGATTGCAGATTGAGGATTGGGTATTGAGGATTGAAGAATGAGGATTGAGGATTGAGGATTGCGGATTGAGGATTGAGGATTGAAGACTGAGTATTGAGGATTGAAGATTGAGGATTGAGGATTGAGGATTGAGGATTGAGGATTGAGGATTGAGGATTGAGGATTGAGGATTGGGTATTGAGGATTGAAGAATGAGGATTGAGGATTGAGGATTGAGGATTGAGTATTGAAGATTGAGTATTCAGGATTGAAGATTGACGATTGAGGATTGAGGATTGAGGATTGAGGATTGAGGATTGATGATTGAGGATTGAAGAATGAGGATTGAGGATTGAGGATTGAGGATTGAGGATTGAAGATTGTGTATTGAGGATTGAAGATTGAGGATTGAGGATTGAGGTTTGATGATTGAGAATTGAGGATTGAGCATTGCGGATTGAGGATTGAGGATTCAGGATTGAGGATTGAGGATTGAGAATTGAGGATTGAGGTTTGAGGATTGAAGATTGAGGATTGGGTATTGAGGATTGCAGAATGAGGATTGAGGATTGAGGATTGCGGATTGAGGATTGAGGATTGAACACTGAGTATTGAGGATTGAAGATTGAGGATTGAGGAGTGAGTATTGAAGATTGAGGATTTGGGACTGAGGATTGAAGATTGAGGATTGAGGATTGAGGATTGAGGATTGAGGATTGAGGATTGAGGACTGAAGATTGAGGATTGGGTATTGAGGATTGAAGAATGAGGATTGAGGATTGAGGATTGAGGATTGAGTATTGAAGATTGAGTATTCAGGATTGAAGATTGACGATTGAGGATTGAGGATTGAGGATTGAGGATTGAGGTTTGAGGATTGATGATTGAGGATTGAAGTTTGAGTATTGAGGATTGAAGATTGTGGGTTGAGGATTGAGGACTGAGTATTGAGGATTGAAGGTTGAGTATTGAGGATTGAAGATTGAGGATTGAGGAGTGAGTATTGAAGATTGAGGATTTGGGACTGAGAATTGAAGATTGAGGATTGAGGATTGAGGATTGAGAATTGAGGATTCAGGATTGAAGATTGAGGATTGCGTATTGAGCATAGAACATTGAGGATTGAGGATTGAGTATTGACGATTGAGGATTGAGGATTGAAGATTGAATATTGATGATTGAAGATTGAGGATCGAGGATTGAGTGTTGTGGATTGAGGACGAGGACTGAGGGTAGAGTATTGATGTTTAAGGTCTGAGGATTGAGGATTGAGGATTGAGAATTGAGGATTGAGGAGCGAGGATTCAAGATTGAGGATTGGGTGTTGAGGATTGAAGAATGAGGATTGAGGATTGAGGATTGAGTATTGAGGATTGAAGATTGAGTATTGAGGATTGAAGATTGAGGATTGAGGATTGAGGATTGAGGATTGAGGATTGAGGATTGCGGATAGAAGATTGAGGATTGGGAATTGCGGATTGAACATTGAGGATTGAGGGTTGAGGATTGAGGATTGAGGATTGAGGACTGAAGATTGAATATTGATGATTGAAGATTGAGGATTGAGGATTGATGGTTGTGGATTGAGGACGAGGACTGAGGGTTGACTATTGCTGTTTGAGGTCTGAGGATTGAGGATTGAGGATTGAGAATTGAGGATTGAGGATTGAGGATTGAAGAATGAGGATTGGGTATTGCGGATTGAAGAATGAGGATTGAGGATTGAGGACTGAGGATTGAGGATTGCGGATAGAAGATTGAGGATGGGGTATTGCGGATTGAACATTGCGGATTGAGGATTGAGGATTGAGGATTGAGGATTGAGGATTGAGAATTGAGGATTGAGGATTGAGGATTGAGGATTGGGTATTGCGGATTGAACATTGAGGATTGAGGGTTGAGGATTGAGGATTGAGGATTGAGGACTGAAGATTGAATATTGATGATTGAAGATTGAGGATTGAGGATTGAGGATTGAGGATTGAGGATTGAGGATTGAGGATTGAGGATTGAAGATTGAGGATTGGGTATTGAGGATTGAAGAATGAGGATTGAGGATTGAGGATTGAGGATTGAGTATTGAAGATTGAGTATTCAGAATTGAAGATTGACGATTGAGGATTGAGGATTGAGGATTGAGGATTGAGGATTGATGATTGAGGATTGAAGTTTGAGTATTGAGGATTGAAAATTGAGGATTGAGGATTGAGGATTGAGGTTTGAGGATTGAAGATTGAGGATTGAGCATTGAGGATTGAGGATTGAGGATTGAAGATTGAGGATTGGGTATTGAGGATTGAAGAATGAGGATTGAGTATTGAGTATTTAGGATTGAGTATTGACGATTGAGTATTGAGGATTGAAGATTGACGATTGAGGATTGAGGATTGAGGATTGAGGATTGAGGATTGAGGATTGAGGATTGAAGATTGAGTATTGAGTATTGAAGATTGAGGATTGAGGAATGAGGATTGAGGATTGAGGATTGAAGATTGCGAACTGAGGATTGAAGACTAAGATTGAAGATTGATGATTGAGGATTGAGGATTGAGAATTGAGGATTGAAGATTGAGGATTGCGTATTGAGGATAGAACATTGAGGATTGAGGATTGAGTATTGAGGATTGAGGATTGAGGATTGAGGATTGAAGATTGAATATTGATGATTGAAGATTGAGGATCGAGGATTGAGTGTTGTGGATTGAGGACGAGGACTGAGGGTAGAGTATTGATGTTTAAGGTCCGAGGATTGAGGATTGAGGATTGAGAATTGAGGATTGAGGAGTGAGGATTGAAGATTGAGGATTGGGTGTTGAGGATTGAAGAATGAGGATTGAGGATTGAGGATTGAGTATTGAGGATTGAAGATTGAGTATTGAGGATTGAAGATTGAGGATTGAGGATTGAGGATTGAGGATTGAGGATTGAGGATTGCGGATAGAAGATTGAGGATTGGGAATTGCGGATTGAACATTGAGGATTGAGGGTTGAGGATTGAGGATTGAGGATTGAGGACTGAATATTGAATATTGATGATTGAATATTGAGGATTGAGGATTGATGGTTGTGGATTGAGGACGAGGACTGAGGGTTGACTATTGCTGTTTGAGGTCTGAGGATTGAGGATTGAGGATTGAGAATTGAGAATTGACTATTGAGGATTGAGGATTGAAGAATGAGGATTGGGTATTGCGGATTGAAGAATGAGGATTGAGGATTGAGGACTGAGGGTTGAGGATTGAAGACTGAGTGTTGAGGGTTGGGTGATGAGAATTGATGTTTGTGGATAGAGATTTGAAGATTGCAGATTGAGTATTGAGTATTGAAAACTGTGAATTGATGATATTCTCTTGAGGATTGAGGATTGACAACTGATTGTTGAGGACTGAGGGCTGAAGGTTGAGGATTCAGGATTGAGGATTCAGGATTGTGGTTTGACGACCGAGGATTGAGGATTGAGGATTGAGGATTGAGAATTGAAGATTGAGGATTGAGTATTGGGGGTTGTGGATTGAGGACGAGGACTGACGGTTGAGTATTGAGTATTGAGGATTGAGGATTGAAGATTGAGTATTGAGGATTGAATATTGACGATTGAGGATTGAGGATTGAGGATTGAGGATTGAGGATTGAGGATTGAGGATTGGGTATTGATGATTGAAGAATGAGGATTGAGGATTGAGGATTGAGGATTGAGGATTGAGGATTGAGGATTGAAGACTGAGTATTGAGGATTGAAGATTGAGGATTGGGTATTGAGGATTGAAGAATGAGGATTGAGGATTAAGGATTGAGGATTGAGGATTGAAGATTGAATATTGATGATTGAAGATTGAGGATCGAGGATTGAGCGTTGTGGATTGAGCACGAGGACTGAGGGTTGAGTATTGATGTTTGAGGTCTGAGGATTGAGGAATGAGGATTGAGAATTGAGGTTTGAGGATTGAGGATTGAAGATTGAGGATTGGGTGTTGAGGATTGAAGAATGAGGATTGAGGATTGAGGATTGAGTATTGAGGATTGAAGGTTGAGTATTGAGGATTGGAGATTGAGGATTGAGGATTGAGGATTGAGGATTGAGGATTGAGGATTGCGGATAGAAGATTGAGGATTGGGTATTGCGGATTGAACATTGAGGATTGAGGGTTGAGGATTGAGGATTGAGGATTGAGGACTGAAGATTGAATATTTATGATTGAAGATTGAGGATTGAGGATTGATGGTTGTGGATTGAGGACGAGGACTGAGGGTTGACTATTGCTGTTTGAGGTCTGAGGATTGAGGATTGAGGATTGAGAATTGAGGATTGAGGATTGAGGATTGAGGATTGAGGTTTGAGCATTGAAGATTGAGGATTGAGCATTGAGGATTGAGGATTGAGGATTGAAGATTGAGGATTGGTTATTGAGGATTGAAGAATGAGGATTGAGTATTGAGTATTGAGGATTGAGTATTGACGATTGAGTATTGAGGATTGAAGATTGACGATTGAGGATTGAGGATTGAGGATTGAGGATTGAGGATTGAGGATTGAGGATTGAAGATTGAGTATTGAGTATTGAAGATTGAGGATTGAGGAATGAGGATTGAGGATTGAGGATTGAAGATTGCGTACTGAGGATTGAAGATTAAGATTGAAGATTGAGGATTGAGGATTGAGGATTGAGAATTGAGGATTGAAGATTGAGGATTGCGTATTGAGGATAGAACATTGAGGATTGAGGATTGAGTATTGAGGATTGAGGATTGAGGATTGAAGATTGAATATTGATGATTGAAGATTGAGGATCGAGGATTGAGTGTTGTGGATTGAGGACGAGGACTGAGGGTAGAGTATTGATGTTTAAGGTCTGAGGATTGAGGATTGAGGATTGAGAATTGAGGATTGAGGAGTGAGGATTGAAGATTGAGGATTGGGTGTTGAGGATTGAAGAATGAGGATTGAGGATTGAGGATTGAGGATTGAGTATTGAGGATTGAAGATTGAGTATTGAGGATTGAAGGTTGAGGATTGAGGATTGAGGATTGAGGATTGAGGACTGAGGATTGCGGATAGAAGATTGAGGATTGGGAATTGCGGATTGAACATTGAGGATTGAGGGTTGAGGATTGAGGATTGAGGATTGAGGACTGAAGATTGAATATTGATGATTGAATATTGAGGATTGAGGATTGATGGTTGTGGATTGAGGACGAGGACTGAGGGTTGACTATTGCTGTTTGAGGTCTGAGGATTGAGGATTGAGGATTGAGAATTGAGAATTGAGGATTGAGGATTGAGGATTGAAGAATGAGGATTGGGTATTGCGGATTGAAGAATGAGGATTGAGGATTGAGGACTGAGGATTGAGGATTGAAGACTGAGTGTTGAGGGTTGAGTGATGAGAATTGATGTTTGTGGATAGAGATTTGAAGATTGCAGATTGAGTATTGAGTATTGAAAACTGTGAATTGATGATATTCTCTTGAGGATTGAGGATTGACAACTGATTGTTGAGGACTGAGGGCTGAAGGTTGAGGATTCAGGATTGAGGATTCAGGATTGTGGTTTGACGACCGAGGATTGAGGATTGAGGACTGAGGATTGAGTATTGGGGGTTGTGGATTGAGGACGAGGACTGACGGTTGAGTATTGAGTATTGAGGATTGAGGATTGAAGATTGAGTATTGAGGATTGAATATTGACGATTGAGGATTGAGGATTGAGGATTGAGGATTGAGGATTGAGGATTGAGGATTGGGTATTGAGGATTGAAGAATGAGGATTGAGGATTGAGGATTGAGGATTGAGGATTGAAGACTGAGTATTGAGGATTGAAGATTGAGGATCGGGTATTGAGGATTGAAGAATGAGGATTGAGGATTAAGGATTGAGGATTGAGGATTGAAGATTGAATATTGATGATTGAAGATTGAGGATCGAGGATTGAGCGTTGTGGATTGAGCACGAGGACTGAGGGTTGAGTATTGATGTTTGATGTCTGAGGATTGAGGAATGAGGATTGAGAATTGAGGTTTGAGGATTGAGGATTGAAGATTGAGGATTGGGTGTTGAGGATTGAAGAATGAGGATTGAGGATTGAGGATTGAGTATTGAGGATTGAAGATTGAGTATTGAGGATTGAAGATTGATGATTGAGGATTGAGGATTGAGGATTGAGGATTGAGGATTGAAGATTGGGTATTGCGGATTGACCATTGAGGATTGAGGATTGAGGATTGAGGATTGAGGATTGAGGATTGAGAATTGGGGATTCAGGATTGAGGATCGAAGATTGAGGATTGGGTATTGAGGATTGAAGAATGGGGATTGAGGATTGAGGATTGCGGATTGAGGATTGAGGATTGAAGACAGAGTATTGAGGATTGAAGATTGAGGATTGAGGAGTGAGTATTGAAGATTGAGGATTTGGGACTGAGGATTGAAGATTGAGGATTGAGGATTGAGGATTGAGGATTGAGGATTGAGGATTGAGGACTGAAGATTGAGGATTGGGTATTGAGGATTGAAGAATGAGGATTGAGGATTGAGGATTGAGGATTGAGTATTGAAGATTGAGTTTTCAGGATTGAAGATTGACGATTGAGGATTGAGGATTGAGGATTGATGATTGAGGTTTGAGGATTGATGATTGAGGATTGAAGTTTGAGTATTGAGGATTGAAGATTGTGGATTGAGGATTGAGGATTGAGTATTGAGGATTGAAGGCTGAGTATTGAGGATTGGAGATTGAGGATTGAGGATTGAGGATTGAGGATTGAGGATTGAGGATTGCGGATAGAAGATTGAGGATTGGGTATTGCGGACTGAACATTGAGGATTGAGGGTTGTGGATTGAGGATTGAGGATTGAGGACTGAAGATTGAATATTGATGATTGAAGATTGAGGATTGAGGATTGATGGTTGTGGATTGAGGACGAGGACTGAGGGTTGACTATTGCTGTTTGAGGTCTGAGGATTGAGAATTGAGGATTGAGAATTGAGGATTGAGGATTGAGGATTGAGGATTGAGGTTTGAGGATTGAAGATTGAGGATTGAGCATTGAGGATTGAGGATTGAGGATTGAAGATTGAGGATTGGGTATTGAGGATTGAAGAATGAGGATTGAGTATTGAGTATTGAGGATTGAGTATTGACGATTGAGTATTGAGGATTGATGATTTACGATTGAGGATTGAGGATTGAGGATTGAGTATTGAGGATTGAGGATTGAAGATTGAGTATTGAGTATTGACGATTGAGGATTGAGGAATGAGGATTGAGGATTGAGGATTGAAGATTGCGTACTGAGGATTGAAGATTAAGATTGAAGATTGAGGATTGAGGATTGAGGATTGAGAATTGAGGATTGAAGATTGAGGATTGCGTATTGAGGATAGAACATTGAGGATTGAGGATTGAGTATTGAGGATAGAGGATTGAGGATTGAAGATTGAATATTGATGATTGAAGATTGAGGATCGAGGATTGAGTGTTGTGGATTGAGGACGAGGACTGAGGGTAGAGTATTGATGTTTAAGGTCTGAGGATTGAGGATTGAGGATTGAGAATTGAGGATTGAGGAGTGAGGATTGAAGATTGAGGATTGGGTGTTGAGGATTGAAGAATGAGGATTGAGGATTGAGGATTGAGTATTGAGGATTGAAGATTGAGTATTGAGGATTGAAGATTGAGGATTGAGGATTGAGGATTGAGGATTGAGGATTGAGGATTGCGGATAGAAGATTGAGGATTGGGAATTGCGGATTGAACATTGAGGATTGAGGGTTGAGGGTTGAGGATTGAGGATTGAGGACTGAAGATTGAATATTGATGATTGAATATTGAGGATTGAGGATTGATGGTTGTGGATTGAGGACGAGGACTGAGTGTTGACTATTGCTGTTTGAGGTCTGAGGATTGAGGATTGAGGATCGAGAATTGAGGATTGAGGATTGAGGATTGAAGAATGAGGATTGGGTATTGCGGATTGAAGAATGAGGATTGAGGATTGAGGACTGAGGATTGAGGATTGAAGACTGAGTGTTGAGGGTTGAGTGATGAGAATTGATGTTTGTGGATAGAGATTTGAAGATTGCAGATTGAGTATTGAGTATTGAAAACTGTGAATTGATGATATTCTCTTGAGGATTGAGGATTGACAACTGATTGTTGAGGACTGAGGGCTGAAGGTTGAGGATTCAGGATTGAGGATTCAGGATTGTGGTTTGACGACCGAGGATTGAGGATTGAGGATTGAGGATTGAGAATTGAAGATTGAGGATTGAGTATTGGGGGTTGTGGATTGAGGACGAGGACTGACGGTTGAGTATTGAGTATTGAGGATTGAGGATTGAAGATTGAGTATTGAGGATTGAATATTGACGATTGAGGATTGAGGATTGAGGATTGAGGATTGAGGATTGAGGATTGAGGATTGGGTATTGAGGATTGAAGAATGAGGATTGAGGATTGAGGACTGAGGATTGAGGATTGAGGATTGAGGATTGAAGACTGAGTATTGAGGATTGAAGATTGAGGATTGGGTATTGAGGATTGAAGAATGAGGATTGAGGATTGAGGATTGAGGATTGAGGATTGAAGATTGAATATTGATGATTGAAGATTGAGGATCGAGGATTGAGCGTTGTGGATTGAGCACGAGGACTGAGGGTTGAGTATTGATGTTTGAGGTCTGAGGATTGAGGAATGAGGATTGAGAATTGAGGTTTGAGGATTGACGATTGAAGATTGAGGATTGGGTGTTGAGGATTGAAGAATGAGGATTGAGGATTGAGGATTGAGTATTGAGGATTGAAGATTGAGTATTGAGGATTGAAGATTGAGGATTGAGGATTGAGGATTGAGGATTGAGGATTGAGGATTGAGGATTGAGGATTGCGGATAGAAGGTTGAGGATTGGGTATTGCGGATTGACCATTGAGGATTGAGGATTGAGGATTGAGGATTGAGGATTGAGGATTGAGGATTGAGAATTGAGGATTGAGGATTGAGGATCGAAGATTGAGGATTGGGTATTGAGGATTGAAGAATGAGGATTGAGGATTGAGGATTGCGGATTGAGGATTGAGGATTGAAGACAGAGTATTGAGGATTGAAGATTGAGGACTGAGGAGTGAGTATTGAAGATTGAGGATTTGGGACTGAGGATTGAGGATTGAGGATTGAGTATTGAGGATTGAAGGTTGAGTATTGAGGATTGGAGATTGAGGATTGAGGATTGAGGATTGAGGATTGAGTATTGAGGATTGAAGATTGAGTATTGAGGATTGAAGATTGAGGATTGAGGATTGAGGATTGAGGATTGAGGATTGAGGATTGCGGATAGAAGATTGAGGATTGGGAATTGCGGATTGAACATTGAGGATTGAGGGTTGAGGGTTGAGGATTGAGGATTGAGGACTGAAGATTGAATATTGATGATTGAATATTGAGGATTGAGGATTGATGGTTGTGGATTGAGGACGAGGACTGAGTGTTGACTATTGCTGTTTGAGGTCTGAGGATTGAGGATTGAGGATCGAGAATTGAGGATTGAGGATTGAGGATTGAAGAATGAGGATTGGGTATTGCGGATTGAAGAATGAGGATTGAGGATTGAGGACTGAGGATTGAGGATTGAAGACTGAGTGTTGAGGGTTGAGTGATGAGAATTGATGTTTGTGGATAGAGATTTGAAGATTGCAGATTGAGTATTGAGTATTGAAAACTGTGAATTGATGATATTCTCTTGAGGATTGAGGATTGACAACTGATTGTTGAGGACTGAGGGCTGAAGGTTGAGGATTCAGGATTGAGGATTCAGGATTGTGGTTTGACGACCGAGGATTGAGGATTGAGGATTGAGGATTGAGAATTGAAGATTGAGGATTGAGTATTGGGGGTTGTGGATTGAGGACGAGGACTGACGGTTGAGTATTGAGTATTGAGGATTGAGGATTGAAGATTGAGTATTGAGGATTGAATATTGACGATTGAGGATTGAGGATTGAGGATTGAGGATTGAGGATTGAGGATTGAGGATTGGGTATTGAGGATTGAAGAATGAGGATTGAGGATTGAGGACTGAGGATTGAGGATTGAGGATTGAGGATTGAAGACTGAGTATTGAGGATTGAAGATTGAGGATTGGGTATTGAGGATTGAAGAATGAGGATTGAGGATTGAGGATTGAGGATTGAGGATTGAAGATTGAATATTGATGATTGAAGATTGAGGATCGAGGATTGAGCGTTGTGGATTGAGCACGAGGACTGAGGGTTGAGTATTGATGTTTGAGGTCTGAGGATTGAGGAATGAGGATTGAGAATTGAGGTTTGAGGATTGACGATTGAAGATTGAGGATTGGGTGTTGAGGATTGAAGAATGAGGATTGAGGATTGAGGATTGAGTATTGAGGATTGAAGATTGAGTATTGAGGATTGAAGATTGAGGATTGAGGATTGAGGATTGAGGATTGAGGATTGAGGATTGAGGATTGAGGATTGCGGATAGAAGGTTGAGGATTGGGTATTGCGGATTGACCATTGAGGATTGAGGATTGAGGATTGAGGATTGAGGATTGAGGATTGAGGATTGAGAATTGAGGATTGAGGATTGAGGATCGAAGATTGAGGATTGGGTATTGAGGATTGAAGAATGAGGATTGAGGATTGAGGATTGCGGATTGAGGATTGAGGATTGAAGACAGAGTATTGAGGATTGAAGATTGAGGACTGAGGAGTGAGTATTGAAGATTGAGGATTTGGGACTGAGGATTGAGGATTGAGGATTGAGTATTGAGGATTGAAGGTTGAGTATTGAGGATTGGAGATTGAGGATTGAGGATTGAGGATTGAGGATTGAGGATTGAGGATTGCGGATAGAAGATTGAGGATTGGGTATTGCGGATTGAACATTGAGGATTGAGGGTTGAGGATTGAGGATTGAGGATTGAGGACTGAAGATTGAATATTGATGATTGAAGATTGAGGATTGAGGATTGATGGTTGTGGATTGAGGACGAGGACTGAGGGTTGACTATTGCTGTTTGAGGTCTGAGGATTGAGGATTGAGGATTGAGAATTGAGGATTGAGGACTGAGGATTGAGGATCGAGGATCGAGGATTGAAGAATGAGGATTGAGGATTGAGGATTGCGGATTGAGGGTTGAGGATTGAAGACTGAGTATTGAGGATTGAAGATTGTCGATTGAGGATTGAGGATTGAGGATTGAGGATTGAGGATTGAGGATTGAAGATTGAGGATTGGGTATTGAGGATTGAAGAGTGAGGATTGAGGATTGAGGATTGAGGATTGAGTATTGAAGATTGAGTATTCAGGATTGAAGATTGACGATTGAGGATTGAGGATTGAGGATTGAGGATTGAGGATTGATGATTGAGGATTGAAGTTTGAGTATTGAGGATTGAAGATTGAGGATTGAGGATTGAGGATTGAGGTTTGAGGATTGAAGATTGAGGATTGAGGATTGAGGATTGAGGATTGAGGATTGAAGATTGAGGATTGGGTATTGAGGATTGAAGAATGAGGATTGAGTATTGAGTATTGAGGATTGAGTATTGACGATTGAGTATTGAGGATTGAAGATTGACGATTGAGGATTGAGGATTGAGGATTGAGGATTGAGGATTGAGGGTTGAGGATTGAAGATTGAGTATTGAGTATTGAAGATTGAGGATTGAGGAATGAGGATTGAGGATTGAGGATTGAAGATTGCGTACTGAGGATTGAAGATTAAGATTGAAGATTGAGGATTGAGGATTGAGGATTGAGGAATGCGGATAGAAGATTGAGGATTGGGTATTGCGGATTGAACATTGAGGATTGAGGGTTGAGGATTGAGGATTGAGGATTGAGGACTGAAGGTTGAATATTGATGATTGAAGATTGAGGATTGAGGATTGATGGTTGTGGATTGAGGACGAGGACTGAGGGTTGACTATTGCTGTTTGAGGTCTGAGGATTGAGGATTGAGGATTGAGAATTGAGAATTGAGGATTGAGAATTGAGGATTGAGGATTGAGGATTGAGGATTGAGGTTTGAGGATTGATGATTGAGGATTGAGCATTGAGGATTGAGGATTGAGGATTGAGGATTGAGGACTGAGGATTGAGGATTGAAGACTGAGTGTTGAGGGTTGAGTGATGAGAACTGATGTTTGTGGATAGAGATTTGAAGATTGCAGATTGAGTATTGAGTATTGAAAACTGTGAATTGACGATATTCTCTTGAGGATTGAGGATTGACAACTGATTGTTGAGGACTGAGGGCTGAAGGTTGAGGATTCAGGATTGAGGATTCAGGATTGTGGTTTGACGACCGAGGATTGAGGATTGTGGATTGAGGATTGAGAATTGAAGATTGAGGATTGAGTATTGGGGGTTGTGGATTGAGGACGAGGACTGACGGTTGAGTATTGAGTATTGAGGATTGAGGATTGAAGATTGAGTATTGAGGATTGAATATTGACGATTGAGGATTCAGGATTGAGGATTGAGGGTTGAGGATTGAGGATTGAGGATTGGGTATTGAGGATTGAAGAATGAGGATTGAGGATTGAGGACTGAGGATTGAGGATTGAGGATTGAGGATTGAAGACTGAGTATTGAGGATTGAAGATTGAGGATTGGGTATTGAGGATTGAAGAATGAGGATTGAGGATTGAGGATTGAAGAATGAGGATTGGGTATTGCGGATTGAAGAATGAGGATTGAGGATTGAGGACTGAGGATTGAGGATTGAAGACTGAGTGTTGAGGGTTGAGTGATGAGAATTGATGTTTGTGGATAGAGATTTGAAGATTGCAGATTGAGTATTGAGTATTGAAAACTGTGAATTGATGATATTCTCTTGAGGATTGAGGATTGACAACTGATTGTTGAAGACTGAGGGCTGAAGGTTGAGGATTCAGGATTGAGGATTCAGGATTGTGGTTTGACGACCGAGGATTGAGGATTGAGGACTGAGGATTGAGTATTGGGGGTTGTGGATTGAGGACGAGGACTGACGGTTGAGTATTGAGTATTGAGGATTGAGGATTGAAGATTGAGTATTGAGGATTGAATATTGACGATTGAGGATTGAGGATTGAGGATTGAGGATTGAGGATTGAGGATTGAGGATTGGGTATTGAGGATTGAAGAATGAGGATTGAGGATTGAGGATTGAGGATTGAGGATTGAAGACTGAGTATTGAGGATTGAAGATTGAGGATCGGGTATTGAGGATTGAAGAATGAGGATTGAGGATTAAGGATTGAGGATTGAGGATTGAAGATTGAATATTGATGATTGAAGATTGAGGATCGAGGATTGAGCGTTGTGGATTGAGCACGAGGACTGAGGGTTGAGTATTGATGTTTGATGTCTGAGGATTGAGGAATGAGGATTGAGAATTGAGGTTTGAGGATTGAGGATTGAAGATTGAGGATTGGGTGTTGAGGATTGAAGAATGAGGATTGAGGATTGAGGATTGAGTGTTGAGGATTGAAGATTGAGTATTGAGGATTGAAGATTGATGATTGAGGATTGAGGATTGAGGATTGAGGATTGAGGATTGAAGATTGGGTATTGCGGATTGACCATTGAGGATTGAGGATTGAGGATTGAGGATTGAGGATTGAGGATTGAGGATTGAGAATTGGGGATTCAGGATTGAGGATCGAAGATTGAGGATTGGGTATTGAGGATTGAAGAATGGGGATTGAGGATTGAGGATTGCGGATTGAGGATTGAGGATTGAAGACAGAGTATTGAGGATTGAAGATTGAGGATTGAGGAGTGAGTATTGAAGATTGAGGATTTGGGACTGAGGATTGAAGATTGAGGATTGAGGATTGAGGATTGAGGATTGAGGATTGAGGATTGAGGACTGAAGATTGAGGATTGGGTATTGAGGATTGAAGAATGAGGATTGAGGATTGAGGATTGAGGATTGAGTATTGAAGATTGAGTTTTCAGGATTGAAGATTGACGATTGAGGATTGAGGATTGAGGATTGATGATTGAGGTTTGAGGATTGATGATTGAGGATTGAAGTTTGAGTATTGAGGATTGAAGATTGTGGATTGAGGATTGAGGATTGAGTATTGAGGATTGAAGGTTGAGTATTGAGGATTGGAGATTGAGGATTGAGGATTGAGGATTGAGGATTGAGGATTGAGGATTGCGGATAGAAGATTGAGGATTGGGTATTGCGGACTGAACATTGAGGATTGAGGGTTGAGGATTGAGGATTGAGGATTGAGGATTGAGGACTGAAGATTGAATATTGCTGATTGAAGATTGAGGATTGAGGATTGATGGTTGTGGATTGAGGACGAGGACTGAGGGTTGACTATTGCTGTTTGAGGTCTGAGGATTGAGAATTGAGGATTGAGAATTGAGGATTGAGGATTGAGGATTGAGGATTGAGGTTTGAGGATTGAAGATTGAGGATTGAGCATTGAGGATTGAGGATTGAGGATTGAAGATTGAGGATTGGGTATTGAGGATTGAAGAATTAGGATTGAGTATTGAGTATTGAGGATTGAGTATTGACGATTGAGTATTGAGGATTGAAGATTTACGATTGAGGATTGAGGATTGAGGATTGAGTATTGAGGATTGAGGATTGAAGATTGAGTATTGAGTATTGACGATTGAGGATTGAGGAATGAGGATTGAGGATTGAGGATTGAAGATTGCGTACTGAGGATTGAAGATTAAGATTGAAGATTGAGGATTGAGGATTGAGGATTGAGAATTGAGGATTGAAGATTGAGGATTGCGTATTGAGGATAGAACATTGAGGATTGAGGATTGAGTATTGAGGATAGAGGATTGAGGATTGAAGATTGAATATTGATGATTGAAGATTGAGGATCGAGGATTGAGTGTTGTGGATTGAGGACGAGGACTGAGGGTAGAGTATTGATGTTTAAGGTCTGAGGATTGAGGATTGAGGATTGAGAATTGAGGATTGAGGAGTGAGGATTGAAGATTGAGGATTGGGTGTTGAGGATTGAAGAATGAGGATTGAGGATTGAGGATTGAAGATTGAGGATTGAAGATTGCGTACTGATGATTGAAGATTAAGATTGAAGATTGAGGATTGAGGATTGAGGATTGAGGAATGCGGATAGAAGATTGAGGATTGGGTATTGCGGATTGAACATTGAGGATTGAGGGTTCAGGATTGAGGATTGAGGATTGAGGACTGAAGGTTGAATATTGATGATTGAAGATTGAGGATTGAGGATTGATGGTTGTGGATTGAGGACGAGGACTGAGGGTTGACTATTGCTGTTTGAGGTCTGAGGATTGAGGATTGAGGATTGAGAATTGAGGATTGAGGATTGAGGATTGAGGATTGACGATTGAGGATTGAGGATTGAAGATTGCGTACTGAGGATTGAAGATTAAGATTGAAGATTGAGGATTGAGGATTGAGGATTGAGAATTGAGGATTGAAGATTGAGGATTGCGTATTGAGGATAGAACATTGAGGATTGAGGATTGAGTATTGAGGATTGAGGATTGAGGATTGAAGATTGAATATTGATGATTGAAGATTGAGGATCGAGGATTGAGTGCTGTGTATTGAGGACGAGGACTGAGGGTAGAGTATTGATGTTTAAGGTCTGAGGATTGAGGATTGAGGATTGAGAATTGAGGATTGAGGAGTGAGGATTGAAGATTGAGGATTGGGTGTTGAGGATTGAAGAATGAGGATTGAGGATTGAGGATTGAGTATTGAGGATTGAGGATTGAGGATTGAGGATTGAGGATTGAAGATTGAGGATTGGGTATTGAGGATTGAAGAATGAGGATTGAGTATTGAGTATTGAGGATTGAGTATTGACGATTGAGTATTGAGGATTGAAGATTGACGATTGAGGATTGAGGATTGAGGATTGAGGATTGAGGATTGAGGATTGAGGATTGAAGATTGAGTATTGAGTATTGAAGATTGAGGATTGAGGAATGAGGATTGAGGATTGAGGATTGAAGATTGCGTACTGAGGATTGAAGATTAAGATTGAAGATTGAGGATTGAGGATTGAGGATTGAGGATTGCGGATAGAAGATTGAGGATTGGGTATTGCGGATTGAACATTGAGGATTGAGGGTTGAGGATTGAGGATTGAGGATTGTGGACTGAAGATTGAATATTGATGATTGAAGATTGAGGATTGAGGATTGATGGTTGTGGATTGAGGACGAGGACTGAGGGTTGACTATTGCTGTTTGAGGTCTGAGGATTGAGGATTGAGGATTGAGAATTGAGGATTGAGGATTGAGGATTGAGGATTGAGGATTGAGGATTGAGGATTGAGAATTGAGGATTGAGGTTTGAGGATTGAAGATTGAGGATTGGGTGTTGAGGATTGAAGAATGAGGATTGAGGATTGAGGATTGAGTATTGAGGATTGAAGGTTGAGTATTGAGGATTGAAGATTGAGGATTGAGGGTTGAGGATTGAGGATTGAGGATTGAGGATTGCGGATAGAAGATTGAGGATTGGGTATTGCGGATTGAACATTGAGGATTGAGGGTTGAGGATTGAGGATTGAGGATTGAGGACTGAAGTTTGAATATTGATGATTGAAGATTGAGGATTGAGGATTGATGGTTGTGGATTGAGGACGAGGACTGAGGGTTGACTATTGCTGTTTGAGGTCTGAGGATTGAGGATTGAGGATTGAGAATTGAGGATTGAGGATTGAGGATTGAGGATTGAGGATTGGGGATTGAGGATTGAGAATTGAGGATTGAGGATTGAGGATTGAAGATTGAGGATTGGGTATCGAGGATTGAAGAATGAGGATTGAGGATTGAGGATTGCGGATTGAGGATTGAGGATTGAAGACTGAGTATTGAGGATTGAAGATTGAGGATTGAGGATTGAGTATTGAAGATTGAGGATTTGGGACTGAGGATTGAAGATTGACTATTGAGAATTGAGGATTGAGGATCGAGGATTGAGGAATGAGGATTGAAGATTGAGGATTGGGTATTGAGGATTGAAGAATGAGGATTGAGGATTGAGGATTAAGGATTGAGTATTGAAGATTGAGTATTCAGGATTGAAGATTGACGATTGAGGATTGAGGATTGAGGATTGAGGATAGAGGATTGATGATTGAGGATTGAAGATTGAGTATTGAGGATTGAAGATTGAGGATTGAGGATTGAGTATTGATGATTGAGGATTGAGGATTGAGTATTGCGGATAGAAGATTGAGGACTGGGTATTGCGGATTGAACATTGAGGATTGAGGATTGAGGATTGAGGATTGAGGATTGAGGATTGAGAATTGAGGATTGAGAATTGAGGATTGAAGATTGAGGATTGGGTATTGAGGATTGAAGAATGAGGATTGGGGATTGAGGATTGCGGATTGAGGATTGAGGATTGAAGACTGAGTATTGAGGATTGAAGATTGAGGTTGAGGAGTGAGTATTGAAGATTGAGGATTTGGGACTGAGGATTGAAGATTGAGGATTGAGGATTGAGGATTAAGGATTGAGGATTGAGTATTGAGGATTGAAGATTGAGGATTGAGGATTGAGGATTGAGGAATGAGGATTGAGGATTGAGGATTGAAGATTGAGGATTGGGTATTGAGGATCGAAGAATGAGGATTGAGGATTGAGGATTGAGGATTGAGGATTGAGGATTGAGGTTTGAAGACTGAGTATTGACGATTGAAGGTTGAGGATTGAGGAGTGAGTATTGAAGATTGAGGATTTGGGACTGAGGATTGAAGATTGAGGATTGAGGATTGAGGATTGAGGATTGAGGATTGAGTATTGAGGATTGAAGATTGAGGATTGGGTATTGAGGATTGAAGAATGAGGATTGAGGATTGAGGATTGAGGATTGAGGATTGAAGATTGAGAATTGGGTATTGAGGATTGAAGAATGAGGATTGAGTATTCAGTATTGAGGATTGAGGATTGAAGATTGAGTATTGAGGAGTGAGTATTGAAGATTGAGGATTTTGGACTGAGGATTGAAGATTGAGCATTGAGGATTGAGGATTGAGGATTGAGGATTGAGGATTGAAGATTGAGGATTGGGTATTGAGGATTGAAGAATGAGGATTGAGGATTGAGGATTGAGGATTGAGTATTGAAGATTGAGTATTCAGGATTGAAGATTGACGATTGAGGATTGAGGATTGAGGATTGAAGATTGAGGATTCGGTATTGAGGATTGAAGAATGAGGATTGAGGATTGAGGATTGCGGATAGAAGATTGAGGATTGGGTATTGCGGATTGACCATTGAGGATTGAGGATTGAGGATTGAGGATTGAGGATTGAGGATTGAGGATTGAGAATTGGGGATTCAGGATTGAGGATCGAAGATTGAGGATTGGGTATTGAGGATTGAAGAATGGGGATTGAGGATTGAGGATTGCGGATTGAGGATTGAGGATTGAAGACAGAGTATTGAGGATTGAAGATTGAGGATTGAGGAGTGAGTATTGAAGATTGAGGATTTGGGACTGAGGATTGAAGATTGAGGATTGAGGATTGAGGATTGAGGATTGAGGATTGAGGATTGAGGACTGAAGATTGAGGATTGGGTATTGAGGATTGAAGAATGAGGATTGAGGATTGAGGATTGAGGATTGAGTATTGAAGATTGAGTTTTCAGGATTGAAGATTGACGATTGAGGATTGAGGATTGAGGATTGATGATTGAGGTTTGAGGATTGATGATTGAGGATTGAAGTTTGAGTATTGAGGATTGAAGATTGTGGATTGAGGATTGAGGATTGAGTATTGAGGATTGAAGGTTGAGTATTGAGGATTGGAGATTGAGGATTGAGGATTGAGGATTGAGGATTGAGGATTGAGGATTGCGGATAGAAGATTGAGGATTGGGTATTGCGGACTGAACATTGAGGATTGAGGGTTGAGGATTGAGGATTGAGGATTGAGGATTGAGGACTGAAGATTGAATATTGCTGATTGAAGATTGAGGATTGAGGATTGATGGTTGTGGATTGAGGACGAGGACTGAGGGTTGACTATTGCTGTTTGAGGTCTGAGGATTGAGAATTGAGGATTGAGAATTGAGGATTGAGGATTGAGGATTGAGGATTGAGGTTTGAGGATTGAAGATTGAGGATTGAGCATTGAGGATTGAGGATTGAGGATTGAAGATTGAGGATTGGGTATTGAGGATTGAAGAATTAGGATTGAGTATTGAGTATTGAGGATTGAGTATTGACGATTGAGTATTGAGGATTGAAGATTTACGATTGAGGATTGAGGATTGAGGATTGAGTATTGAGGATTGAGGATTGAAGATTGAGTATTGAGTATTGACGATTGAGGATTGAGGAATGAGGATTGAGGATTGAGGATTGAAGATTGCGTACTGAGGATTGAAGATTAAGATTGAAGATTGAGGATTGAGGATTGAGGATTGAGAATTGAGGATTGAAGATTGAGGATTGCGTATTGAGGATAGAACATTGAGGATTGAGGATTGAGTATTGAGGATAGAGGATTGAGGATTGAAGATTGAATATTGATGATTGAAGATTGAGGATCGAGGATTGAGTGTTGTGGATTGAGGACGAGGACTGAGGGTAGAGTATTGATGTTTAAGGTCTGAGGATTGAGGATTGAGGATTGAGAATTGAGGATTGAGGAGTGAGGATTGAAGATTGAGGATTGGGTGTTGAGGATTGAAGAATGAGGATTGAGGATTGAGGATTGAAGATTGAGGATTGAAGATTGCGTACTGATGATTGAAGATTAAGATTGAAGATTGAGGATTGAGGATTGAGGATTGAGGAATGCGGATAGAAGATTGAGGATTGGGTATTGCGGATTGAACATTGAGGATTGAGGGTTCAGGATTGAGGATTGAGGATTGAGGACTGAAGGTTGAATATTGATGATTGAAGATTGAGGATTGAGGATTGATGGTTGTGGATTGAGGACGAGGACTGAGGGTTGACTATTGCTGTTTGAGGTCTGAGGATTGAGGATTGAGGATTGAGAATTGAGGATTGAGGATTGAGGATTGAGGATTGACGATTGAGGATTGAGGATTGAAGATTGCGTACTGAGGATTGAAGATTAAGATTGAAGATTGAGGATTGAGGATTGAGGATTGAGAATTGAGGATTGAAGATTGAGGATTGCGTATTGAGGATAGAACATTGAGGATTGAGGATTGAGTATTGAGGATTGAGGATTGAGGATTGAAGATTGAATATTGATGATTGAAGATTGAGGATCGAGGATTGAGTGCTGTGTATTGAGGACGAGGACTGAGGGTAGAGTATTGATGTTTAAGGTCTGAGGATTGAGGATTGAGGATTGAGAATTGAGGATTGAGGAGTGAGGATTGAAGATTGAGGATTGGGTGTTGAGGATTGAAGAATGAGGATTGAGGATTGAGGATTGAGTATTGAGGATTGAGGATTGAGGATTGAGGATTGAGGATTGAAGATTGAGGATTGGGTATTGAGGATTGAAGAATGAGGATTGAGTATTGAGTATTGAGGATTGAGTATTGACGATTGAGTATTGAGGATTGAAGATTGACGATTGAGGATTGAGGATTGAGGATTGAGGATTGAGGATTGAGGATTGAGGATTGAAGATTGAGTATTGAGTATTGAAGATTGAGGATTGAGGAATGAGGATTGAGGATTGAGGATTGAAGATTGCGTACTGAGGATTGAAGATTAAGATTGAAGATTGAGGATTGAGGATTGAGGATTGAGGATTGCGGATAGAAGATTGAGGATTGGGTATTGCGGATTGAACATTGAGGATTGAGGGTTGAGGATTGAGGATTGAGGATTGTGGACTGAAGATTGAATATTGATGATTGAAGATTGAGGATTGAGGATTGATGGTTGTGGATTGAGGACGAGGACTGAGGGTTGACTATTGCTGTTTGAGGTCTGAGGATTGAGGATTGAGGATTGAGAATTGAGGATTGAGGATTGAGGATTGAGGATTGAGGATTGAGGATTGAGGATTGAGAATTGAGGATTGAGGTTTGAGGATTGAAGATTGAGGATTGGGTGTTGAGGATTGAAGAATGAGGATTGAGGATTGAGGATTGAGTATTGAGGATTGAAGGTTGAGTATTGAGGATTGAAGATTGAGGATTGAGGGTTGAGGATTGAGGATTGAGGATTGAGGATTGCGGATAGAAGATTGAGGATTGGGTATTGCGGATTGAACATTGAGGATTGAGGGTTGAGGATTGAGGATTGAGGATTGAGGACTGAAGTTTGAATATTGATGATTGAAGATTGAGGATTGAGGATTGATGGTTGTGGATTGAGGACGAGGACTGAGGGTTGACTATTGCTGTTTGAGGTCTGAGGATTGAGGATTGAGGATTGAGAATTGAGGATTGAGGATTGAGGATTGAGGATTGAGGATTGGGGATTGAGGATTGAGAATTGAGGATTGAGGATTGAGGATTGAAGATTGAGGATTGGGTATCGAGGATTGAAGAATGAGGATTGAGGATTGAGGATTGCGGATTGAGGATTGAGGATTGAAGACTGAGTATTGAGGATTGAAGATTGAGGATTGAGGATTGAGTATTGAAGATTGAGGATTTGGGACTGAGGATTGAAGATTGACTATTGAGAATTGAGGATTGAGGATCGAGGATTGAGGAATGAGGATTGAAGATTGAGGATTGGGTATTGAGGATTGAAGAATGAGGATTGAGGATTGAGGATTAAGGATTGAGTATTGAAGATTGAGTATTCAGGATTGAAGATTGACGATTGAGGATTGAGGATTGAGGATTGAGGATAGAGGATTGATGATTGAGGATTGAAGATTGAGTATTGAGGATTGAAGATTGAGGATTGAGGATTGAGTATTGATGATTGAGGATTGAGGATTGAGTATTGCGGATAGAAGATTGAGGACTGGGTATTGCGGATTGAACATTGAGGATTGAGGATTGAGGATTGAGGATTGAGGATTGAGGATTGAGAATTGAGGATTGAGAATTGAGGATTGAAGATTGAGGATTGGGTATTGAGGATTGAAGAATGAGGATTGGGGATTGAGGATTGCGGATTGAGGATTGAGGATTGAAGACTGAGTATTGAGGATTGAAGATTGAGGTTGAGGAGTGAGTATTGAAGATTGAGGATTTGGGACTGAGGATTGAAGATTGAGGATTGAGGATTGAGGATTAAGGATTGAGGATTGAGTATTGAGGATTGAAGATTGAGGATTGAGGATTGAGGATTGAGGAATGAGGATTGAGGATTGAGGATTGAAGATTGAGGATTGGGTATTGAGGATCGAAGAATGAGGATTGAGGATTGAGGATTGAGGATTGAGGATTGAGGATTGAGGTTTGAAGACTGAGTATTGACGATTGAAGGTTGAGGATTGAGGAGTGAGTATTGAAGATTGAGGATTTGGGACTGAGGATTGAAGATTGAGGATTGAGGATTGAGGATTGAGGATTGAGGATTGAGTATTGAGGATTGAAGATTGAGGATTGGGTATTGAGGATTGAAGAATGAGGATTGAGGATTGAGGATTGAGGATTGAGGATTGAAGATTGAGAATTGGGTATTGAGGATTGAAGAATGAGGATTGAGTATTCAGTATTGAGGATTGAGGATTGAAGATTGAGTATTGAGGAGTGAGTATTGAAGATTGAGGATTTTGGACTGAGGATTGAAGATTGAGCATTGAGGATTGAGGATTGAGGATTGAGGATTGAGGATTGAAGATTGAGGATTGGGTATTGAGGATTGAAGAATGAGGATTGAGGATTGAGGATTGAGGATTGAGTATTGAAGATTGAGTATTCAGGATTGAAGATTGACGATTGAGGATTGAGGATTGAGGATTGAAGATTGAGGATTCGGTATTGAGGATTGAAGAATGAGGATTGAGGATTGAGGATTGCGGATAGAAGATTGAGGATTGGGTATTGCGGATTGAACATTGAGGATTGAGGATTGAGGATTGAGGATTGAGGATTGAGGATTGAGGATTGAGGATCGAGAATTGAGGATTGAGGATTCAGGATTGAAGATTGAGGATTGGGTATTGAGGATTGAAGAATGAGGATTGAGGATTGAGGATTGATGATTGAGGATTGAAGTTTGAGTATTGAGGGTTGAAGATTGAGGATTGAGGATTGAGGATTGAGGTTTGATGATTGAAGATTGAGGATTGAGGATTCAGGATTGAGGATTGAGGATTGAAGATTGAGGATTGGGTATTGAGGATTGAAGAATGAGGATTGAGTATTGAGTATTGAGGATTGAGTATTGACGATTGAGTATTGAGGATTGAAGATTGACTATTGAGGATTGAGGATTGAAGATTGACGATTGAGGATTGAGGATTGAGGTCTGAGGATTGAGGATTGAGGATTGAGGACTGAGGATTGAGGATTGCGGATAGAAGATTGAGGATTGGGTATTGCGGATTGAAAATTGAGGATTGAGGATTGAGGACTGAGGATTGAGGATTGAGGATTGAGAATTGAGGATTGAGGATGGAGGATTGAAGATTGAGGATTGGGTATTGAGGATTGATGATTGAAGATTGAGGATTGAGGATTGAGGATTGAGGATTGAGGATTGAGGATTGAGGATTGAGGATTGAGGATTGACGATTGAAGATTGAGGATTGGGTATTGAGGATTGAAGAATCAGAATTGAGGATTGAGAATTGAGGATTGAGTATTGAAAATTGAGTATTCAGGATTGAAGATTGACGATTGAGGATTGAGGATTGAGGATTGAGGGTTGAGGATTGATGATTGAGGATTGATGTTTGAGTATTGAGGATTGAAGATTGAGGATTGAGGATTGAGGATTGAGGTTTGATGATTGAAGATTGAGGATTGAGGATTGAGTATTGAGGATTGAGGATTGAGGATTGAAGATTGAGGATTGGGTATTGAGGATTGAAGAATGAGGATTGAGTATTGAGTATTGAGGATTGAGTATTGACGATTGAGTATTGAGTATTGAGGATTGAATATTGACGATTGAGGATTGAGGATTGAGGATTGAGGATTGAGGATTGAGGATTGAGGATTGTGTATTGAGGATTGAAGAATGAGGATTGAGGATTGAGGATTGAGGATTGAAGATTGAGGATTGAAGACTGAGTATTGAGGATTGAAGATTGAGGATTGGGTATTGAGGATTGAAGAATGAGGATTGAGGATTGAGGATTGCGTACTGAGGATTGAAGATTAAGATTGAGGATTGAGGATTGAGGATTGAGGATTGAGGATTGAGGATTGAAGATTGAGGATTGCGTATTGAGGATAGAACATTGAGGATTGAGGATTGAGTATTGAGGATTGAGGATTGAGGATGGAAGATTGAATATTGATGATTGAAGATTGAGGATCGAGGATTGAGTGTTGTGGATTGAGGACGAGGTCTGAGGGTAGAGTATTGATGTTTAAGGTCTGAGGATTGAGGATTGAGGATTGAGAATTGAGGATTGAGGATTGAGGATTGAAGATTGAGGATTGGGTGTTGAGGATTGAAGAATGAGGATTGAGGATTGAGTATTGAGGATTGAAGGTTGAGTATTGAGGATTGAAGATTGAGGATTGAGGGTTGAGGATTGAGGATTGAGGATTGAGGATTGCGGATAGAATATTGAGGATTGGGTATTGCGGATTGAACATTGAGGATTGAGGGTTGAGGATTGAGGATTGAGGATTGGGGACTGAAGTTTGAATATTGATGATTGAAGATTGAGGATTGAGGATTGATGGTTGTGGATTGAGGACGAGGACTGAGGGTTGACTATTGCTGTTTGAGGTCTGAGGATTGAGGATTGAGGATTGAGAATTGAGGATTGAGGATTGAGGATTGAGGATTGAGGATTGGGGATTGAGGATTGAGAATTGAGGATTGAGGATTGAGGATTGAAGATTGAGGATTTTGTATTGAGGATTGAAGAATGAGGATTGAGTATTGAGGATTGCGGATTGAGGATTGAGGATTGAAGACTGAGTATTGAGGATTGAAGATTGAGGATTGAGGATTGAGTATTGAAGATTGAGGATTTGGGACTGAGGATTGAAGATTGACTATTGAGAATTGAGGATTGAGGATCGAGGATTGAGGATTGAGGATTGAAGGTTGAGGATTGGGTATTGAGGATTGAAGAATGAGGATTGAGGATTGAGGATTAAGGATTGAGTATTGAAGATTGAGTATTCAGGATTGAAGATTGACGATTGAGGATTGAGGATTGAGGATTGAGGATAGAGGATTGATGATTGAGGATTGAAGATTGAGTATTGAGTATTGATGTTTGAGGTCTGAGGACTGAGGAATGAGGATTGAGAATTGAGGGTTGAGGATTGAAGATTGACGATTGAGGATTGGGTGTTGAGGATTGAAGAATGAGGTTTGAGGATTGAGGATTGAGGATTGAGGATTGAAGACTGAGTATTGAGGATTGAAGATTGAGGATTGAGGATTGAGGATTGATGATTGAGGATTGAGGATTGAGGATTGCGGATAGAAGATTGAGGACTGGGTATTGCGGATTGAACATTGAGGATTGAGGATTGAGGATTGAGGATTGAGGATTGAGGATTGAGAATTGAGGATTGAGGATCGAGGATTGAAGATTGAAGATTGAGGATTGGGTATTGAGGATTGAAGAATGAGGATTGAGGATTGAGGATTGCGGATTGAGGATTGAGGATTGAAGACTGAGTATTGAGGATTGAAGATTGAGGATTGAGGAGTGAGTATTGAAGATTGAGGATTTGGGACTGAGGATTGAAGATTGAGGATTGAGGATTGAGGATTAAGGATTGAGGATTGAGTATTGAGGATTGAAGATTGAGGATTGAGGATTGAGGATTGAGGAATGAGGATTGAGGATTGAGGATTGAAGATTGAGGATTGGGTATTGAGGATCGAAGAATGAGGATTGAGGATTGAGGATTGAGGATTGAGGATTGAGGTTTGAAGACCGAGTATTGAGGATTGAAGGTTGAGGATTGAGGAGTGAGTATTGAAGATTGAGGATTTGGGACTGAGGATTGAAGATTGAGGATTGAGGATTGAGGATTGAGGATTGAGGATTGAGGATTGAGGATTGAAGATTGAGGATTGAAGAATGAGGATTGAGTATTCAGTATTGAGGATTGAGGATTGAAGATTGAGTATTGAGGAGTGAGTATTGAAGATTGAGGATTTTGGACTGAGGATTGAAGATTGAGCATTGAGGATTGAGGATTGAGGATTGAGGATTGAGGATTGAGGATTGAAGATTGAGGATTGGGTATTGAGGATTGAAGAATGAGGATTGAGGATTGAGGATTGAGGATTGAGTATTGAAGATTGAGTATTCAGGATTGAGGATTGAAGATTGAGGATTCGGTATTGAGGATTGAAGAATGAGGATTGAGGATTGAGGATTGCGGATAGAAGATTGAGGATTGGGTATTGCGGATTGAACATTGAGGATTGAGGATTGAGGATTGAGGATTGAGGATTGAGGATTGAGGATTGAGGATTGAGAATTGAGGATTGAGGATTCAGGATTGAAGATTGAGGATTGGGTATTGAGGATTGAAGAATGAGGATTGAGGATTGAGGATTGCGGATTGAGAATTGAGTATTGAAGACTGAGTATTGAGGATTGAAGATTGAGGATTGAGGATTGAAGATTGAGGATTGCGTATTGAGGATAGAACATTGAGGATTGAGGATTGAGTATTGAGGATTGAGGATTGAGGATTGAAGATTGAATATTGATGATTGAAGATTGATGATCGAGGATTGAGTGTTGTGGATTGAGGACGAGGACTGAGGGTAGAGTATTGATGTTTAAGGTCTGAGGATTGAGGATTGAGGATTGAGAATTGAGGATTGAGGATTGAGGATTGAAGATTGAGGATTGGGTATTGAGGATTGAAGAATGAGGATTGAGGATTGAGGATTGAGGATTGAGGATTGAGGATTGAAGACTGAGTATTGAGGATTGAAGATTGAGGGTTGAGGAGTGAGTATTGAAGATTGAGGATTTGGGACTGAGGATTGAAGATTAAGGATTGAGGATTGAGGATTGAGGATTGAGGATTGAGGATTGAGGATTGAAGATTGAGTATTGGGTATTGAGGATTGAAGAATGAGGATTGAGGATTGAGGATTGAGGATTGAGTATTGAAGATTGAGTATTCAGGATTGAAGATTGACGATTGAGAATTGAGGATTGAAGATTGAGGTTTCGGTATTGAGGATTGAAGAATGAGGATTGAGGAGTGAGGACTGAGGATTCAGGATTGCAGATTGAGTATTGAGGATTGATGATTGAGGACTGAGGATTGAGGATTGAGGATTGACGAATGAGGATTGAGGATTGAGGATTGAGGATTGAAGGTTGAGGATTCCGTATTGAGGATAGAACATCGAGGATTGAGGATTGAGTATTGAGGATTGAGGATTGAGGATTGAAGATTGAATATTGATGATTGAAGATTGAGGATCGAGGATTGAGCGTTGTGGATTGAGGACGAGGACTGAGGGTAGAGTATTGATGTTTAAGGTCGGAGGATTGAGGATTGAGGATTGAGAATTGAGGATTGAGGATTGAGGATTGAAGATTGAGGATTGGGTGTTGAGGATTGAAGAATGAGGATTGAGGATTGAGGATTGAGTATTGAGGATTGAAGATTGAGTGTTGAGGATTGAAGATTGAGGATTGAGGATTGAGGATTGAGGATTGAGGATTGCGGATAGAAGATTGAGGATTGGGTATTGCGGATTGAACATTGAGGATTGAGAAATGAGGATTGAGGATTGACGGTTGAGGACTGAAGATTGAATATTGAAGATTGAATGTTGAGGATTGAGGATTGATGGTTGTGGATTGAGGACGAGGACTGAGGGTTGACTATTGCTGTTTGAGGTCTGAGGATTGAGGATTGAGGATTGAGAATTGGGGATTGAGGATTGAGGATTGAAGATTGAGGTTTGGGTATTGAGGATTGAAGAATGTGGATTGAGGATTGAGGACTGAGGATTGAGGATTGAAGACTGAGTGTTGAGGGTTGAGTGATGAGAATTGATGTTTGTGGATAGAGATTTGAAGAATGCAGATTGAGTATTGAGTATTGAAAACTGTGAATTGATGATATTCTCTTGAGGATTGAGGATTGACAACTGATTGTTCAGGACTGAGGGCTGAAGGTTGAGGATTCAGGATTGTGGTTTGAGGACCGAGGATTGAGGATTGAGGATTGAGGATTGAGAATTGAAGATTGAGGATTGAGTATTGGGGGTTGTGGATTGAGGACGAGGACTGACGGATGAGTAATGATGTTTGAGGTCTGAGGATTGAGGGTTGAGGATTGAGAATTGAGGATTGAGGATTGAAGATTGAGTATTGGGTATTGAGGATTGAAGAATGATGATTGAGTATTGAGTATTGAGGATTGAGGATTGAAGATTGAGTATTGAGGATTGAAGATTGACGATTGAGGATTGAGGATTGAGGATTGAGGATTGAAGATTGAGGATTGAGGATTGAGGATTGAGGTTTGAGGATTGAAGATTGAGGATTGAGGATTGAGGATTTAGGATTGAGGATTGAGTATTGAGGATTGAGGATTGAGGATTGAAGATTGAGGATTGAGGATTGAAGATTGAGGATTGGGTATTGAGGATTGAAGAATGAGGATTGAGGATTGAGGATTGAGGATTGAAGATTGAATATTGATGATTGAAAATTGAGGATCGAGGATTGAGCGTTGTGGATTGAGGACGAGGACTGAGGGTTGAGTATTGATGTTTGAGGTCTGAGGATTGAGGAATGAGGATTGAGAATTGAGGGTTGAGAATTGAGGATTGGAGATTGAGGATTGGGTGTTGAGGATTGAAGAATGAGGATTGAGGATTGAGGATTGAGGATTGAGGATTGAAGATTGCGTACTGAGGATTGAAGATTATGATTGAGGATTGAGGATTGAGGATTGCGGATTGAGGATTGAGGATTGAAGATTGAGGATTGCGTATTGAGGATAGAACATTGAGGATTGAGGATTGAGTATTGAGGATTGAGGATTGAGGATTGAAGATTGAATATTGATGATTGAAGATTGAGGATCGAGGATTGAGTGTTGTGGATCGAGGACGAGGACTGAGGGTAGAGTATTGATGTTTAAGGTCTGAGGATTGAGGATTGAGGATTGAGAATTGAGGATTGAGGATTGAGGATTGAAGATTGAGGATTGGGTGTTGAGGATTGACGAATGAGGATTGAGGATTGAGGATTGAGTATTGAGGATTGAAGGTTGAGTATTGAGGATTGAAGATTGAGGATTGAGGGTTGAGGATTGAGGATTGAGGATTGAGGATTGCGGATAGAAGATTGAGGATTGGGTATTGCGGATTGAACATTGAGGATTGAGGGTTGAGGATTGAGGATTGAGGATTGAGGACTGAAGTTTGAATATTGATGATTGAAGATTGAGGATTGAGGATTGATGGTTGTGGATTGAGGACGAGGACTGAGGGTTGACTGTTGCTGTTTGAGGTCTGAGGATTGAGGATTGAGGATTGAGAATTGAGGATTGAGGATTGAGGATTGAGGATTGAGGATTGGGGATTGAGGATTGAGAATTGAGGATTGAGGATTGAGGATTGAAGATTGAGGATTGGGTATTGAGGATTGAAGAATGAGGATTGAGGATTGAGGATTGCGGATTGAGGATTGAGGATTGAAGACTGAGTATTGAGGATTGAAGATTGAGGATTGAGGATTGAGTATTGAAGATTGAGGATTTGGGACTGAGGATTGAAGATTGACTATTGAGAATTGAGGATTGAGGATCGAGGATTGAGGATTGAGGATTGAAGGTTGAGGATTGGGTATTGAGGATTGAAGAATGAGGATTGAGGATTGAGGATTAAGGATTGAGTATTGAAGATTGAGTATTCAGGATTGAAGATTGACGATTGAGGATTGAGGATTGAGGATTGAGGATAGAGGATTGATGATTGAGGATTGAAGATTGAGTATTGAGGATTGAAGATTGAGGATTGAGGATTGAGGATTGAGGTTTGAGGATTGAAGATTGAGGATTGAGGATTGAGGATTGAGGATTGGGGATTGAGTATTGAGGATTGAGGATTGAGGATTGAATATTGAATATTGATGATTGAAGATTGAGGATCGAGGATTGAGCGTTGTGGATTGAGGTCGAGGACTGAGGGTTGAGTATTGATGTTTGAGGTCTGAGGATTGAGGAATGAGGATTGAGAATTGAGGGTTGAGGATTGAAGATTGAAGATTGAGGATTGGGTGTTGTGGATTGAAGAATGAGGATTGAGGATTGAGGATTGAGGATTGAGGATTGAAGACTGAGTATTGAGGATTGAAGATTGAGGATTGAGGATTGAGGATTGATGATTGAGGATTGAGGATTGAGGATTGCGGGTAGAAGATTGAGGACTGGGTATTGCGGATTGAACATTGAGGATTGAGGATTGAGGATTGAGGATTGAGGATTGAGGATTGAGAATTGAGGATTGAGGATTGAGGATTGAAGATTGAAGATTGAGGATTGGGTATTGAGGATTGAAGAATGAGGATTGAGGATTGAGGATTGCGGATTGAGGATTGAGGATTGAAGACTGAGTATTGAGGATTGAAGATTGAGGATTGAGGAGTGAGTATTGAAGATTGAAGATTTGGGACTGAGGATTGAAGATTGAGGATTGAGGATTGAGGATTAAGGATTGAGGATTGAGTATTGAGGATTGAAGATTGAGGATTGAGGATTGAGGATTGAGGAATGAGGATTGAGGATTGAAGATTGAGGATTGAAGACTGAGTATTGAGGATTGAAGATTGAGGATTGGGTATTGAGGATTGAAGAATGAGGATTGAGGATTGAGGATTGCGTACTGAGGATTGAAGATTAAGATTGAGGATTGAGGATTGAGGATTGAGGATTGAGGATTGAGGATTGAAGATTGAGGATTGCGTATTGAGGATAGAACATTGAGGATTGAGGATTGAGTATTGAGGATTGAGGATTGAGGATGGAAGATTGAATATTGATGATTGAAGATTGAGGATCGAGGATTGAGTGTTGTGGATTGAGGACGAGGTCTGAGGGTAGAGTATTGATGTTTAAGGTCTGAGGATTGAGGATTGAGGATTGAGAATTGAGGATTGAGGATTGAGGATTGAAGATTGAGGATTGGGTGTTGAGGATTGAAGAATGAGGATTGAGGATTGAGTATTGAGGATTGAAGGTTGAGTATTGAGGATTGAAGATTGAGGATTGAGGGTTGAGGATTGAGGATTGAGGATTGAGGATTGCGGATAGAATATTGAGGATTGGGTATTGCGGATTGAACATTGAGGATTGAGGGTTGAGGATTGAGGATTGAGGATTGGGGACTGAAGTTTGAATATTGATGATTGAAGATTGAGGATTGAGGATTGATGGTTGTGGATTGAGGACGAGGACTGAGGGTTGACTATTGCTGTTTGAGGTCTGAGGATTGAGGATTGAGGATTGAGAATTGAGGATTGAGGATTGAGGATTGAGGATTGAGGATTGGGGATTGAGGATTGAGAATTGAGGATTGAGGATTGAGGATTGAAGATTGAGGATTTTGTATTGAGGATTGAAGAATGAGGATTGAGTATTGAGGATTGCGGATTGAGGATTGAGGATTGAAGACTGAGTATTGAGGATTGAAGATTGAGGATTGAGGATTGAGTATTGAAGATTGAGGATTTGGGACTGAGGATTGAAGATTGACTATTGAGAATTGAGGATTGAGGATCGAGGATTGAGGATTGAGGATTGAAGGTTGAGGATTGGGTATTGAGGATTGAAGAATGAGGATTGAGGATTGAGGATTAAGGATTGAGTATTGAAGATTGAGTATTCAGGATTGAAGATTGACGATTGAGGATTGAGGATTGAGGATTGAGGATAGAGGATTGATGATTGAGGATTGAAGATTGAGTATTGAGTATTGATGTTTGAGGTCTGAGGACTGAGGAATGAGGATTGAGAATTGAGGGTTGAGGATTGAAGATTGACGATTGAGGATTGGGTGTTGAGGATTGAAGAATGAGGTTTGAGGATTGAGGATTGAGGATTGAGGATTGAAGACTGAGTATTGAGGATTGAAGATTGAGGATTGAGGATTGAGGATTGATGATTGAGGATTGAGGATTGAGGATTGCGGATAGAAGATTGAGGACTGGGTATTGCGGATTGAACATTGAGGATTGAGGATTGAGGATTGAGGATTGAGGATTGAGGATTGAGAATTGAGGATTGAGGATCGAGGATTGAAGATTGAAGATTGAGGATTGGGTATTGAGGATTGAAGAATGAGGATTGAGGATTGAGGATTGCGGATTGAGGATTGAGGATTGAAGACTGAGTATTGAGGATTGAAGATTGAGGATTGAGGAGTGAGTATTGAAGATTGAGGATTTGGGACTGAGGATTGAAGATTGAGGATTGAGGATTGAGGATTAAGGATTGAGGATTGAGTATTGAGGATTGAAGATTGAGGATTGAGGATTGAGGATTGAGGAATGAGGATTGAGGATTGAGGATTGAAGATTGAGGATTGGGTATTGAGGATCGAAGAATGAGGATTGAGGATTGAGGATTGAGGATTGAGGATTGAGGTTTGAAGACCGAGTATTGAGGATTGAAGGTTGAGGATTGAGGAGTGAGTATTGAAGATTGAGGATTTGGGACTGAGGATTGAAGATTGAGGATTGAGGATTGAGGATTGAGGATTGAGGATTGAGGATTGAGGATTGAAGATTGAGGATTGAAGAATGAGGATTGAGTATTCAGTATTGAGGATTGAGGATTGAAGATTGAGTATTGAGGAGTGAGTATTGAAGATTGAGGATTTTGGACTGAGGATTGAAGATTGAGCATTGAGGATTGAGGATTGAGGATTGAGGATTGAGGATTGAGGATTGAAGATTGAGGATTGGGTATTGAGGATTGAAGAATGAGGATTGAGGATTGAGGATTGAGGATTGAGTATTGAAGATTGAGTATTCAGGATTGAGGATTGAAGATTGAGGATTCGGTATTGAGGATTGAAGAATGAGGATTGAGGATTGAGGATTGCGGATAGAAGATTGAGGATTGGGTATTGCGGATTGAACATTGAGGATTGAGGATTGAGGATTGAGGATTGAGGATTGAGGATTGAGGATTGAGGATTGAGAATTGAGGATTGAGGATTCAGGATTGAAGATTGAGGATTGGGTATTGAGGATTGAAGAATGAGGATTGAGGATTGAGGATTGCGGATTGAGAATTGAGTATTGAAGACTGAGTATTGAGGATTGAAGATTGAGGATTGAGGATTGAAGATTGAGGATTGCGTATTGAGGATAGAACATTGAGGATTGAGGATTGAGTATTGAGGATTGAGGATTGAGGATTGAAGATTGAATATTGATGATTGAAGATTGATGATCGAGGATTGAGTGTTGTGGATTGAGGACGAGGACTGAGGGTAGAGTATTGATGTTTAAGGTCTGAGGATTGAGGATTGAGGATTGAGAATTGAGGATTGAGGATTGAGGATTGAAGATTGAGGATTGGGTATTGAGGATTGAAGAATGAGGATTGAGGATTGAGGATTGAGGATTGAGGATTGAGGATTGAAGACTGAGTATTGAGGATTGAAGATTGAGGGTTGAGGAGTGAGTATTGAAGATTGAGGATTTGGGACTGAGGATTGAAGATTAAGGATTGAGGATTGAGGATTGAGGATTGAGGATTGAGGATTGAGGATTGAAGATTGAGTATTGGGTATTGAGGATTGAAGAATGAGGATTGAGGATTGAGGATTGAGGATTGAGTATTGAAGATTGAGTATTCAGGATTGAAGATTGACGATTGAGAATTGAGGATTGAAGATTGAGGTTTCGGTATTGAGGATTGAAGAATGAGGATTGAGGAGTGAGGACTGAGGATTCAGGATTGCAGATTGAGTATTGAGGATTGATGATTGAGGACTGAGGATTGAGGATTGAGGATTGACGAATGAGGATTGAGGATTGAGGATTGAGGATTGAAGGTTGAGGATTCCGTATTGAGGATAGAACATCGAGGATTGAGGATTGAGTATTGAGGATTGAGGATTGAGGATTGAAGATTGAATATTGATGATTGAAGATTGAGGATCGAGGATTGAGCGTTGTGGATTGAGGACGAGGACTGAGGGTTCAGTATTGATGTTTGAGGTCTGAGGATTGAGGAATGAGGATTGAGAATTGAGGGCTGAGGATTGAGGATTGAAGATTGAGGATTGGGTGTTGAGGATTGAAGAATGAGGATTGAGGATTGAGGATTGAGAATTGAGGATTGAAGATTGAGCATTGAGGATTGAAGATTGAGGATTGAGTATTGAGGATTGAGGATTGAGGATTGAGGATTGAGGATTGCGGATAGAAGGTTGAGGATTGGGTATTGCGGATTGAACATTGAGGATTGAGGATTGAGGATTGAGGATTGAGGATTGAGGATTGAGAATTGAGGATTGATGATTGAGGATTGAAGATTGAGGATTGGGTATTGAGGATTGAAGAATGAGGATTGAGGATTGAGGATTGCGTACTGAGGATTGAAGATTAAGATTGAGGATTGAGGATTGAGGATTGAGGATTGAGGATTGAGGATTGAAGTTTGAGGATTTGGGACTGAGGATAGAACATTGAGGATTGAGGATTGAGTATTGAGGATTGAGGATTGAGGATTGAAGATTGAATACTGATGATTGAAGATTGAGGATCGAGGATTGGGTGTTGTGGATTGAGGACGAGGTCTGAGGGTAGAGTATTGATGTTTAAGGTCTGAGGATTGAGGATTGAGGATTGAGGATTGAAGATTGAGGATTGGGTGTTGAGGATTGAAGAATGAGTATTGAGGATTGAGGATTGAGTATTGAGGATTGAAGATTGAGTATTAAGGATTGATGATTGAGGATTGAGGATTGAGGGTTGAGGATTGAGGATTGAGGATTGAGGATTGCGGATAGAAGATTGAGGATTGGGTATTGCGGATTGAACATTGAGGATTGAGGGTTGAGGATTGAGGGTTGAGGACTGAGGTCTGAAATTGAATATTGATGATTGAAGATTGAGGATTGAGGATTGATGGTTGTGGATTGAGGACGAGGACTGAGGGTTGGCTATTGCTGTTTGAGGTCTGAGGATTGAGGATTGAGGATTGAGAATTGAGGATTGAGGATTGAGGATTGAGGATTGAGGATTGAGGATTGAGGATTGAGAATTGAGGATTGAGGATTGAGGATCGAAGATTGAGGATTGGGTATTGAGGATTGAAGAATGAGGATTGAGGATTGAGGATTGCGGATTGAGGATTGAGGATTGAAGACTGAGTATTGAGGATTGAAGATTGAGGATGGAGGAGTGAGTATTGAAGATTGAGGATTTGGGACTGAGGATTGAAGATTGAGGATTGAGGATTGAGGATTGAGGATTGAGGATTGAGGATTGAGGATTGAAGATTGAGGATTGGGTATTTAGGATTGAAGAATGAGGATTGAGGATTGAGGATTTAGGATTGAGTATTGAAGATTGAGTATTCAGGATTGAAGATTCACGATTGAGGATTGAGGATTGAGGATTGAGGATTGAGGATCGATGATTGAGGATCGAAGTTTGAGTATTGGGGATTGAAGATTGAGGATTGAGGATTGAGGAATGAGGTTTGAGAATTGAAGATTCAGGATTGAGGATTGAGGATTGAGGATTGAGGATTGAGTATTGAGGATTGAGGATTGAGGATTGAAGATAGAATATTGATGATTGAAGATTGAGGATCGAGGATTGAGCGTTGTGGATTGAGGACGAGGACTGAGGGTTGAGTATTGATGTTTGAGGTCTGAGGATTGAGGAATGAGGAATGAGAGTTGAGGGTTGAGGATTGAGGATTGAAGATTGAGGATTGGGAGTTGAGGATTGAAGAATGAGGATTGAGGACTGAGGATTGAGGATTGAGGATTGAAGATTGAGTATTGAGGATTGAAGATTGAGGATTGAGGATTGAGGATTGAGGATTGAACACTGAGTATTGAGGATTGAAGATTGAGGATTGAGGAGTGAGTATTGAAGATTGAGGATTTGGGACTGAGGATTGAAGATTGAGGATTGAGGATTGAGGATTGAGGATTGAGGATTGAGGATTGAGGATTGAAGATTGAGGATTGGGTATTGGGGACTGAAGAATGAGGATTGAGGATTGAGGATTGAGGACTGAGTATTGTAGATTGAGTATTCAGGATTGATGATTGACGATTGATGAGTGAGTATTGAAGATTGAGTATTTGGGACTGAGGATTGAAGATTGAGGATTGAGGATTGAGGATTGTGGATTGAGGATTGAGGATTGAGGATTGATTATTGAAGATTGAGTATTCAGGATTGAAGATTGACGATTGAGGATTGAGGATTGAGGATTGAGGATTGAGGATCGATGATTGAGGATTGAAGTTTGAGTATTGAGGATTGAAGATTGAGGATTGAGGATTGAGGATTGAGGTTTGAGGATTGAAGATTGAGGATTGAGGATTGAGGATTGAGGATTGAGGATTGAGTATTGAGGATTGAGGATTGAGGATTGAAGATTGAGGATTGAGGATTGATGATTGAGGATTGGGTATTGAGGATTGAAGAATGAGGATTGAGGATTGAGGATTGAGGATTGAGTATTGAAGATTGAGTATTCAGGATTGAAGGTTGACGATTGAGGATTGAGGATTGAGGATTGAGGGTTGAGGATTGATGGTTGAGGATTGCGTATTGAGGATAGAACATTGAGGATTGCGGATTGAGTATTGAGGATTGAGGATTGAGGATTGAAGATTGAATATTGATGATTGAAGATTGAGGATCGAGGATTGAGTGTTGTGGATTGAGGACGAGGACTGAGGGTAGAGTATTGATGTTTAAGGTCGGAGGATTGAGGATTGAGGATTGAGAATTGAGGATTGAGGATTGAGGATTGAAGATTGAGGATTGGGTGTTGAGGATTGAAGAATGAGGATTGAGGATTGAGGATTGAGTATTGAGGATTGAAGATTGAGTGTTGAGGATTGAAGATTGAGGATTGAGGATTGAGGATTGAGGATTGAGGATTGCGGATAGAAGATTGAGGATTGGGTATTGCGGATTGAACATTGAGGATTGAGAAATGAGGATTGAGGATTGACGGTTGAGGACTGAAGATTGAATATTGAAGATTGAATGTTGAGGATTGAGGATTGATGGTTGTGGATTGAGGACGAGGACTGAGGGTTGACTATTGCTGTTTGAGGTCTGAGGATTGAGGATTGAGGATTGAGAATTGGGGATTGAGGATTGGTGATTGAAGATTGAGGTTTGGGTATTGAGGATTGAAGAATGTGGATTGAGGATTGAGGACTGAGGATTGAGGATTGAAGACTGAGTGTTGAGGGTTGAGTGATGAGAATTGATGTTTGTGGATAGAGATTTGAAGAATGCAGATTGAGTATTGAGTATTGAAAACTGTGAATTGATGATATTCTCTTGAGGATTGAGGATTGACAACTGATTGTTCAGGACTGAGGGCTGAAGGTTGAGGATTCAGGATTGTGGTTTGAGGACCGAGGATTGAGGATTGAGGATTGAGGATTGAGAATTGAAGATTGAGGATTGAGTATTGGGGGTTGTGGATTGAGGACGAGGACTGACGGATGAGTAATGATGTTTGAGGTCTGAGGATTGAGGGTTGAGGATTGAGAATTGAGGATTGAGGATTGAAGATTGAGTATTGGGTATTGAGGATTGAAGAATGATGATTGAGTATTGAGTATTGAGGATTGAGGATTGAAGATTGAGTATTGAGGATTGAAGATTGACGATTGAGGATTGAGGATTGAGGATTGAGGATTGAAGATTGAGGATTGAGGATTGAGGATTGAGGTTTGAGGATTGAAGATTGAGGATTGAGGATTGAGGATTTAGGATTGAGGATTGAGTATTGAGGATTGAGGATTGAGGATTGAAGATTGAGGATTGAGGATTGAAGATTGAGGATTGGGTATTGAGGATTGAAGAATGAGGATTGAGGATTGAGGATTGAGGATTGAAGATTGAATATTGATGATTGAAAATTGAGGATCGAGGATTGAGCGTTGTGGATTGAGGACGAGGACTGAGGGTTGAGTATTGATGTTTGAGGTCTGAGGATTGAGGAATGAGGATTGAGAATTGAGGGTTGAGAATTGAGGATTGGAGATTGAGGATTGGGTGTTGAGGATTGAAGAATGAGGATTGAGGATTGAGGATTGAGGATTGAGGATTGAAGATTGCGTACTGAGGATTGAAGATTATGATTGAGGATTGAGGATTGAGGATTGCGGATTGAGGATTGAGGATTGAAGATTGAGGATTGCGTATTGAGGATAGAACATTGAGGATTGAGGATTGAGTATTGAGGATTGAGGATTGAGGATTGAAGATTGAATATTGATGATTGAAGATTGAGGATCGAGGATTGAGTGTTGTGGATCGAGGACGAGGACTGAGGGTAGAGTATTGATGTTTAAGGTCTGAGGATTGAGGATTGAGGATTGAGAATTGAGGATTGAGGATTGAGGATTGAAGATTGAGGATTGGGTGTTGAGGATTGACGAATGAGGATTGAGGATTGAGGATTGAGTATTGAGGATTGAAGGTTGAGTATTGAGGATTGAAGATTGAGGATTGAGGGTTGAGGATTGAGGATTGAGGATTGAGGATTGCGGATAGAAGATTGAGGATTGGGTATTGCGGATTGAACATTGAGGATTGAGGGTTGAGGATTGAGGATTGAGGATTGAGGACTGAAGTTTGAATATTGATGATTGAAGATTGAGGATTGAGGATTGATGGTTGTGGATTGAGGACGAGGACTGAGGGTTGACTGTTGCTGTTTGAGGTCTGAGGATTGAGGATTGAGGATTGAGAATTGAGGATTGAGGATTGAGGATTGAGGATTGAGGATTGGGGATTGAGGATTGAGAATTGAGGATTGAGGATTGAGGATTGAAGATTGAGGATTGGGTATTGAGGATTGAAGAATGAGGATTGAGGATTGAGGATTGCGGATTGAGGATTGAGGATTGAAGACTGAGTATTGAGGATTGAAGATTGAGGATTGAGGATTGAGTATTGAAGATTGAGGATTTGGGACTGAGGATTGAAGATTGACTATTGAGAATTGAGGATTGAGGATCGAGGATTGAGGATTGAGGATTGAAGGTTGAGGATTGGGTATTGAGGATTGAAGAATGAGGATTGAGGATTGAGGATTAAGGATTGAGTATTGAAGATTGAGTATTCAGGATTGAAGATTGACGATTGAGGATTGAGGATTGAGGATTGAGGATAGAGGATTGATGATTGAGGATTGAAGATTGAGTATTGAGGATTGAAGATTGAGGATTGAGGATTGAGGATTGAGGTTTGAGGATTGAAGATTGAGGATTGAGGATTGAGGATTGAGGATTGGGGATTGAGTATTGAGGATTGAGGATTGAGGATTGAATATTGAATATTGATGATTGAAGATTGAGGATCGAGGATTGAGCGTTGTGGATTGAGGTCGAGGACTGAGGGTTGAGTATTGATGTTTGAGGTCTGAGGATTGAGGAATGAGGATTGAGAATTGAGGGTTGAGGATTGAAGATTGAAGATTGAGGATTGGGTGTTGTGGATTGAAGAATGAGGATTGAGGATTGAGGATTGAGGATTGAGGATTGAAGACTGAGTATTGAGGATTGAAGATTGAGGATTGAGGATTGAGGATTGATGATTGAGGATTGAGGATTGAGGATTGCGGGTAGAAGATTGAGGACTGGGTATTGCGGATTGAACATTGAGGATTGAGGATTGAGGATTGAGGATTGAGGATTGAGGATTGAGAATTGAGGATTGAGGATTGAGGATTGAAGATTGAAGATTGAGGATTGGGTATTGAGGATTGAAGAATGAGGATTGAGGATTGAGGATTGCGGATTGAGGATTGAGGATTGAAGACTGAGTATTGAGGATTGAAGATTGAGGATTGAGGAGTGAGTATTGAAGATTGAAGATTTGGGACTGAGGATTGAAGATTGAGGATTGAGGATTGAGGATTAAGGATTGAGGATTGAGTATTGAGGATTGAAGATTGAGGATTGAGGATTGAGGATTGAGGAATGAGGATTGAGGATTGAGGATTGAAGATTGAGGATTGGGTATTGAGGATCGAAGAATGAGGATTGAGGATTGAGGATTGAGTATTGAGGATTGAGGTTTGAAGACTGAGTATTGAGGATTGAAGGTTGAGGATTGAGGAGTGAGTATTGAAGATTGAGGATTTGGGACTGAGGATTGAAGATTGAGGATTGAGGATTGAGGATTGAGGATTGAGGATTGAGGATTGAGGATTGAAGATTGAGGATTGGGTATTGAGGATTGAAGAATGAGGATTGAGGATTGAGGATTGAGGATTGAGGATTGAAGATTGAGAATTGGTTATTGAGGATTGAAGAATGAGGATTGAGTATTCAGTATTGAGGATTGAGGATTGAAGATTGAGTATTGAGGAGTGAGTATTGAAGATTGAGGATTTTGGACTGAGGATTGAAGATTGAGCATTGAGGATTGAGGATTGAGGATTGAGGATTGAGGATTGAGGATTGAGGATTGAAGATTGAGGATTGGGTATTGAGGATTGAAGAATGAGGATTGAGGATTGAGGATTGAGGATTGAGTATTGAAGATTGAGTATTCAGGATTGAAGATTGACGATTGAGGATTGAGGATTGAGGATTGAAGATCGAGGATTCGGTATTGAGGATTGAAGAATGAGGATTGAGGATTGAGGATTGCGGATAGAAGATTGAGGATTGGGTATTGCGGATTGAACATTGAGGATTGAGGATTGAGGATTGAGGATTGAGGATTGAGGATTGAGGATTGAGGATTGAGAATTGAGGATTGAGGAATCAGGATTGAAGATTGAGTATTGGGTATTGAGGATTGAAGAATGAGGATTGAGGATTGAGGATTGCGGATTGAGAATTGAGGATTGAAGACTGAGTATTGAGGATTGAAGATTGAGGATTGAGGATTGAAGATTGAGGATTGCGTATTGAGGATAGAACATTGAGGATTGAGGACTGAGTATTGAGGATTGAGGATTGAGGATTGAAGATTGAATATTGATGATTGAAGATTGATGATCGAGGATTGAGTGCTGTGGATTGAGGACGAGGACTGAGGGTAGAGTATTGATGTTTAAGGTCTGAGGATTGAGGATTGAGGATTGAGAATTGAGGATTGAGGATTGAGGATTGAAGATTGAGGATTGGGTATTGAGGATTGAAGAATGAGGATTGAGGATTGAGGATTGAGGATTGAGGATTGAGGATTGAAGACTGAGTATTGAGGATTGAAGGTTGAGGATTGAGGAGTGAGTATTGAAGATTGAGGATTTGGGACTGAGGATTGAAGATTAAGGATTGAGGATTGAGGATTGAGGATTGAGGATTGAGGATTGAGGATTGGGAATTGAGGATTGAGGATTGAGGATTGAAGATTGAGGATTGGGTATTGAGGATTGAAGAATGAGGATTGAGGATTGAGGATTGCGTACTGAGGATTGAAGATTAAGATTGAGGATTGAGGATTGAGGATTGAGGATTGAGGATTCAGGATTGAGGATTGAGGATTGAGGATTGAGGATTGAGTATTGAGGGTTGAGGATTGAGGGTTGAGGACTGAGGTCTGAAATTGAATATTGATGATTGAAGATTGAGGATTGAGGATTGATGGTTGTGGATTGAGGACGAGGACTGAGGGTTGGCTATTGCTGTTTGAGGTCTGAGGATTGAGGATTGAGGATTGAGAATTGAGGATTGAGGATTGAGGATTGAGGATTGAGGATTGAGGATTGAGGATTGAGGATTGAGGATTGAGGATTGAGGATCGAAGATTGAGGATTGGGTATTGAGGATTGAAGAATGAGGATTGAGGATTGAGGATTGCGGATTGAGGATTGAGGATTGAAGACTGAGTATTGAGGATTGAAGATTGAGGATTGAGGAGTGAGTATTGAAGATTGAGGATTTGGGACTGAGGATTGAAGATTGAGGATTGAGGATTGAGGATTGAGGATTGAGGATTGAGGATTGAGGATTGAAGATTGAGGATTGGGTATTTAGGATTGAAGAATGAGGATTGAGGATTGAGGATTGAGGATTGAGTATTGAAGATTGAGTATTCAGGATTGAAGATTGACGATTGAGGATTGAGGATTGAGGATTGAGGATTGAGGATTGAGGATCGATGATTGAGGATCGAAGTTTGAGTATTGAGGATTGAAGATTGAGGATTGAGGATTGAGGAATGAGGTTTGAGGATTGAAGATTCAGGATTGAGGATTGAGGATTGAGGATTGAGGATTGAGTATTGAGGATTGAGGATTGAGGATTCAAGATTGAATATTGATGATTGAAGATTGAGGATCGAGGATTGAGCGTTGTGGATTGAGGACGAGGACTGAGGGTTGAGTATTGATGTTTGAGGTCTGAGGATTGAGGAATGAGGATTGAGAGTTGAGGGTTGAGGATTGAGGATTGAAGATTGAGGATTGGGTGTTGAGGATTGAAGAATGAGGATTGAGGACTGAGGATTGAGGATTGAGGATTGAGGATTGAGGATTGAGGATTGAGGATTGAACACTGAGTATTGAGGATTGAAGATTGAGGATTGAGGAGTGAGTATTGAAGATTGAGGATTTGGGACTGAGGATTGAAGATTGAGGATTGAGGATTGATGATTGAGGATTGAGGATTGAGGATTGAGGATTGAAGATTGAGGATTGGGTATTGGGGACTGAAGAATGAGGATTGAGGATTGAGGATTGAGGACTGAGTATTGTAGATTGAGTATTCAGGATTGATGATTGACGATTGATGAGTGAGTATTGAAGATTGAGTATTTGGGACTGAGGATTGAAGATTGAGGGTTGAGGATTGAGGATTGTGGATTGAGGATTGAGGATTGAGGATTGAAGATTGAGGATTGGGTATTGAGGATTGAAGAATGAGGATTGAGGATTGAGGATTGAGGATTGAGTATTGAAGATTGAGTATTCAGGATTGAAGATTGACGATTGAGGATTGAGGATTGAGGATTGAGGAATAAGGATTGATGATTGAGGATTGAAGTTTGAGTATTGAGGATTGAAGATAGAGGATTGAGGATTGAGGATTGATGGTTGAGGATTGCGTATTGAGGATAGAACATTGAGTATTGCGGATTGAGTATTGAGGATTGAGGATTGAGGATTGAAGATTGAATATTGATGATTGAAGATTGAGGATCGAGGATTGAGTGTTGTGGATTGAGGACGAGGACTGAGGGTAGAGTATTGATATTTAAGGTCGGAGGATTGAGGATTGAGGATTGAGAATTGAGGATTGAGGATTGAGGATTGAAGATTGAGGATTGGGTGTTGAGGATTGAAGAATGAGGATTGAGGATTGAGGATTGAGTATTGAGGATTGAAGATTGAGTGTTGAGGATTGAAGATTGAGGATTGAGGATTGAGGATTGAGGATTGAGGATTGCGGATAGAAGATTGAGGATTGGGTATTGCGGATTGAACATTGAGGATTGAGGATTGAGGATTGAGGATTGACGGTTGAGGACTGAAGATTGAATATTGATGATTGAATGTTGAGGATTGAGGATTGATGGTTGTGGATTGAGGACGAGGACTGAGGGTTGACTATTGCTGTTTGAGGTCTGAGGATTGAGGATTGAGGATTGAGAATTGGGGATTGAGGATTGAGGATTGAAGATTGAGGTTTGGGTATTGAGGATTGAAGAATGTGGATTGAGGATTGAGGACTGAGGATTGAGGATTGAAGACTGAGTGTTGAGGGTTGAGTGATGAGAATTGATGTTTGTGGATAGAGATTTGAAGATTGCAGATTGAGTATTGAGTATTGAAAACTGTGAATTGATGATATTCTCTTGAGGATTGAGGATTGACAACTGATTGTTCAGGACTGAGGGCTGAAGGTTGAGGATTCAGGATTGTGGTTTGAGGACCGAGGATTGAGGATTGAGGATTGAGGATTGAGAATTGAAGATTGAGGATTGAGTATTGGGGGTTGTGGATTGAGGACGAGGACTGACGGATGAGTAATGATGTTTGAGGTCTGAGGATTGAGGGTTGAGGATTGAGAATTGAGGATTGAGGATTGAAGATTGAGTATTGGGTATTGAGGATTGAAGAATGAGGATTGAGTATTGAGTATTGAGGATTGAGGATTGAAGATTGAGTATTGAGGATTGAAGATTGACGATTGAGGATTGAGGATTGAGGATTGAGGATTGAAGATTGAGGATTGAGGATTGAGGATTGAGGTTTGAGGATTGAAGATTGAGGACTGAGGATTGAGGATTGAGGATTGAGGATTGAGTATTGAGGATTGAGGATTGAGGATTGAAGATTGAGGATTGAGGATAGAAGATTGAGGATTGGGTATTGAGGATTGAAGAATGAGGATTGAGGATTGAGGATTGAGGATTGAAGATTGAATATTGATGATTGAAAATTGAGGATCGAGGATTGAGCGTTGTGGATTGAGGACGAGGACTGAGGGTTGAGTATTGATGTTTGAGGTCTGAGGATTGAGGAATGAGGATTGAGAATTGAGGGTTGAGAATTGAGGATTGGAGATTGAGGATTGGGTGTTGAGGATTGAAGAATGAGGATTGAGGATTGAGGATTGAGGATTGAGGATTGAAGATTGCGTACTGAGGATTGAAGATTAAGATTGAGGATTGAGGATTGAGGATTGCGGATTGAGGATTGAGGATTGAAGATTGAGGATTGCGTATTGAGGATAGAACATTGAGGATTGAGGATTGAGTATTGAGGATTGAGGATTGAGGATTGAAGATTGAATATTGATGATTGAAGATTGAGGATCGAGGATTGAGTGTTGTGGATCGAGGACGAGGACTGAGGGTAGAGTATTGATGTTTAAGGTCTGAGGATTGATGATTGAGGATTGAGAATTGAGGATTGAGGATTGAGGATTGAAGATTGAGGATTGGGTGTTGAGGATTGACGAATGAGGATTGAGGATTGAGGATTGAGTATTGAGGATTGAAGGTTGAGTATTGAGGATTGAAGATTGAGGATTGAGGGTTGAGGATTGAGGATTGAGGATTGAGGATTGCGGATAGAAGATTGAGGATTGGGTATTGCGGATTGAACATTGAGGATTGAGGGTTGAGGATTGAGGATTGAGGATTGAGGACTGAAGTTTGAATATTGATGATTGAAGATTGAGGATTGAGGATTGATGGTTGTGGATTGAGGACGAGGACTGAGGGTTGACTATTGCTGTTTGAGGTCTGAGGATTGAGGATTGAGGATTGAGAATTGAGGATTGAGGATTGAGGATTGAGGATTGAGGATTGGGGATTGAGGATTGAGAATTGAGGATTGAGGATTGAGGATTGAAGATTGAGGATTGGGTATTGAGGATTGAAGAATGAGGATTGAGGATTGAGGATTGCGGATTGAGGATTGAGGATTGAAGACTGAGTATTGAGGATTGAAGATTGAGGATTGAGGATTGAGTATTGAAGATTGAGGATTTGGGACTGAGGATTGAAGATTGACTATTGAGAATTGAGGATTGAGGATCGAGGATTGAGGATTGAGGATTGAAGGTTGAGGATTGGGTATTGAGGATTGAAGAATGAGGATTGAGGATTGAGGATTAAGGATTGAGTATTGAAGATTGAGTATTCAGGATTGAAGATTGACGATTGAGGATTGAGGATTGAGGATTGAGGATAGAGGATTGATGATTGAGGATTGAAGATTGAGTATTGAGGATTGAAGATTGAGGATTGAGGATTGAGGATTGAGGTTTGAGGATTGAAGATTGAGGATTGAGGATTGAGGATTGAGGATTGCGGATAGAAGATTGAGGACTGGGTATTGCGGATTGAACATTGAGGATTGAGGATTGAGGATTGAGGATTGAGGATTGAGGATTGAGAATTGAGGATTGAGGATTGAGGATTGAAGATTGAAGATTGAGGATTGGGTATTGAGGATTGAAGAATGAGGATTGAGGATTGAGGATTGCGGATTGAGGATTGAGGATTGAAGACTGAGTATTGAGGATTGAAGATTGAGGATTGAGGAGTGAGTATTGAAGATTGAAGATTTGGGACTGAGGATTGAAGATTGAGGATTGAGGATTGAGGATTAAGGATTGAGGATTGAGTATTGAGGACTGAAGATTGAGGATTGAGGATTGAGGATTGAGGAATGAGGATTGAGGATTGAGGATTGAAGATTGAGGATTGGGTATTGAGGATCGAAGAATGAGGATTGAGGATTGAGGATTGAGAATTGAAGATTGAGGATTGAGTATTGGGGGTTGTGGATTGAGGACGAGGACTGACGGATGAGTAATGATGTTTGAGGTCTGAGGATTGAGGGTTGAGGATTGAGAATTGAGGATTGAGGATTGAAGATTGAGTATTGGGTATTGAGGATTGAAGAATGAGGATTGAGTATTGAGTATTGAGGATTGAGGATTGAAGATTGAGTATTGAGGATTGAAGATTGACGATTGAGGATTGAGGATTGAGGATTGAGGATTGAAGATTGAGGATTGAGGATTGAGGATTGAAGATTGAGGATTGAGGATTGCAGATTGAGGATTGGGTATTGAGGATTGAAGAATGAGGATTGAGGATTGAGGATTGAGGATTGAAGATTGAATATTGATGATTGAAAATTGAGGATCGAGGATTGAGCGTTGTGGATTGAGGACGAGGACTGAGGGTTGAGTATTGATGTTTGAGGTCTGAGGATTGGGGAATGAGGATTGAGAACTGAGGGTTGAGAATTGAGGATTGGAGATTGAGGATTGGGTGTTGAGGATTGAAGAATGAGGATTGAGGATTGAGGATTGAGGATTGAGGATTGAAGATTGCGTACTGAGGATTGAAGATTAAGATTGAGGATTGAGGATTGAGGATTGCGGATTGAGGATTGAGGATTGAAGATTGAGGATTGCGTATTGAGGATAGAGCATTGAGGATTGAGGATTGAGTATTGAGGATTGAGGATTGAGGATTGAAGATTGAATATTGATGATTGAAGATTGAGGATCGAGGATTGAGTGTTGTGGATCGAGGACGAGGACTGAGGGTAGAGTATTGATGTTTAAGGTCTGAGGATTGAGGATTGAGGATTGAGAATTGAGGATTGAGGATTGAGGATTGAAGATTGAGGATTGGGTGTTGAGGATTGACGATGAGGATTGAGGATTGAGGATTGAGTATTGAGGATTGAAGGTTGAGTATTGAGGATTGAAGATTGAGGATTGAGGGTTGAGGATTGACGATTGAGGATTGAGGATTGCGGATAGAAGATTCAGGATTGGGTATTGCGGATTGAACATTGAGGATTGAGGGTTGAGGATTGAGGATTGAGGATTGAGGACTGAAGTTTGAATATTGATGATTGAAGATTGAGGATTGAGGATTGATGGTTGTGGATTGAGGACGAGGACTGAGGGTTGACTATTGCTGTTTGAGGTCTGAGGATTGAGGATTGAGGATTGAGAATTGAGGATTGAGGATTGAGGATTGAGGATTGAGGATTGGGGATTGAGGATTGAGAATTGAGGATTGAGGATTGAGGATTGAAGATTGAGGATTGGGTATTGAGGATTGAAGAATGAGGATTGAGGATTGAGGATTGCGGATTGAGGATTGAGGATTGAAGACTGAGTATTGAGGATTGAAGATTGAGGATTGAGGATTGAGTATTGAATATTGAGGATTTGGGACTGAGGATTGAAGATTGACTATTGAGAATTGAGGATTGAGGATCGAGGATTGAGGATTGAGGATTGAAGGTTGAGGATTGGGTATTGAGGATTGAAGAATGAGGATTGAGGATTGAAGAATGAGGATTGAGGATTGAGGATTAAGGATTGAGTATTGAAGATTGAGTATTCAGGATTGAAGATTGACGATTGAGGATTTAGGATTGAGGATTGAGGATAGAGGATTGATGATTGAGGATTGAAGATTGAGTATTGAGGATTGAAGATTGAGGATTGAGGATTGAGGATTGAGGTTTGAGGATTGAAGATTGAGGATTGAGGATTGAGGATTGAGTATTGGGGATTGAGTATTGAGGATTGAGGATTGAGGATTGAATATTGAATATTGATGATTGAAGATTGAGGATCGAGGATTGAGCGTTGTGGATTGAGGTCGAGGACTGAGGGTTGAGTATTGATGTTTGAGGTCTGAGGATTGAGGAATGAGGATTGAGAATTGAGGGTTGAGGATTGAAGATTGAAGATTGAGGACTGGGTGTTGAGGATTGAAGAATGAGGATTGAGGATTGAGGATTGAGGATTGAGGATTGAAGACTGAGTATTGAGGATTGAAGATTGAGGATTGAGGATTGAGGATTGATGATTGAGGATTGAGGATTGAGGATTGCGGATAGAAGATTGAGGACTGGGTATTGCGGATTGAACATTGAGGATTGAGGATTGAGGATTGAGGATTGAGGATTGAGGATTGAGAATTGAGGATTGAGGATTGAGGATTGAAGATTGAAGATTGAGGATTGGGTATTGAGGATTGAAGAATGAGGATTGAGGATTGAGGATTGCGGATTGAGGATTGAGGATTGAAGACTGAGTATTGAGGATTGAAGATTGAGGATTGAGGAGTGAGTATTGAAGATTGAAGATTTGGGACTGAGGATTGAAGATTGAGGATTGAGGATTGAGGATTAAGGATTGAGGATTGAGTATTGAGGATTGAAGATTGAGGATTGAGGATTGAGGATTGAGGAATGAGGATTGAGGATTGAGGATTGAAGATTGAGGATTGGGTGTTGAGGATCGAAGAATGAGGATTGAGGATTGAGGATTGAGGATTGAGGATTGAGGATTGAGGTTTGAAGACTGAGTATTGAGGATTGAAGGTTGAGGATTGAGGAGTGAGTATTGAAGATTGAGGATTTGGGACTGAGGATTGAAGATTGAGGATTGAGGATTGAGGATTGAGGATTGAGGATTGAGGATTGAGGATTGAGGATTGAAGATTGAGGATTGGGTATTGAGGATTGAAGAATGAGGATTGAGGATTGAGGATTGAGGATTGAGGATTGAAGATTGAGAATTGGTTATTGAGGATTGAAGAATGAGGATTGAGTATTCAGTATTGAGGATTGAGGATTGAAGATTGAGTATTGAGGAGTGAGTATTGAAGATTGAGGATTTTGGACTGAGGATTGAAGATTGAGCATTGAGGATTGAGGATTGAGGATTGAGGATTGAGGATTGAGGATTGAAGATTGAGGATTGGGTATTGAGGATTGAAGAATGAGGATTGAGGATTGAGGATTGAGGATTGAGTATTGAAGATTGAGTATTCAGGATTGAAGATTGACGATTGAGGATTGAGGATTGAGGATTGAAGATCGAGGATTCGGTATTGAGGATTGAAGAATGAGGATTGAGGATTGAGGATTGCGGATAGAAGATTGAGGATTGGGTATTGCGGATTGAACATTGAGGATTGAGGATTGAGGATTGAGGATTGAGGATTGAGGATTGAGGATTGAGGATTGAGAATTGAGGATTGAGGAATCAGGATTGAAGATTGAGTATTGGGTATTGAGGATTGAAGAATGAGGATTGAGGATTGAGGATTGCGGATTGAGAATTGAGGATTGAAGACTGAGTATTGAGGATTGAAGATTGAGGATTGAGGATTGAAGATTGAGGATTGCGTATTGAGGATAGAACATTGAGGATTGAGGATTGAGTATTGAGGATTGAGGATTGAGGATTGAAGATTGAATATTGATGATTGAAGATTGATGATCGAGGATTGAGTGTTGTGGATTGAGGACGAGCACTGAGGGTAGAGTATTGATGTTTAAGGTCTGAGGATTGAGGATTGAGGATTGAGAATTGAGGATTGAGGATTGAGGATTGAAGATTGAGGATTGGGTATTGAGGATTGAAGAATGAGGATTGAGGATTGAGGATTGAGGATTGAGGATTGAGGATTGAAGACTGAGTATTGAGGATTGAAGGTTGAGGATTGAGGAGTGAGTATTGAAGATTGAGGATTTGGGACTGAGGATTGAAGATTAAGGATTGAGGATTGAGGATTGAGGTTTGAGGATTGAGGATTGAGGATAGAAGATTGAGGATTGGGTATTGAGGATTGAAGATTGAATATTGATGATTGAAGATTGTGGATCGAGGATTGAGCGTTGTGGATTGAGGACGAGGACTGAGGGTTCAGTATTGATGTTTGAGGTCTGAGGATTGAGGAATGAGGATTGAGAATTGAGGGCTGAGGATTGAGGATTGAAGATTGAGGATTGGGTGTTGAGGATTGAAGAATGAGGATTGAGGATTGAGGATTGAGAATTGCGGATTGAAGATTGAGCATTGAGGATTGAAGATTGAGGATTGAGGATTGAGGATTGAGGATTGAGTATTGAGGATTGAGGATTGCGGATAGAAGGTTGAGGATTGGGTATTGCGGATTGAACATTGAGGATTGAGGATTGAGGATTGAGGATTGAGGATTGAGGATTGGGAATTGAGGATTGAGGATTGAGGATTGAAGATTGAGGATTGGGTATTGAGGATTGAAGAATGAGGATTGAGGATTGAGGATTGCGTACTGAGGATTGAAGATTAAGATTGAGGATTGAGGATTGAGGATTGAGGATTGAGGATTGAGGATTGAAGTTTGAGGATTTGGGACTGAGGATAGAACATTGAGGATTGAGGATTGAGTATTGAGGATTGAGGATTGAGGATTGAAGATTGAATATTGATGATTGAAGATTGAGGATCGAGGATTGGGTGTTGTGGATTGAGGACGAGGTCTGAGGGTAGAGTATTGATGTTTAAGGTCTGAGGATTGAGGATTGAGGATTGAGGATTGAAGATTGAGGATTGGGTGTTGAGGATTGAAGAATGAGGATTGAGGATTGAGGATTGAGTATTGAGGATTGAAGATTGAGTATTAAGGATTGAAGATTGAGGATTGAGGATTGAGGGTTGAGGATTGAGGATTGAGGATTGAGGATTGCGGATAGAAGATTGAGGATTGGGTATTGCGGATTGAACATTGAGGATTGAGGGTTGAGGATTGAGGGTTGAGGACTGAGGTCTGAAATTGAATATTGATGATTGAAGATTGAGGATTGAGGATTGATGGTTGTGGATTGAGGACGAGGACTGAGGGTTGGCTATTGCTGTTTGAGGTCTGAGGATTGAGGATTGAGGATTGAGAATTGAGGATTGAGGATTGAGGATTGAGGATTGAGGATTGAGGATTGAGGATTGAGGATTGAGGATTGAGGATTGAGGATTGAGGATCGAAGATTGAGGATTGGGTATTGAGGATTGAAGAATGAGGATTGAGGATTGAGGATTGCGGATTGAGGACTGAGGATTGAAGACTGAGTATTGAGGATTGAAGATTGAGGATTGAGGAGTGAGTATTGAAGATTGAGGATTTGGGACTGAGGATTGAAGATTGAGGATTGAGGATTGAGGATTGAGGATTGAGGATTGAGGATTGAGGATTGAAGATTGAGGATTGGGTATTTAGGATTGAAGAATGAGGATTGAGGATTGAGGATTGAGGATTGAGTATTGAAGATTGAGTATTCAGGATTGAAGATTGACGATTGAGGATTGAGGATTGAGGATTGGGGATTGAGGATTGAGGATCGATGATTGAGGATCGAAGTTTGAGTATTGAGGATTGAAGATTGAGGATTGAGGATTGAGGAATGAGGTTTGAGGATTGAAGATTCAGGATTGAGGATTGAGGATTGAGGATTGAGGATTGAGTATTGAGGATTGAGGATTGAGGATTGAAAATTGAATATTGATGATTGAAGATTGAGGATCGAGGATTGAGCGTTGTGGATTGAGGACGAGGACTGAGGGTTGAGTATTGATGTTTGCGGTCTGAGGATTGAGGAATGAGTATTGAGAGTTGAGGGTTGAGGATTGAGGATTGAAGATTGAGGATTGGGAGTTGAGGATTGAAGAATGAGGATTGAGGACTGAGGATTGAGGATTGAGGATTGAAGATTGAGTATTGAGGATTGAAGATTGAGGATTGAGGATTGAGGATTGAGGATTGAACACTGAGTATTGAGGATTGAAGATTGAGGATTGAGGAGTGAGTATTGAAGATTGAGGATTTGGGACTGAGGATTGAAGATTGAGGATTGAGGATTGAGGATTGAGGACTGAGGATTGAGGATTGAGGATTGAAGATTGAGGATTGGGTATTGGGGACTGAAGAATGAGGATTGAGGATTGAGGATTGAGGACTGAGTATTGTAGATTGAGTATTCAGGATTGATGATTGACGATTGATGAGTGAGTATTGAAGATTGAGTATTTGGGACTGAGGATTGAAGATTGAGGGTTGAGGATTGAGGATTGTGGATTGAGGATTGAGGATTGAGGATTGAAGATTGAGGATTGGGTATTGAGGATTGAAGAATGAGGATTGAGGATTGAGGATTGAGGATTGAGTATTGAAGATTGAGTATTCAGGATTGAAGATTGACGATTGAGGATTGAGGATTGAGGATTGAGGAATAAGGATTGATGATTGAGGATTGAAGTTTGAGTATTGAGGATTGAAGATAGAGGATTGAGGATTGAGGATTGAGAATTGAGCATTGAGGATTGAGGATAGAAGGTTGAGGATTCGGTATTCAGGATTGAAGAGTGAGGATTGAGGAGTGAGTATTGAAGACTGAGGATTTGGGACTGAGGGTTGAAGATTGAGGATTGAGGATTGAGGATTGAGGATTGAGGATTGAGGATTGAGGATTGAGGATTGAAGATTGAGGATTGGGTATTGAGGATTGATGAATGAGGATTGAGGATTGAGGGTTGAGGATTGTGTATTGAAGATTGAGTATTCAGGATTGAAGATTGACTATTGAGGATTGAGGATTGAAGATTGAGGATTCGGTATTGAGGATTGAAGAATGAGGATTGAGGAGTGAGGACAGAGGATTGAGGATTGCAGATTGAGTATTGAGGATTGAAGATTGAGGACTGAGGATTGAGGGTTGAGGATTGACGATTGAGGATTGAGGATTGAGGATTGAGGATTGAGGATTGAAGGTTCAGGATTCCGTATTGAGGATAGAACATTGAGGATTGAGGATTGAGTATTGAGGATTGAGGATTGAGGATTGAAGATTGAATATTGATGATTGAAGATTGAGGATCGAGGATTGAGCGTTGTGGATTGAGGACGAGGACTGAGTGTTGAGTATTGATGTTTGAGGTCTGAGGATTGAGGAATGAGGATTGAGAATTGAGGGTTGAGGATTGACGATTGAAGATTGAGGATTGGGTGTTGAGGATTGAAGAATGAGGATTGAGGATTGAGGATTGAAGATTGCGTACTGAGGATTGAAGATTAAGATTGAGGATTTAGGATTGAGGATTGAGGATTGAGGATTGAGGATTGAAGATTGAGGATTGCTTATTGGGGATAGAACCTTGAGGATTGAGGATTGAGGATTGAGGATTGAAGATTGAATATTGATGATTGAAGATTGTGGGTCGAGGATCGAGTGTTGTGGGTTGAGGACGAGGACTGAGGGTAGAGTATTGATGTTTATGGTCTGAGGATTGAGGATTGAGGATTGAGAATTGAGGATTGGGGATTGAGGATTGAAGATTGAGGATTGGGTGTTGAGGATTGAAGAATGAGGATTGAGGATTGAGGATTGAGTATTGAGGATTGAAGGTTGAGTATTGAGGATTGAAGATTGAGGATTGAGGATTGAGGATTGAGAATTGAGGATTGAGGATTGCGGATAGAAGATTGAGGATTGGGTATTGCGGATTGAACATTGAGGATTGAGGGTTGAGGATTGAGGATTGAGGATTGAGGACTGAAGAATGAATATTGATGATTGAAGATTGAGGATTGAGGATTGATGGTTGTGGATTGAGGACGAGGACTGAGGGTTGACTATCGCTGTTTGAGGTCTGAGGATTGAGGATTGACGATTGAGGATTGAGGATTGAGGATTGAGGGCTGAGGATTGATGATTGAGGATTGCGTATTGAGGATAGAACATTGAGGATTGAGGATTGAGTATTGAGGATTGAGGATTGAGGATTGAAGATTGAATATTGATGATTGAAGATTGAGGATCGAGGATTGAGTGTTGTGGATTGAGGACGAGGACTGAGGGTAGAGTATTGATGTTTAAGGTCGGAGGATTGAGGATTGACGATTGAGAATTGAGGATTGAGGATTGAGGATTGAAGATTGAGGATTGGGTGTTGAGGATTGAAGATTGAGGATTGAGGATTGAGGATTGAGTATTGAGGATTGAAGATTGAGTGTTGAGGATTGAAGATTGAGGATTGAGGATTGAGGATTGAGGATTGAGGATTGCGGATAGAAGATTGAGGATTGGGTATTGCGGATTGAACATTGAGGATTGAGGATTGAGGATTGAGGATTGACGGTTGAGGACTGAAGATTGAATATTGATGATTGAATGTTGAGGATTGAGGATTGATGGTTGTGGATTGAGGACGAGGACTGAGGGTTGACTATTGCTGTTTGAGGTCTGAGGATTGAGGATTGAGGATTGAGAATTGGGGATTGAGGATTGAGGATTGAAGGTTGAGGTTTGGGTATTGAGGATTGAAGAATGTGGATTGAGGATTGAGGACTGAGGATTGAGGATTGAAGACTGAGTGTTGAGGGTTGAGTGATGAGAATTGATGTTTGTGGATAGAGATTTGAAGATAGCAGATTGAGTATTGAGTATTGAAAACTGTGAATTGATGATATTCTCTTGAGGATTGAGGATTGACAACTGATTGTTCAGGACTGAGGGCTGAAGGTTGAGGATTCAGGATTGTGGTTTGAGGACCGAGGATTGAGGATTGAGGATTGAGAATTGGGGATTGAGGATTGAGGATTGAAGATTGAGGTTTGGGTATTGAGGATTGAAGAATGTGGATTGAGGATTGAGGACTGAGGATTGAGGATTGAAGATTGAGGATTGAGGAGTGAGTATTGAAGATTGAGGATTTGGGACTGAGGATTGAAGATTGAGGATTGAGGATTGAGGATTGAGGATTGAGGATTGAGGATTGAGGATTGAAGATTGAGGATTGGGTATTTAGGATTGAAGATTGAGGATTGAGGATTGAGGATTGAGGTTTGAGGATTGAAGATTGAGGATTGAGGATTGAGGATTGAGTATTGGGGATTGAGTATTGAGGATTGAGGATTGAGGATTGAATATTGAATATTGATGATTGAAGATTGAGGATCGAGGATTGAGCGTTGTGGATTGAGGTCGAGGACTGAGGGTTGAGTATTGATGTTTGAGGTCTGAGGATTGAGGAATGAGGATTGAGAATTGAGGGTTGAGGATTGAAGATTGAAGATTGAGGACTGGGTGTTGAGGATTGAAGAATGAGGATTGAGGATTGAGGATTGAGGATTGAGGATTGAAGACTGAGTATTGAGGATTGAAGATTGAGGATTGAGGATTGAGGATTGATGATTGAGGATTGAGGATTGAGGAGTGCGGATAGAAGATTGAGGACTGGGTATTGCGGATTGAACATTGAGGATTGAGGATTGAGGATTGAGGATTGAGGATTGAGGATTGAGAATTGAGGATTGAGGATTGAGGATTGAAGATTGAAGATTGAGGATTGGGTATTGAGGATTGAAGAATGAGGATTGAGGATTGAGGATTGCGGATTGAGGATTGAGGATTGAAGACTGAGTATTGAGGATTGAAGATTGAGGATTGAGGAGTGAGTATTGAAGATTGAAGATTTGGGACTGAGGATTGAAGATTGAGGATTGAGGATTGAGGATTAAGGATTGAGGATTGAGTATTGAGGATTGAAGATTGAGGATTGAGGATTGAGGATTGAGGAATGAGGATTGAGGATTGAGGATTGAAGATTGAGGATTGGGTGTTGAGGATCGAAGAATGAGGATTGAGGATTGAGGATTGAGGATTGAGGATTGAGGATTGAGGTTTGAAGACTGAGTATTGAGGATTGAAGGTTGAGGATTGAGGAGTGAGTATTGAAGATTGAGGATTTGGGACTGAGGATTGAAGATTGAGGATTGAGGATTGAGGATTGAGGATTGAGGATTGAGGATTGAGGATTGAGGATTGAAGATTGAGGATTGGGTATTGAGGATTGAAGAATGAGGATTGAGGATTGAGGATTGAGGATTGAGGATTGAAGATTGAGAATTGGTTATTGAGGATTGAAGAATGAGGATTGAGTATTCAGTATTGAGGATTGAGGATTGAAGATTGAGTATTGAGGAGTGAGTATTGAAGATTGAGGATTTTGGACTGAGGATTGAAGATTGAGCATTGAGGATTGAGGATTGAGGATTGAGGATTGAGGATTGAGGATTGAAGATTGAGGATTGGGTATTGAGGATTGAAGAATGAGGATTGAGGATTGAGGATTGAGGATTGAGTATTGAAGATTGAGTATTCAGGATTGAAGATTGACGATTGAGGATTGAGGATTGAGGATTGAGGAATAAGGATTGATGATTGAGGATTGAAGTTTGAGTATTGAGGATTGAAGATAGAGGATTGAGGATTGAGGATTGAGAATTGAGCATTGAGGATTGAGGATAGAAGGTTGAGGATTCGGTATTCAGGATTGAAGAGTGAGGATTGAGGAGTGAGTATTGAAGACTGAGGATTTGGGACTGAGGGTTGAAGATTGAGGATTGAGGATTGAGGATTGAGGATTGAGGATTGAGGATTGAGGATTGAGGATTGAAGATTGAGGATTGGGTATTGAGGATTGATGAATGAGGATTGAGGATTGAGGGTTGAGGATTGTGTATTGAAGATTGAGTATTCAGGATTGAAGATTGACTATTGAGGATTGAGGATTGAAGATTGAGGATTCGGTATTGAGGATTGAAGAATGAGGATTGAGGAGTGAGGACAGAGGATTGAGGATTGCAGATTGAGTATTGAGGATTGAAGATTGAGGACTGAGGATTGAGGGTTGAGGATTGACGATTGAGGATTGAGGATTGAGGATTGAGGATTGAGGATTGAAGGTTCAGGATTCCGTATTGAGGATAGAACATTGAGGATTGAGGATTGAGTATTGAGGATTGAGGATTGAGGATTGAAGATTGAATATTGATGATTGAAGATTGAGGATCGAGGATTGAGCGTTGTGGATTGAGGACGAGGACTGAGTGTTGAGTATTGATGTTTGAGGTCTGAGGATTGAGGAATGAGGATTGAGAATTGAGGGTTGAGGATTGACGATTGAAGATTGAGGATTGGGTGTTGAGGATTGAAGAATGAGGATTGAGGATTGAGGATTGAAGATTGCGTACTGAGGATTGAAGATTAAGATTGAGGATTTAGGATTGAGGATTGAGGATTGAGGATTGAGGATTGAAGATTGAGGATTGCTTATTGGGGATAGAACCTTGAGGATTGAGGATTGAGGATTGAGGATTGAAGATTGAATATTGATGATTGAAGATTGTGGGTCGAGGATCGAGTGTTGTGGGTTGAGGACGAGGACTGAGGGTAGAGTATTGATGTTTATGGTCTGAGGATTGAGGATTGAGGATTGAGAATTGAGGATTGGGGATTGAGGATTGAAGATTGAGGATTGGGTGTTGAGGATTGAAGAATGAGGATTGAGGATTGAGGATTGAGTATTGAGGATTGAAGGTTGAGTATTGAGGATTGAAGATTGAGGATTGAGGATTGAGGATTGAGAATTGAGGATTGAGGATTGCGGATAGAAGATTGAGGATTGGGTATTGCGGATTGAACATTGAGGATTGAGGGTTGAGGATTGAGGATTGAGGATTGAGGACTGAAGAATGAATATTGATGATTGAAGATTGAGGATTGAGGATTGATGGTTGTGGATTGAGGACGAGGACTGAGGGTTGACTATCGCTGTTTGAGGTCTGAGGATTGAGGATTGACGATTGAGGATTGAGGATTGAGGATTGAGGGCTGAGGATTGATGATTGAGGATTGCGTATTGAGGATAGAACATTGAGGATTGAGGATTGAGTATTGAGGATTGAGGATTGAGGATTGAAGATTGAATATTGATGATTGAAGATTGAGGATCGAGGATTGAGTGTTGTGGATTGAGGACGAGGACTGAGGGTAGAGTATTGATGTTTAAGGTCGGAGGATTGAGGATTGACGATTGAGAATTGAGGATTGAGGATTGAGGATTGAAGATTGAGGATTGGGTGTTGAGGATTGAAGATTGAGGATTGAGGATTGAGGATTGAGTATTGAGGATTGAAGATTGAGTGTTGAGGATTGAAGATTGAGGATTGAGGATTGAGGATTGAGGATTGAGGATTGCGGATAGAAGATTGAGGATTGGGTATTGCGGATTGAACATTGAGGATTGAGGATTGAGGATTGAGGATTGACGGTTGAGGACTGAAGATTGAATATTGATGATTGAATGTTGAGGATTGAGGATTGATGGTTGTGGATTGAGGACGAGGACTGAGGGTTGACTATTGCTGTTTGAGGTCTGAGGATTGAGGATTGAGGATTGAGAATTGGGGATTGAGGATTGAGGATTGAAGGTTGAGGTTTGGGTATTGAGGATTGAAGAATGTGGATTGAGGATTGAGGACTGAGGATTGAGGATTGAAGACTGAGTGTTGAGGGTTGAGTGATGAGAATTGATGTTTGTGGATAGAGATTTGAAGATAGCAGATTGAGTATTGAGTATTGAAAACTGTGAATTGATGATATTCTCTTGAGGATTGAGGATTGACAACTGATTGTTCAGGACTGAGGGCTGAAGGTTGAGGATTCAGGATTGTGGTTTGAGGACCGAGGATTGAGGATTGAGGATTGAGAATTGGGGATTGAGGATTGAGGATTGAAGATTGAGGTTTGGGTATTGAGGATTGAAGAATGTGGATTGAGGATTGAGGACTGAGGATTGAGGATTGAAGATTGAGGATTGAGGAGTGAGTATTGAAGATTGAGGATTTGGGACTGAGGATTGAAGATTGAGGATTGAGGATTGAGGATTGAGGATTGAGGATTGAGGATTGAGGATTGAAGATTGAGGATTGGGTATTTAGGATTGAAGATTGAGGATTGAGGATTGAGGATTGAGGTTTGAGGATTGAAGATTGAGGATTGAGGATTGAGGATTGAGTATTGGGGATTGAGTATTGAGGATTGAGGATTGAGGATTGAATATTGAATATTGATGATTGAAGATTGAGGATCGAGGATTGAGCGTTGTGGATTGAGGTCGAGGACTGAGGGTTGAGTATTGATGTTTGAGGTCTGAGGATTGAGGAATGAGGATTGAGAATTGAGGGTTGAGGATTGAAGATTGAAGATTGAGGACTGGGTGTTGAGGATTGAAGAATGAGGATTGAGGATTGAGGATTGAGGATTGAGGATTGAAGACTGAGTATTGAGGATTGAAGATTGAGGATTGAGGATTGAGGATTGATGATTGAGGATTGAGGATTGAGGAGTGCGGATAGAAGATTGAGGACTGGGTATTGCGGATTGAACATTGAGGATTGAGGATTGAGGATTGAGGATTGAGGATTGAGGATTGAGAATTGAGGATTGAGGATTGAGGATTGAAGATTGAAGATTGAGGATTGGGTATTGAGGATTGAAGAATGAGGATTGAGGATTGAGGATTGCGGATTGAGGATTGAGGATTGAAGACTGAGTATTGAGGATTGAAGATTGAGGATTGAGGAGTGAGTATTGAAGATTGAAGATTTGGGACTGAGGATTGAAGATTGAGGATTGAGGATTGAGGATTAAGGATTGAGGATTGAGTATTGAGGATTGAAGATTGAGGATTGAGGATTGAGGATTGAGGAATGAGGATTGAGGATTGAGGATTGAAGATTGAGGATTGGGTGTTGAGGATCGAAGAATGAGGATTGAGGATTGAGGATTGAGGATTGAGGATTGAGGATTGAGGTTTGAAGACTGAGTATTGAGGATTGAAGGTTGAGGATTGAGGAGTGAGTATTGAAGATTGAGGATTTGGGACTGAGGATTGAAGATTGAGGATTGAGGATTGAGGATTGAGGATTGAGGATTGAGGATTGAGGATTGAGGATTGAAGATTGAGGATTGGGTATTGAGGATTGAAGAATGAGGATTGAGGATTGAGGATTGAGGATTGAGGATTGAAGATTGAGAATTGGTTATTGAGGATTGAAGAATGAGGATTGAGTATTCAGTATTGAGGATTGAGGATTGAAGATTGAGTATTGAGGAGTGAGTATTGAAGATTGAGGATTTTGGACTGAGGATTGAAGATTGAGCATTGAGGATTGAGGATTGAGGATTGAGGATTGAGGATTGAGGATTGAAGATTGAGGATTGGGTATTGAGGATTGAAGAATGAGGATTGAGGATTGAGGATTGAGGATTGAGTATTGAAGATTGAGTATTCAGGATTGAAGATTGACGATTGAGGATTGAGGATTGAGGATTGAAGATCGAGGATTCGGTATTGAGGATTGAAGAATGAGGATTGAGGATTGAGGATTGCGGATAGAAGATTGAGGATTGGGTATTGCGGATTGAACATTGAGGATTGAGGATTGAGGATTGAGGATTGAGGATTGAGGATTGAGGATTGAGGATTGAGAATTGAGGATTGAGGAATCAGGATTGAAGATTGAGTATTGGGTATTGAGGATTGAAGAATGAGGATTGAGGATTGAGGATTGCGGATTGAGAATTGAGGATTGAAGACTGAGTATTGAGGATTGAAGATTGAGGATTGAGGATTGAAGATTGAGGATTGCGTATTGAGGATAGAACATTGAGGATTGAGGATTGAGTATTGAGGATTGAGGATTGAGGATTGAAGATTGAATATTGATGATTGAAGATTGATGATCGAGGATTGAGTGTTGTGGATTGAGGACGAGCACTGAGGGTAGAGTATTGATGTTTAAGGTCTGAGGATTGAGGATTGAGGATTGAGAATTGAGGATTGAGGATTGAGGATTGAAGATTGAGGATTGGGTATTGAGGATTGAAGAATGAGGATTGAGGATTGAGGATTGAGGATTGAGGATTGAGGATTGAAGACTGAGTATTGAGGATTGAAGGTTGAGGATTGAGGAGTGAGTATTGAAGATTGAGGATTTGGGACTGAGGATTGAAGATTAAGGATTGAGGATTGAGGATTGAGGATTGAGGATTGAGGATTGAGGATAGAAGATTGAGGATTGGGTATTGAGGATTGAAGATTGAATATTGATGATTGAAGATTGTGGATCGAGGATTGAGCGTTGTGGATTGAGGACGAGGACTGAGGGTTCAGTATTGATGTTTGAGGTCTGAGGATTGAGGAATGAGGATTGAGAATTGAGGGCTGAGGATTGAGGATTGAAGATTGAGGATTGGGTGTTGAGGATTGAAGAATGAGGATTGAGGATTGAGGATTGAGAATTGCGGATTGAAGATTGAGCATTGAGGATTGAAGATTGAGGATTGAGGATTGAGGATTGAGGATTGAGTATTGAGGATTGAGGATTGCGGATAGAAGGTTGAGGATTGGGTATTGCGGATTGAACATTGAGGATTGAGGATTGAGGATTGAGGATTGAGGATTGAGGATTGGGAATTGAGGATTGAGGATTGAGGATTGAAGATTGAGGATTGGGTATTGAGGATTGAAGAATGAGGATTGAGGATTGAGGATTGCGTACTGAGGATTGAAGATTAAGATTGAGGATTGAGGATTGAGGATTGAGGATTGAGGATTGAGGATTGAAGTTTGAGGATTTGGGACTGAGGATAGAACATTGAGGATTGAGGATTGAGTATTGAGGATTGAGGATTGAGGATTGAAGATTGAATATTGATGATTGAAGATTGAGGATCGAGGATTGGGTGTTGTGGATTGAGGACGAGGTCTGAGGGTAGAGTATTGATGTTTAAGGTCTGAGGATTGAGGATTGAGGATTGAGGATTGAAGATTGAGGATTGGGTGTTGAGGATTGAAGAATGAGGATTGAGGATTGAGGATTGAGTATTGAGGATTGAAGATTGAGTATTAAGGATTGAAGATTGAGGATTGAGGATTGAGGGTTGAGGATTGAGGATTGAGGATTGAGGATTGCGGATAGAAGATTGAGGATTGGGTATTGCGGATTGAACATTGAGGATTGAGGGTTGAGGATTGAGGGTTGAGGACTGAGGTCTGAAATTGAATATTGATGATTGAAGATTGAGGATTGAGGATTGATGGTTGTGGATTGAGGACGAGGACTGAGGGTTGGCTATTGCTGTTTGAGGTCTGAGGATTGAGGATTGAGGATTGAGAATTGAGGATTGAGGATTGAGGATTGAGGATTGAGGATTGAGGATTGAGGATTGAGGATTGAGGATTGAGGATTGAGGATTGAGGATCGAAGATTGAGGATTGGGTATTGAGGATTGAAGAATGAGGATTGAGGATTGAGGATTGCGGATTGAGGACTGAGGATTGAAGACTGAGTATTGAGGATTGAAGATTGAGGATTGAGGAGTGAGTATTGAAGATTGAGGATTTGGGACTGAGGATTGAAGATTGAGGATTGAGGATTGAGGATTGAGGATTGAGGATTGAGGATTGAGGATTGAAGATTGAGGATTGGGTATTTAGGATTGAAGAATGAGGATTGAGGATTGAGGATTGAGGATTGAGTATTGAAGATTGAGTATTCAGGATTGAAGATTGACGATTGAGGATTGAGGATTGAGGATTGGGGATTGAGGATTGAGGATCGATGATTGAGGATCGAAGTTTGAGTATTGAGGATTGAAGATTGAGGATTGAGGATTGAGGAATGAGGTTTGAGGATTGAAGATTCAGGATTGAGGATTGAGGATTGAGGATTGAGGATTGAGTATTGAGGATTGAGGATTGAGGATTGAAAATTGAATATTGATGATTGAAGATTGAGGATCGAGGATTGAGCGTTGTGGATTGAGGACGAGGACTGAGGGTTGAGTATTGATGTTTGCGGTCTGAGGATTGAGGAATGAGTATTGAGAGTTGAGGGTTGAGGATTGAGGATTGAAGATTGAGGATTGGGAGTTGAGGATTGAAGAATGAGGATTGAGGACTGAGGATTGAGGATTGAGGATTGAAGATTGAGTATTGAGGATTGAAGATTGAGGATTGAGGATTGAGGATTGAGGATTGAACACTGAGTATTGAGGATTGAAGATTGAGGATTGAGGAGTGAGTATTGAAGATTGAGGATTTGGGACTGAGGATTGAAGATTGAGGATTGAGGATTGAGGATTGAGGACTGAGGATTGAGGATTGAGGATTGAAGATTGAGGATTGGGTATTGGGGACTGAAGAATGAGGATTGAGGATTGAGGATTGAGGACTGAGTATTGTAGATTGAGTATTCAGGATTGATGATTGACGATTGATGAGTGAGTATTGAAGATTGAGTATTTGGGACTGAGGATTGAAGATTGAGGGTTGAGGATTGAGGATTGTGGATTGAGGATTGAGGATTGAGGATTGAAGATTGAGGATTGGGTATTGAGGATTGAAGAATGAGGATTGAGGATTGAGGATTGAGGATTGAGTATTGAAGATTGAGTATTCAGGATTGAAGATTGACGATTGAGGATTGAGGATTGAGGATTGAGGAATAAGGATTGATGATTGAGGATTGAAGTTTGAGTATTGAGGATTGAAGATAGAGGATTGAGGATTGAGGATTGAGAATTGAGCATTGAGGATTGAGGATAGAAGGTTGAGGATTCGGTATTCAGGATTGAAGAGTGAGGATTGAGGAGTGAGTATTGAAGACTGAGGATTTGGGACTGAGGGTTGAAGATTGAGGATTGAGGATTGAGGATTGAGGATTGAGGATTGAGGATTGAGGATTGAAGATTGAGGATTGGGTATTGAGGATTGATGAATGAGGATTGAGGATTGAGGGTTGAGGATTGTGTATTGAAGATTGAGTATTCAGGATTGAAGATTGACTATTGAGGATTGAGGATTGAAGATTGAGGATTCGGTATTGAGGATTGAAGAATGAGGATTGAGGAGTGAGGACAGAGGATTGAGGATTGCAGATTGAGTATTGAGGATTGAAGATTGAGGACTGAGGATTGAGGGTTGAGGATTGACGATTGAGGATTGAGGATTGAGGATTGAGGATTGAGGATTGAAGGTTCAGGATTCCGTATTGAGGATAGAACATTGAGGATTGAGGATTGAGTATTGAGGATTGAGGATTGAGGATTGAAGATTGAATATTGATGATTGAAGATTGAGGATCGAGGATTGAGCGTTGTGGATTGAGGACGAGGACTGAGTGTTGAGTATTGATGTTTGAGGTCTGAGGATTGAGGAATGAGGATTGAGAATTGAGGGTTGAGGATTGACGATTGAAGATTGAGGATTGGGTGTTGAGGATTGAAGAATGAGGATTGAGGATTGAGGATTGAAGATTGCGTACTGAGGATTGAAGATTAAGATTGAGGATTTAGGATTGAGGATTGAGGATTGAGGATTGAGGATTGAAGATTGAGGATTGCTTATTGGGGATAGAACCTTGAGGATTGAGGATTGAGGATTGAGGATTGAAGATTGAATATTGATGATTGAAGATTGTGGGTCGAGGATCGAGTGTTGTGGGTTGAGGACGAGGACTGAGGGTAGAGTATTGATGTTTATGGTCTGAGGATTGAGGATTGAGGATTGAGAATTGAGGATTGGGGATTGAGGATTGAAGATTGAGGATTGGGTGTTGAGGATTGAAGAATGAGGATTGAGGATTGAGGATTGAGTATTGAGGATTGAAGGTTGAGTATTGAGGATTGAAGATTGAGGATTGAGGATTGAGGATTGAGAATTGAGGATTGAGGATTGCGGATAGAAGATTGAGGATTGGGTATTGCGGATTGAACATTGAGGATTGAGGGTTGAGGATTGAGGATTGAGGATTGAGGACTGAAGAATGAATATTGATGATTGAAGATTGAGGATTGAGGATTGATGGTTGTGGATTGAGGACGAGGACTGAGGGTTGACTATCGCTGTTTGAGGTCTGAGGATTGAGGATTGACGATTGAGGATTGAGGATTGAGGATTGAGGGCTGAGGATTGATGATTGAGGATTGCGTATTGAGGATAGAACATTGAGGATTGAGGATTGAGTATTGAGGATTGAGGATTGAGGATTGAAGATTGAATATTGATGATTGAAGATTGAGGATCGAGGATTGAGTGTTGTGGATTGAGGACGAGGACTGAGGGTAGAGTATTGATGTTTAAGGTCGGAGGATTGAGGATTGACGATTGAGAATTGAGGATTGAGGATTGAGGATTGAAGATTGAGGATTGGGTGTTGAGGATTGAAGATTGAGGATTGAGGATTGAGGATTGAGTATTGAGGATTGAAGATTGAGTGTTGAGGATTGAAGATTGAGGATTGAGGATTGAGGATTGAGGATTGAGGATTGCGGATAGAAGATTGAGGATTGGGTATTGCGGATTGAACATTGAGGATTGAGGATTGAGGATTGAGGATTGACGGTTGAGGACTGAAGATTGAATATTGATGATTGAATGTTGAGGATTGAGGATTGATGGTTGTGGATTGAGGACGAGGACTGAGGGTTGACTATTGCTGTTTGAGGTCTGAGGATTGAGGATTGAGGATTGAGAATTGGGGATTGAGGATTGAGGATTGAAGGTTGAGGTTTGGGTATTGAGGATTGAAGAATGTGGATTGAGGATTGAGGACTGAGGATTGAGGATTGAAGACTGAGTGTTGAGGGTTGAGTGATGAGAATTGATGTTTGTGGATAGAGATTTGAAGATAGCAGATTGAGTATTGAGTATTGAAAACTGTGAATTGATGATATTCTCTTGAGGATTGAGGATTGACAACTGATTGTTCAGGACTGAGGGCTGAAGGTTGAGGATTCAGGATTGTGGTTTGAGGACCGAGGATTGAGGATTGAGGATTGAGAATTGGGGATTGAGGATTGAGGATTGAAGATTGAGGTTTGGGTATTGAGGATTGAAGAATGTGGATTGAGGATTGAGGACTGAGGATTGAGGATTGAAGATTGAGGATTGAGGAGTGAGTATTGAAGATTGAGGATTTGGGACTGAGGATTGAAGATTGAGGATTGAGGATTGAGGATTGAGGATTGAGGATTGAGGATTGAGGATTGAAGATTGAGGATTGGGTATTTAGGATTGAAGAATGAGGATTGAGGATTGAGGATTGAGGATTGAGTATTGAAGATTGAGTATTCAGGATTGAAGATTGACGATTGAGGATTGAGGATTGAGGATTGGGGATTGAGGATTGAGGATCGATGATTGAGGATCGAAGTTTGAGTATTGAGGATTGAAGATTGAGGATTGAGGATTGAGGAATGAGGTTTGAGGATTGAAGATTCAGGATTGAGGATTGAGGATTGAGGATTGAGGATTGAGTATTGAGGATTGAGGATTGAGGATTGAAGATTGAATATTGATGATTGAAGATTGAGGATCGAGGATTGAGCGTTGTGGATTGAGGACGAGGACTGAGGGTTGAGTATTGATGTTTGCGGTCTGAGGATTGAGGAATGAGGATTGAGAGTTGAGGGTTGAGGATTGAGGATTGAAGATTGAGGATTGGGAGTTGAGGATTGAAGAATGAGGATTGAGGACTGAGGATTGAGGATTGAGGATTGAAGATTGAGTATTGAGGATTGAAGATTGAGGATTGAGGATTGAGGATTGAGGATTGAACACTGAGTATTGAGGATTGAAGATTGAGGATTGAGGAGTGAGTATTGAAGATTGAGGATTTGGGACTGAGGATTGAAGATTGAGGATTGAGGATTGAGGATTGAGGACTGAGGATTGAGGATTGAGGATTGAAGATTGAGGATTGGGTATTGGGGACTGAAGAATGAGGATTGAGGATTGAGGATTGAGGACTGAGTATTGTAGATTGAGTATTCAGGATTGATGATTGACGATTGATGAGTGAGTATTGAAGATTGAGTATTTGGGACTGAGGATTGAAGATTGAGGGTTGAGGATTGAGGATTGTGGATTGAGGATTGAGGATTGAGGATTGAAGATTGAGGATTGGGTATTGAGGATTGAAGAATGAGGATTGAGGATTGAGGATTGAGGATTGAGTATTGAAGATTGAGGATAGAAGGTTGAGGATTCGGTATTGAGGATTGAAGAGTGAGGATTGAGGAGTGAGTATTGAAGATTGAGGATTTGGGACTGAGGGTTGAAGATTGAGGATTGAGGATTGAGGATTGAGGATTGAGGATTGAGGATTGAGGATTGAAGATTGAGGATTGGGTATTGAGGATTGATGAATGAGGATTGAGGATTGAGGGTTGAGGATTGTGTATTGAAGATTGAGTATTCAGGATTGAAGATTGACTATTGAGGATTGAGGATTGAAGATTGAGGATTCGGTATTGAGGATTGAAGAATGAGGATTGAGGAGTGAGGACTGAGGATTGAGGATTGCAGATTGAGTATTGAGGATTGAAGATTGAGGACTGAGGATTGAGGATTGAGGATTGACGATTGAGGATTGAGGATTGAGGATTGAGGATTGAGGATTGAAGGTTCAGGATTCCGTATTGAGGATAGAACATTGAGGATTGAGGATTGAGTATTGAGGATTGAGGATTGAGGATTGAAGATTGAATATTGATGATTGAAGATTGAGGATCGAGGATTGAGCGTTGTGGATTGAGGACGAGGACTGAGTGTTGAGTATTGATGTTTGAGGTCTGAGGATTGAGGAATGAGGATTGAGAATTGAGGGTTGAGGATTGACGATTGAAGATTGAGGATTGGGTGTTGAGGATTGAAGAATGAGGATTGAGGATTGAGGATTGAAGATTGCGTACTGAGGATTGAAGATTAAGATTGAGGATTTAGGATTGAGGATTGAGGATTGAGGATTGAGGATTGAAGATTGAGGATTGCTTATTGGGGATAGAACCTTGAGGATTGAGGATTGAGGATTGAGGATTGAAGATTGAATATTGATGATTGAAGATTGTGGGTCGAGGATCGAGTGTTGTGGGTTGAGGACGAGGACTGAGGGTAGAGTATTGATGTTTATGGTCTGAGGATTGAGGATTGAGGATTGAGAATTGAGGATTGGGGATTGAGGATTGAAGATTGAGGATTGGGTGTTGAGGATTGAAGAATGAGGATTGAGGATTGAGGATTGAGTATTGAGGATTGAAGGTTGAGTATTGAGGATTGAAGATTGAGGATTGAGGATTGAGGATTGAGAATTGAGGATTGAGGATTGCGGATAGAAGATTGAGGATTGGGTATTGCGGATTGAACATTGAGGATTGAGGGTTGAGGATTGAGGATTGAGGATTGAGGACTGAAGAATGAATATTGATGATTGAAGATTGAGGATTGAGGATTGATGGTTGTGGATTGAGGACGAGGACTGAGGGTTGACTATCGCTGTTTGAGGTCTGAGGATTGAGGATTGACGATTGAGGATTGAGGATTGAGGATTGAGGGCTGAGGATTGATGATTGAGGATTGCGTATTGAGGATAGAACATTGAGGATTGAGGATTGAGTATTGAGGATTGAGGATTGAGGATTGAAGATTGAATATTGATGATTGAAGATTGAGGATCGAGGATTGAGTGTTGTGGATTGAGGACGAGGACTGAGGGTAGAGTATTGATGTTTAAGGTCGGAGGATTGAGGATTGACGATTGAGAATTGAGGATTGAGGATTGAGGATTGAAGATTGAGGATTGGGTGTTGAGGATTGAAGATTGAGGATTGAGGATTGAGGATTGAGTATTGAGGATTGAAGATTGAGTGTTGAGGATTGAAGATTGAGGATTGAGGATTGAGGATTGAGGATTGAGGATTGCGGATAGAAGATTGAGGATTGGGTATTGCGGATTGAACATTGAGGATTGAGGATTGAGGATTGAGGATTGACGGTTGAGGACTGAAGATTGAATATTGATGATTGAATGTTGAGGATTGAGGATTGATGGTTGTGGATTGAGGACGAGGACTGAGGGTTGACTATTGCTGTTTGAGGTCTGAGGATTGAGGATTGGGGATTGAGAATTGGGGATTGAGGATTGAGGATTGAAGATTGAGGTTTGGGTATTGAGGATTGAAGAATGTGGATTGAGGATTGAGGACTGAGGATTGAGGATTGAAGACTGAGTGTTGAGGGTTGAGTGATGAGAATTGATGTTTGTGGATAGAGATTTGAAGATAGCAGATTGAGTATTGAGTATTGAAAACTGTGAATTGATGATATTCTCTTGAGGATTGAGGATTGACAACTGATTGTTCAGGACTGAGGGCTGAAGGTTGAGGATTCAGGATTGTGGTTTGAGGACCGAGGATTGAGGATTGAGGATTGAGGATTGAGAATTGAAGATTGAGGATTGAGTATTGGGGGTTGTGGATTGAGGACGAGGACTGACGGTTGAGTAATGATGTTTGAGGTCTGAGGATTGAGTGTTGAGGATTGAGAATTGAGGATTGAGGATTGAAGATTGAGTATTGGGTATTGAGGATTGAAGAATGAGGATTGAGTATTGAGTATTGAGGATTGAGGATTGAAGATTGAGTATTGAGGATTGAAGATTGACGATTGAGGGTTGAGGATTGAGGATTGAGGATTGAGGATTGAGGATTGAGGATTGATGATTGAGTATTGAGGATTGAAGATTGAGGATTGAGGATTGAGGGTTGAGGATTGAGGATTGAGAATTGAAGATTGAGGATTGAGTATTGGGAGTTGTGGATTGAGGACGAGGACTGACGGTTGAGTAATGATGTTTGAGGTCTGAGGATTGAGGAATGAGGATTGAGAATTGAGGATTGAGGGTTGAGGATAGAAGATTGAGGATTGGGTGTTGAGGATTGAAGAATGACGATTGAGTATTGAGGATTGAGGATTTAGTGTTGTGGATTGAGGACGAGGACTGAGGGTAGAGTATTGATGTTTAAGGTCTGAGGATTGAGGATTGAGGATTGAGAATTGAGGATTGAGGATTCAGGATTGAAGATTGACTATTGGGTGTTGAGGATTGAAGAATGATGATTGAGGATTGAGGATTGAGTATTGAGGATTGAAGGTTGAGTATTGAGGATTGAAGATTGAGGATTGAGGATTGAGGATTGAGGATTGAGGATTGAGGATTGAGGATTGAGGATTGAAGATTGAGGATTGAGGATTGAGGATTGAGGATTGAGGATTGAGTATTGAGGATTGAGGATTGAGGGTTGAAGATTGAATATTGATGATTGAAGATTGAGGATCGAGGATTGAGCGTTGTTGATTGAGGACGAGGACTGAGGGTTGAGTATTGATGATTGAGGTCTGAGGATTGAGGAATGAGGATTGAGAATTGAGGGTTGAGGATTGAAGATTGAAGATTGAGGATTGGGTGTTGAGGATTGAAGAATGAGGATTGAGGATTGAGGATTGAGGATTGAGGATTGAAGATTGAGTATTGAGGATTGAAGATTGAGGATTGAGGATTGAGGATTGATGATTGAGGATTGAGGATTGAGGATTGCGGATAGAAGATTGAGGACTGGGTATTGCGGATTGAACATTGAGGATTGAGGATTGAGGATTGAGGATTGAGGATTGAGGATTGAGAATTGAGGATTGAGGATTGAGGATTGAAGATTGAGGATTGGGTATTGAGGATTGAAGAATGAGGATTGAGGATTGAGGATTGCGGATTGAGGATTGAGGATTGAAGACTGAGTATTGAGGATTGAAGATTGAGTATTGAGGAGTGAGTATTGAAGATTGAGGATTTGGGACTGAGGATTGAAGATTGAGGATTGAGGATTGAGGATTAAGGATTGAGGATTGAGTATTGAGGATTGAAGATTGAGGATTGAGGATTGAGGATTGAGGAATGAGGATTGAGGATTGAGGATTGAAGATTGAGGATTGGGTATTGAGGATCGAAGAATGAGGATTGAGGATTGAGGATTGAGGATTGAGAATTGAGGATTGAGGATTGAGGATTGAGGATTGAAGATTGAGGATTGGGTATTGAGGATTGAAGAATGAGGATTGAGGATTGAGGATTGCGGATTGAGGATTGAGGATTGAAGACTGAGTATTGAGGATTGAAGATTGAGGATTGAGGAGTGAGTATTGAATATTGAGGATTTGGGACAGAGGATTGAAGATTGATTATTGAGGATTGAGGATTGAGGATTGAAGATTGAGGATTGAGGATTGAAGATTGAGGATTGGGTATTGAGGATTGAAGAATGAGGATTGAGGATTGAGGATTGAGGATTGAGTATTGAAGATTGAGTATTCAGGATTGAAGATTGACGATTGAGGATTGAGGATTGAGGATTGAGGGCTGAGGATTGATGATTGAGGATTGCGTATTGAGGATAGAACATTGAGGATTGAGGATTGAGTATTGAGGATTGAGGATTGAGGATTGAAGATTGAATATTGATGATTGAAGATTGAGGATCGAGGATTGAGTGTTGTGGATTGAGGACGAGGACTGAGGGTAGAGTATTGATGTTTAAGGTCGGAGGATTGAGGATTGACGATTGAGAATTGAGGATTGAGGATTGAGGATTGAAGATTGAGGATTGGGTGTTGAGGATTGAAGATTGAGGATTGAGGATTGAGGATTGAGTATTGAGGATTGAAGATTGAGTGTTGAGGATTGAAGATTGAGGATTGAGGATTGAGGATTGAGGATTGAGGATTGCGGATAGAAGATTGAGGATTGGGTATTGCGGATTGAACATTGAGGATTGAGGATTGAGGATTGAGGATTGACGGTTGAGGACTGAAGATTGAATATTGATGATTGAATGTTGAGGATTGAGGATTGATGGTTGTGGATTGAGGACGTGGACTGAGGGTTGACTATTGCTGTTTGAGGTCTGAGGATTGAGGATTGAGGATTGAGAATTGGGGATTGAGGATTGAGGATTGAAGATTGAGGTTTGGGTATTGAGGATTGAAGAATGTGGATTGAGGATTGAGGACTGAGGATTGAGGATTGAAGACTGAGTGTTGAGGGTTGAGTGATGAGAATTGATGTTTGTGGATAGAGATTTGAAGATTGCAGATTGAGTATTGAGTATTGAAAACTGTGAATTGATGATTTTCTCTTGAGGATTGAGGATTGACAACTGATTGTTCAGGACTGAGGGCTGAAGGTTGAGGATTCAGGATTGTGGTTTGAGGACCGAGGATTGAGGATTGAGGATTGAGGATTGAGAATTGAAGATTGAGGATTGAGTATTGGGGGTTGTGGATTGAGGACGAGGACTGACGGTTGAGTAATGATGTTTGAGGTCTGAGGATTGAGTGTTGAGGATTGAGAATTGAGGATTGAGGATTGAAGATTGAGTATTGGGTATTGAGGATTGAAGAATGAGGATTGAGTGTTGAGTATTGAGGATTGAGGATTGAAGATTGAGTATTGAGGATTGAAGATTGACGATTGAGGGTTGAGGATTGAGGATTGAGGATTGAGGATTGAGGATTGAGGATTGATGATTGAGTATTGAGGATTGAAGATTGAGGATTGAGGATTGAGGGTTGAGGATTGAGGATTGAGAATTGAAGATTGAGGATTGAGTATTGGGGGTTGTGGATTGAGGACGAGGACTGACGGTTGAGTAATGATGTTTGAGGTCTGAGGATTGAGGAATGAGGATTGAGAATTGAGGATTGAGGGTTGAGGATAGAAGATTGAGGATTGGGTGTTGAGGATTGAAGAATGACGATTGAGTATTGAGGATTGAGGATTTAGTGTTGTGGATTGAGGACGAGGACTGAGGGTACAGTATTGATGTTTAAGGTCTGAGGATTGAGGATTGAGGATTGAGAATTGAGGATTGAGGATTGAGGATTGAAGATTGAGTATTGGGTGTTGAGGATTGTAGAATGATGATTGAGGATTGAGGATTGAGTATTGAGGATTGAAGGTTGAGTATTGAGGATTGAAGATTGAGGATTGAGGATTGAGGATTGAGGATTGAGGATTGAGGATTGAGGTTTGAGGATTGAAGATTGAGGATTGAGGATTGAGGATTGAGGATTGAGGATTGAGTATTGAGGATTGAGGATTGAGGGTTGAAGATTGAATACTGATCATTGAAGATTGAGGATCGAGGATTGAGCGTTGTTGATTGAGGACGAGGACTGAGGGTTGAGTATTGATGATTGAGGTCTGAGGATTGAGGAATGAGGATTGAGAATTGAGGGTTGAGGATTGAAGATTGAAGATTGAGGATTGGGTGTTGAGGATTGAAGAATGAGGATTGAGGATTGAGGATTGAGGATTGAGGATTGAAGATTGAGTATTGAGGATTGAAGATTGAGGATTGAGGATTGAGGATTGATGATTGAGGATTGAGGATTGAGGATTGCGGATAGAAGATTGAGGACTGGGTATTGCGGATTGAACATTGAGGATTGAGGATTGAGGATTGAGGATTGAGGATTGAGGATTGAGAATTGAGGATTGAGGATTGAGGATTGAAGATTGAGGATTGGGTATTGAGGATTGAAGAATGAGGATTGAGGATTGAGGATTGCGGATTGAGGATTGAGGATTGAAGACTGAGTATTGAGGATTGAAGATTGAGTATTGAGGAGTGAGTATTGAAGATTGAGGATTTGGGACTGAGGATTGAAGATTGAGGATTGAGGATTGAGGATTAAGGATTGAGGATTGAGTATTGAGGATTGAAGATTGAGGATTGAGGATTGAGGATTGAGGAATGAGGATTGAGGATTGAGGATTGAAGATTGAGGATTGGGTATTGAGGATCGAAGAATGAGGATTGAGGATTGAGGATTGAGGATTGAGGATTGAGGTTTGAAGACTGAGTATTGAGGATTGAAGCTTGAGGATTGAGGAGTGAGTATTGAAGATTGAGGATTTGGGACTGAGGATTGAAGATTGAGGATTGAGGATTGAGGATTGAGGATTGAGGATTGAGGATTGAGGATTGAAGATTGAGGATTCGGTATTGAGGATTGAAGAATGAGGATTGAGGATTGAGGATTGCGGATAGAAGATTGAGGAATGGGTATTGCGGATTGAACATTGAGGATTGAGGATTGAGGATTGAGGATTGAGGATTGAGGATTGAGGATTGAGAATTGAGGATTGAGGATTCAGGATTGAAGATTGAGGATTGGGTATTGAGGATTGAAGAATGAGGATTGAGGATTGAGGATTGCGGATTGAGGATTGAGGATTGAAGACTGAGTATTGAGGATTGAAGATTGAGGATTGAGGATTGAAGATTGAGGATTGCGTATTGAGGATAGAACATTGAGGATTGAGGATTGAGTATTGAGGATTGAGGATTGAGGATTGAAGATTGAATATTGATGATTGAAGATTGATGATCGAGGATTGAGTGTTGTGGATTGAGGACGAGTACTGAGGGTAGAGTATTGATGTTTAAGGTCTGAGGATTGAGTATTGAGTATTGAGGATTGAGGATTGAAGATTGAGTATTGAGGATTGAAGATTGACGATTGAGGGTTGAGGATTGAGGATTGAGGATTGAGGATTGAGGATTGAGGATTGAGGATTGATGATTGAGTATTGAGGATTGAAGATTGAGGATTGAGGATTGAGGGTTGAGGATTGAGGATTGAGAATTGAAGATTGAGGATTGAGTATTGGGGGTTGTGGATAGAGGACGAGGACTGACGGTTGAGTAATGATGTTTGAGGTCTGAGGATTGAGGAATGAGGATTGAGAATTGAGGATTGAGGGTTGAGGATAGAAGATTGAGGATTGGGTGTTGAGGATTGAAGAATGACGATTGAGTATTGAGGATTGAGGATTTAGTGTTGTGGATTGAGGACGAGGACTGAGGGTAGAGTATTGATGTTTAAGGTCTGAGGATTGAGGATTGAGGATTGAGAATTGAGGATTGAGGATTGAGGATTGAAGATTGAGTATTGGGTGTTGAGGATTGAAGAATGATGATTGAGGATTGAGGATTGAGTTTTGAGGATTGAAGGTTGAGTATTGAGGATTGAAGATTGAGGATTGAGGATTGAGGATTGAGGATTGAGGATTGAGGATTGAGGTTTGAGGATTGAAGATTGAGGATTGAGGATTGAGGATTGAGGATTGAGGATTGAGCATTGAGGATTGAGGATTGAGGGTTGAAGATTGAATATTGATGATTGAAGATTGAGGATCGAGGATTGAGCGTTGTTGATTGAGGACGAGGACTGAGGGTTGAGTATTGATGATTGAGGTCTGAGGATTGAGGAATGAGGATTGAGAATTGAGGGTTGAGGATTGAAGATTGAAGATTGAGGATTGGGTGTTGAGGATTGAAGAATGAGGATTGAGGATTGAGGATTGAGGATTGAGGATTGAAGATTGAGTATTGAGGATTGAAGATTGAGGATTGAGGATTGAGGATTGATGATTGAGGATTGAGGATTGAGGATTGCGGATAGAAGATTGAGGACTGGGTATTGCGGATTGAACATTGAGGATTGAGGATTGAGGATTGAGGATTGAGGATTGAGGATTGAGAATTGAGGATTGAGGATTGAGGATTGAAGATTGAGGATTGGGTATTGAGGATTGAAGAATGAGGATTGAGGATTGAGGATTGCGGATTGAGGATTGAGGATTGAAGACTGAGTATTGAGGATTGAAGATTGAGTATTGAGGAGTGAGTATTGAAGATTGAGGATTTGGGACTGAGGATTGAAGATTGAGGATTGAGGATTGAGGATTAAGGATTGAGGATTGAGTATTGAGGATTGAAGATTGAGGATTGAGGATTGAGGATTGAGGAATGAGGATTGAGGATTGAGGATTGAAGATTGAGGATTGGGTATTGAGGATCGAAGAATGAGGATTGAGGATTGAGGATTGAGGATTGAGAATTGAGGATTGAGGATTGAGGATTGAGGATTGAAGATTGAGGATTGGGTATTGAGGATTGAAGAATGAGGATTGAGGATTGAGGATTGCGGATTGAGGATTGAGGATTGAAGACTGAGTATTGAGGATTGAAGATTGAGGATTGAGGAGTGAGTATTGAATATTGAGGATTTGGGACAGAGGATTGAAGATTGATTATTGAGGATTGAGGATTGAGGATTGAAGATTGAGGATTGAGGATTGAAGATTGAGGATTGGGTATTGAGGATTGAAGAATGAGGATTGAGGATTGAGGATTGAGGATTGAGTATTGAAGATTGAGTATTCAGGATTGAAGATTGACGATTGAGGATTGAGGATTGAGGATTGAGGGCTGAGGATTGATGATTGAGGATTGCGTATTGAGGATAGAACATTGAGGATTGAGGATTGAGTATTGAGGATTGAGGATTGAGGATTGAAGATTGAATATTGATGATTGAAGATTGAGGATCGAGGATTGAGTGTTGTGGATTGAGGACGAGGACTGAGGGTAGAGTATTGATGTTTAAGGTCGGAGGATTGAGGATTGACGATTGAGAATTGAGGATTGAGGATTGAGGATTGAAGATTGAGGATTGGGTGTTGAGGATTGAAGATTGAGGATTGAGGATTGAGGATTGAGTATTGAGGATTGAAGATTGAGTGTTGAGGATTGAAGATTGAGGATTGAGGATTGAGGATTGAGGATTGAGGATTGCGGATAGAAGATTGAGGATTGGGTATTGCGGATTGAACATTGAGGATTGAGGATTGAGGATTGAGGATTGACGGTTGAGGACTGAAGATTGAATATTGATGATTGAATGTTGAGGATTGAGGATTGATGGTTGTGGATTGAGGACGAGGACTGAGGGTTGACTATTGCTGTTTGAGGTCTGAGGATTGAGGATTGAGGATTGAGAATTGGGGATTGAGGATTGAGGATTGAAGATTGAGGTTTGGGTATTGAGGATTGAAGAATGTGGATTGAGGATTGAGGACTGAGGATTGAGGATTGAAGACTGAGTGTTGAGGGTTGAGTGATGAGAATTGATGTTTGTGGATAGAGATTTGAAGATTGCAGATTGAGTATTGAGTATTGAAAACTGTGAATTGATGATATTCTCTTGAGGATTGAGGATTGACAACTGATTGTTCAGGACTGAGGGCTGAAGGTTGAGGATTCAGGATTGTGGTTTGAGGACCGAGGATTGAGGATTGAGGATTGAGGATTGAGAATTGAAGATTGAGGATTGAGTATTGGGGGTTGTGGATTGAGGACGAGGACTGACGGTTGAGTAATGATGTTTGAGGTCTGAGGATTGAGTGTTGAGGATTGAGAATTGAGGATTGAGGATTGAGGATTGAGGTTTGAGGATTGAAGATTGAGGATTGAGGATTGAGGATTGAGGATTGAGGATTGAGTATTGAGGATTGAAGATTGAGGATTGAGGATTGAGGATTGATGATTGGGGATTGAGGATTGAGGATTGCGGATAGAAGATTGAGGACTGGGTATTGAGGATTGAGGATTGATGATTGAGTATTGAGGATTGAAGATTGAGGATTGAGGATTGAGGGTTGAGGATTGAGGATTGAGAATTGAAGATTGAGGATTGAGTATTGGGGGTTGTGGATTGAGGACGAGGACTGACGGTTGAGTAATGATGTTTGAGGTCTGAGGATTGAGGAATGAGGATTGAGAATTGAGGATTGAGGGTTGAGGATAGAAGATTGAGGATTGGGTGTTGAGGATTGAAGAATGACGATTGAGTATTGAGGATTGAGGATTTAGTGTTGTGGATTGAGGACGAGGACTGAGGGTACAGTATTGATGTTTAAGGTCTGAGGATTGAGGATTGAGGATTGAGAATTGAGGATTGAGGATTGAGGATTGAAGATTGAGTATTGGGTGTTGAGGATTGTAGAATGATGATTGAGGATTGAGGATTGAGTATTGAGGATTGAAGGTTGAGTATTGAGGATTGAAGATTGAGGATTGAGGATTGAGGATTGAGGATTGAGGATTGAGGATTGAGGTTTGAGGATTGAAGATTGAGGATTGAGGATTGAGGATTGAGGATTGAGGATTGAGTATTGAGGATTGAGGATTGAGGGTTGAAGATTGAATATTGATGATTGAAGATTGAGGATCGAGGATTGAGCGTTGTTGATTGAGGACGAGGACTGAGGGTTGAGTATTGATGATTGAGGTCTGAGGATTGAGGAATGAGGATTGAGAATTGAGGGTTGAGGATTGAAGATTGAAGATTGAGGATTGGGTGTTGAGGATTGAAGAATGAGGATTGAGGATTGAGGATTGAGGATTGAGGATTGAAGATTGAGTATTGAGGATTGAAGATTGAGGATTGAGGATTGAGGATTGATGATTGAGGATTGAGGATTGAGGATTGCGGATAGAAGATTGAGGACTGGGTATTGCGGATTTAACATTGAGGATTGAGGATTGAGGATTGAGGATTGAGGATTGAGGATTGAGAATTGAGGATTGAGGATTGAGGATTGAAGATTGAGGATTGGGTATTGAGGATTGAAGAATGAGGATTGAGGATTGAGGATTGCGGATTGAGGATTGAGGATTGAGGATTCAGGATTGAAGATTGAGGATTGGGTATTGAGGATTGAAGAATGAGGATTGAGGATTGAGGATTGCGGATTGAGGATTGAGGATTGAAGACTGAGTATTGAGGATTGAAGATTGAGTATTGAGGAGTGAGTATTGAAGATTGAGGATTTGGGACTGAGGATTGAATATTGAGGATTGAGGATTGAGGATTAAGGATTGAGGATTGAGTATTGAGGATTGAAGATTGAGGATTGAGGATTGAGGATTGAGGAATGAGGATTGAGGATTGAGGATTGAAGATTGAGGATTGGGTATTGAGGATCGAAGAATGAGGATTGAGGATTGAGGATTGAGGATTGAGGATTGAGGTTTGAAGACTGAGTATTGAGGATTGAAGGTTGAGGATTGAGGAGTGAGTATTGAAGATTGAGGATTTGGGACTGAGGATTGAAGATTGAGGATTGAGGATTGAGGATTGAGGATTGAGGATTGAGGATTGAGGATTGAAGATTGAGGATTCGGTATTGAGGATTGAAGAATGAGGATTGAGGATTGAGGATTGCGGATAGAAGATTGAGGAATGGGTATTGCGGATTGAACATTGAGGATTGAGGATTGAGGATTGAGGATTGAGGATTGAGGATTGAGGATTGAGAATTGAGGATTGAGGATTCAGGATTGAAGATTGAGGATTGGGTATTGAGGATTGAAGAATGAGGATTGAGGATTGAGGATTGCGGATTGAGGATTGAGGATTGAAGACTGAGTATTGAGGATTGAAGATTGAGGATTGAGGATTGAAGATTGAGGATTGCGTATTGAGGATAGAACATTGAGGATTGAGGATTGAGTATTGAGGATTGAGGATTGAGGATTGAAGATTGAATATTGATGATTGAAGATTGATGATCGAGGATTGAGTGTTGTGGATTGAGGACGAGGACTGAGGGTAGAGTATTGATGTTTAAGGTCTGAGGATTGAGGATTGAGGACTGAGAATTGAGGATTGAGGATTGAGGATTGAAGATTGAGGATTGGTTATTGAGGATTGAAGAATGAGGATTGAGGATTGAGGATTGAGGATTGGGGATTGAGGATTGAAGACTGAGTATTGAGGATTGAAGATTGAGGATTGAGGAGGTAGTATTGAAGATTGAGGATTTGGGACTGAGGATTGAAGATTGAGGATTGGGGATTGAGGATTGAGGATTGAGGATTGAGGATTGAGGATTGAAGATTGAGGATTGGGTATTGAGGATTGAAGAATGAGGATTGAGGATTGAGGATTGAGGATTGAGTATTGAAGATTGAGTATTCAGGATTGAAGATTGACGATTGAGGATTGAGGATTGAAGATTGAGGATTCGGTATTGAGGATTGAAGAATGAGGATTGAGGAGTGAGGACTGAGGATTCAGGATTGCAGATTGAGTATTGTGGATTGAAGATTGAGGACTGAGGATTGAGGATTGAGGATTGACAAATGAGGATTGAGGATTGAGGATTGAGGATTGAGGATTGAAGGTTGAGGATTCCGTATTGAGGATAGAACATTGAGGATTGAGGATTGAGTATTGAGGATTGAGGATTGAGGATTGAAGATTGAATATTGATGATTGAAGATTGAGGATCGAGGATTGAGCGTTGTGGATTGAGGACGAGGACTGAGGGTTGAGTATTGATGTTTGAGGTCTGAGGATTGAGGAATGAGGATTGAGAATTGAGGGTTGAGGATTGAGGATTGAAGATTGAGGATTGGGTGTTGAGGATTGAAGAATGAGGATTGAGGATTGAGGATTGAGATTTGAGGATTGAAGACTGAGTATTGAGGATTGAAGGTTGAGTATTGAGGATTGAAGATTGAGGATTGAGGATTGAGGATTGAGGATTGAGGATTGAGGATTGAGGTTTGAGGATTGAAGATTGAGGATTGAGGATTGAGGATTGAGGATTGAGGATTGAGTATTGAGGATTGAGGATTGAGGGTTGAAGATTGAATATTGATGATTGAAGATTGAGGATCGAGGATTGAGCGTTGTTGATTGAGGACGAGGACTGAGGGTTGAGTATTGATGATTGAGGTCTGAGGATTGAGGAATGAGGATTGAGAATTGAGGGTTGAGGATTGAAGATTGAAGATTGAGGATTGGGTGTTGAGGATTGAAGAATGAGGATTGAGGATTGAGGATTGAGGATTGAGGATTGAAGATTGAGTATTGAGGATTGAAGATTGAGGATTGAGGATTGAGGATTGATGATTGAGGATTGAGGATTGAGGATTGCGGATAGAAGATTGAGGACTGGGTATTGCGGATTGAACATTGAGGATTGAGGATTGAGGATTGAGGATTGAGGATTGAGGATTGAGAATTGAGGATTGAGGATTGAGGATTGAAGATTGAGGATTGGGTATTGAGGATTGAAGAATGAGGATTGAGGATTGAGGATTGCGGATTCAGGATTGAGGATTGAGGATTCAGGATTGAAGATTGAGGATTGGGTATTGAGGATTGAAGAATGAGGATTGAGGATTGAGGATTGCGGATTGAGGATTGAGGATTGAAGACTGAGTATTGAGGATTGAAGATTGAGTATTGAGGAGTGAGTATTGAAGATTGAGGATTTGGGACTGAGGATTGAAGATTGAGGATTGAGGATTGAGGATTAAGGATTGAGGATTGAGTATTGAGGATTGAAGATTGAGGATTGAGGATTGAGGATTGAGGAATGAGGATTGAGGATTGAGGATTGAAGATTGAGGATTGGGTATTGAGGATCGAAGAATGAGGATTGAGGATTGAGGATTGAGGATTGAGGATTGAGGTTTGAAGACTGAGTATTGAGGATTGAAGGTTGAGGATTGAGGAGTGAGTATTGAAGATTGAGGATTTGGGACTGAGGATTGAAGATTGAGGATTGAGGATTGAGGATTGAGGATTGAGGATTGAGGATTGAGGATTGAAGATTGAGGATTCGGTATTGAGGATTGAAGAATGAGGATTGAGGATTGAGGATTGCGGATAGAAGATTGAGGAATGGGTATTGCGGATTGAACATTGAGGATTGAGGATTGAGGATTGAGGATTGAGGATTGAGGATTGAGGATTGAGAATTGAGGATTGAGGATTCAGGATTGAAGATTGAGGATTGGGTATTGAGGATTGAAGAATGAGGATTGAGGATTGAGGATTGCGGATTGAGGATTGAGGATTGAAGACTGAGTATTGAGGATTGAAGATTGAGGATTGAGGATTGAAGATTGAGGATTGCGTATTGAGGATAGAACATTGAGGATTGAGGATTGAGTATTGAGGATTGAGGATTGAGGATTGAAGATTGAATATTGATGATTGAAGATTGATGATCGAGGATTGAGTGTTGTGGATTGAGGACGAGGACTGAGGGTAGATTATTGATGTTTAAGGTCTGAGGATTGAGGATTGAGGACTGAGAATTGAGGATTGAGGATTGAGGATTGAAGATTGAGGATTGGGTATTGAGGATTGAAGAATGAGGATTGAGGATTGAGGATTGAGGATTGGGGATTGAGGATTGAAGACTGAGTATTGAGGATTGAAGATTGAGGATTGAGGAGGTAGTATTGAAGATTGAGGATTTGGGACTGAGGATTGAAGATTGAGGATTGGGGATTGAGGATTGAGGATTGAGGATTGAGGATTGAGGATTGAAGATTGAGGATTGGGTATTGAGGATTGAAGAATGAGGATTGAGGATTGAGGATTGAGGATTGAGTATTGAAGATTGAGTATTCAGGATTGAAGATTGACGATTGAGGATTGAGGATTGAAGATTGAGGATTCGGTATTGAGGATTGAAGAATGAGGATTGAGGAGTGAGGACTGAGGATTCAGGATTGCAGATTGAGTATTGTGGATTGAAGATTGAGGACTGAGGATTGAGGATTGAGGATTGACAAATGAGGATTGAGGATTGAGGATTGAGGATTGAGGATTGAAGGTTGAGGATTCCGTATTGAGGATAGAACATTGAGGATTGAGGATTGAGTATTGAGGATTGAGGATTGAGGATTGAAGATTGAATATTGATGATTGAAGATTGAGGATCGAGGATTGAGCGTTGTGGATTGAGGACGAGGACTGAGAGTTGAGTATTGATGTTTGAGGTCTGAGGATTGAGGAATGAGGATTGAGAATTGAGGGTTGAGGATTGAGGATTGAAGATTGAGGATTGGGTGTTGAGGATTGAAGAATGAGGATTGAGGATTGAGGATTGAGATTTGAGGATTGAAGACTGAGTATTGAGGATTGAAGGTTGAGTATTGAGGATTGAAGATTGAGGATTGAGGATTGAGGATTGAGGATTGAGGATTGAGGATTGAGGTTTGAGGATTGAAGATTGAGGATTGAGGATTGAGGATTGAGGATTGAGGATTGAGTATTGAGGATTGAGGATTGAGGGTTGAAGATTGAATATTGATGATTGAAGATTGAGGATCGAGGATTGAGCGTTGTTGATTGAGGACGAGGACTGAGGGTTGAGTATTGATGATTGAGGTCTGAGGATTGAGGAATGAGGATTGAGAATTGAGGGTTGAGGATTGAAGATTGAAGATTGAGGATTGGGTGTTGAGGATTGAAGAATGAGGATTGAGGATTGAGGATTGAGGATTGAGGATTGAAGATTGAGTATTGAGGATTGAAGATTGAGGATTGAGGATTGAGGATTGATGATTGAGGATTGAGGATTGAGGATTGCGGATAGAAGATTGAGGACTGGGTATTGCGGATTGAACATTGAGGATTGAGGATTGAGGATTGAGGATTGAGGATTGAGGATTGAGAATTGAGGATTGAGGATTGAGGATTGAAGATTGAGGATTGGGTATTGAGGATTGAAGAATGAGGATTGAGGATTGAGGATTGCGGATTGAGGATTGAGGATTGAGGATTCAGGATTGAAGATTGAGGATTGGGTATTGAGGATTGAAGAATGAGGATTGAGGATTGAGGATTGCGGATTGAGGATTGAGGATTGAAGACTGAGTATTGAGGATTGAAGATTGAGTATTGAGGAGTGAGTATTGAAGATTGAGGATTTGGGACTGAGGATTGAAGATTGAGGATTGAGGATTGAGGATTAAGGATTGAGGATTGAGTATTGAGGATTGAAGATTGAGGATTGAGGATTGAGGATTGAGGAATGAGGATTGAGGATTGAGGATTGAAGATTGAGGATTGGGTATTGAGGATCGAAGAATGAGGATTGAGGATTGAGGATTGAGGATTGAGGATTGAGGTTTGAAGACTGAGTATTGAGGATTGAAGGTTGAGGATTGAGGAGTGAGTATTGAAGATTGAGGATTTGGGACTGAGGATTGAAGATTGAGGATTGAGGATTGAGGATTGAGGATTGAGGATTGAGGATTGAGGATTGAAGATTGAGGATTCGGTATTGAGGATTGAAGAATGAGGATTGAGGATTGAGGATTGCGGATAGAAGATTGAGGAATGGGTATTGCGGATTGAACATTGAGGATTGAGGATTGAGGATTGAGGATTGAGGATTGAGGATTGAGGATTGAGAATTGAGGATTGAGGATTCAGGATTGAAGATTGAGGATTGGGTATTGAGGATTGAAGAATGAGGATTGAGGATTGAGGATTGCGGATTGAGGATTGAGGATTGAAGACTGAGTATTGAGGATTGAAGATTGAGGATTGAGGATTGAAGATTGAGGATTGCGTATTGAGGATAGAACATTGAGGATTGAGGATTGAGTATTGAGGATTGAGGATTGAGGATTGAAGATTGAATATTGATGATTGAAGATTGATGATCGAGGATTGAGTGTTGTGGATTGAGGACGAGGACTGAGGGTAGAGTATTGATGTTTAAGGTCTGAGGATTGAGGATTGAGGACTGAGAATTGAGGATTGAGGATTGAGGATTGAAGATTGAGGATTGGGTATTGAGGATTGAAGAATGAGGATTGAGGATTGAGGATTGAGGATTGGGGATTGAGGATTGAAGACTGAGTATTGAGGATTGAAGATTGAGGATTGAGGAGGTAGTATTGAAGATTGAGGATTTGGGACTGAGGATTGAAGATTGAGGATTGGGGATTGAGGATTGAGGATTGAGGATTGAGGATTGAGGATTGAAGATTGAGGATTGGGTATTGAGGATTGAAGAATGAGGATTGAGGATTGAGGATTGAGGATTGAGTATTGAAGATTGAGTATTCAGGATTGAAGATTGACGATTGAGGATTGAGGATTGAAGATTGAGGATTCGGTATTGAGGATTGAAGAATGAGGATTGAGGAGTGAGGACTGAGGATTCAGGATTGCAGATTGAGTATTGTGGATTGAAGATTGAGGACTGAGGATTGAGGATTGAGGATTGACAAATGAGGATTGAGGATTGAGGATTGAGGATTGAGGATTGAAGGTTGAGGATTCCGTATTGAGGATAGAACATTGAGGATTGAGGATTGAGTATTGAGGATTGAGGATTGAGGATTGAAGATTGAATATTGATGATTGAAGATTGAGGATCGAGGATTGAGCGTTGTGGATTGAGGACGAGGACTGAGGGTTGAGTATTGATGTTTGAGGTCTGAGGATTGAGGAATGAGGATTGAGAATTGAGGGTTGAGGATTGAGGATTGAAGATTGAGGATTGGGTGTTGAGGATTGAAGAATGAGGATTGAGGATTGAGGATTGAGATTTGAGGATTGAAGACTGAGTATTGAGGATTGAAGATTGAGGATTGATTATTGAGGATTGAGGATTGAGGATTGAGAATTGAGGATTGAGGATTGAGGATTGAAGATTGAGGATTGGGTATTGAGGATTGAAGAATGAGGATTGAGGATTGAGGATTGCGGATTGAGGATTGAGGATTGAAGACTGAGTATTGAGGATTGAAGATTGAGGATTTGGGACTGAGGGTTGAAGATTGAGGATTGAGGATTGAGGATTGCGGATAGAAGATTGAGGATTGGGTATTGCGGATTGAACATTGAGGATTGAGGGTTGAGGATTGAGGATTGAGGATTGAGGACTGAAGATTGAATATTGATGATTGAAGATTGAGGATTGAGGATTGATGGTTGTGGATTGAGGACGAGGACTGAGGGTTGACTATTGCTGTTTGAGGTCTGAGGATTGAGGAGTGAGGATTGAGAATTGAGGATTGAGGATTGAGGATTGAAGATTGAGGATTTGGTATTGAGGATTGAGGATTGAGGATTGAGTATTGAGTATTGAGGATTGAAGATTGAGTATTGAGGATTGAAGATTGAGGATTGAGGATTGAGGATTGAGGATTGAGGATTGAGGATTGAGGATTGAGGATTGAAGATGGAGGATTGGGTATTGAGGATTGAAGAATGAGGATTGAGGATTGAGGATTGAGGATTGAGGATTGAGGATTGAAGACTGAGTATTGAGGATTGAAGATTGAGGATTGGGTATTGAGGATTGAAGAATGAGGATTGAGGATTGAGGATTGAGGATTGAGGATTGAAGATTGAGTATTGAGGATTGAAGATTGACGATTGAGGATTGAGGATTGAGGTCTGAGGATTGAGGATTGAGGATTGAGGATTGAGGATTGAGGATTGAGGATTGAGTATTGCGGATAGAAGATTGAGGATAGGGTATTGCGGATTGAAGATTGACGATTGAGGATTGAGGATTGAGGATTGAGGATTGACGATTGATGATTGAGGATTGAAGTTTGAGTATTGAGGATTGAAGATTGAGGATTGAGGATTGAGGATTGAGGTTTGATGATTGAAGATTGAGGATTGAGGATTGAGGATTGAGGATTGAGGATTGAAGATTGAGGATTGGGTATTGAGGATTGAAGAATGGGGATTGAGTATTGAGTATTGAGGATTGAGTATTGACGATTGAGTATTGAGGATTGAAGGTTGACGATTGAGGATTGAGGATTGAGGATTGAGGATTGAGGATTGAGGATTGAGGATTGAAGATTGAGTATTGAGTATTGAAGATTCAGGATTGAGGAATGAGGATTGAGGATTGAGGATTGAAGATTGCGTACTGAGGATTGAAGATTAAGATTGAAGATTGAGGATTGAGGATTGAGGATTGAGGATTGATGATTGAAGATTGAGGATTGCGTATTGAGGATAGAACATTGAGGATTGAGGATTGAGTATTGAGGATTGAGGATTGAGGATTGAGGACGAGGACTGAGGGCAGAGTCTTGATGTTTAAGGTCTGAGGATTGAGGATAGAGGATTGAGAATTGAGGATTGAGGAGTGAGGATTGAAGATTGAGGATTGGGTGTTGAGGATTGAAGAATGAGGATTGAGGATTGAGGATTGAGGATTGCGGATAGAAGATTGAGGATTGGGAATTGCGTATTGAACATTGAGGATTGAGGGTTGAAGATTAAGATTGAGAATAGAGGATTGAGAATTGAGGATTGAGGAGTGAGGATTGAAGATTGAGTATTGGGTATTGAGGATTGAAGAATGAGGATTGAGTATTGAGTATTGAGGATTGAGGATTGAAGATTGACGATTGAGGGTTGAGGATTGAGGATTGAGGATTGAGGATTGAGGATTGAGGATTGATGATTGAGTATTGAGGATTGAAGATTGAGGATTGAGGATTGAGGGTTGAGGATTGAGGATTGAGAATTGAAGATTGAGGATTGAGTATTGGGGGTTGTGGATTGAGGACGAGGACTGACGGTTGAGTAATGATGTTTGAGGTCTGAGGATTGAGGAATGAGGATTGAGAATTGAGGATTGAGGGTTGAGGATAGAAGATTGAGGATTGGGTGTTGAGGATTGAAGAATGACGATTGAGTATTGAGGATTGAGGATTTAGTGTTGTGGATTGAGGACGAGGACTGAGGGTAGAGTATTGATGTTTAAGGTCTGAGGATTGAGGATTGAGGATTGAGAATTGAGGATTGAGGATTGAGGATTGAAGATTGAGGATTGGGTGTTGAGGATTGAAGAATGATGATTGAGGATTGAGGATTGAGTATTGAGGATTGAAGGTTGAGTATTGAGGATTGAAGATTGAGGATTGAGGATTGAGGATTGAGGATTGAGGATTGAGGATTGAGGTTTGAGGATTGAAGATTGAGGATTGAGGATTGAGGATTGAGGTTTGAGGATTGAGTATTGAGGATTGAGGATTGAGGGTTGAAGATTGAATATTGATGATTGAAGATTGAGGATCGAGGATTGAGCGTTGTTGATTGAGGACGAGGACTGAGGGTTGAGTATTGATGATTGAGGTCTGAGGTTTGAGGAATGAGGATTGAGAATTGAGGGTTGAGGATTGAAGATTGAAGATTGAGGATTGGGTGTTGAGGATTGAAGAATGAGGATTGAGGATTGAGGATTGAGGATTGAGGATTGAAGATTGAGTATTGAGGATTGAAGATTGAGGATTGAGGATTGAGGATTGATGATTGAGGATTGAGGATTGAGGATTGCGGATAGAAGATTGAGGACTGGGTATTGCGGATTGAACATTGAGGATTGAGGATTGAGGATTGAGGATTGAGGATTGAGGATTGAGAATTGAGGATTGAGGATTGAGGATTGAAGATTGAGGATTGGGTATTGAGGATTGAAGAATGAGGATTGAGGATTGAGGATTGCGGATTGCGGATTGAGGATTGAAGACTGAGTATTGCGGATTGAAGATTGAGTATTGAGGAGTGAGTATTGAAGATTGAGGATTTGGGACTGAGGATTGAAGATTGAGGATTGAGGATTGAGGATTAAGGATTGAGGATTGAGTATTGAGGATTGAAGATTGAGGATTGAGGATTGAGGATTGAGGAATGAGGATTGAGGATTGAGGATTGAAGATTGAGGATTGGGTATTGAGGATCGAAGAATGAGGATTGAGGATTGAGGATTGAGGATTGAGGATTGAGGTTTGAAGACTGAGTATTGAGGATTGAAGGTTGAGGATTGAGGAGTGAGTATTGAAGATTGAGGATTTGGGACTGAGGATTGAAGATTGAGGATTGAGGATTGAGGATTGAGGATTGAGGATTGAGGATTGAGGATTGAAGATTGAGGATTCGGTATTGAGGATTGAAGAATGAGGATTGAGGATTGAGGATTGCGGATAGAAGATTGAGGATTGGGTATTGCGGATTGAACATTGAGGATTGAGGATTGAGAATTGAGGATTGAGGATTGAGGATTGAGGATTGAGAATTGAGGATTGAGGATTCAGGATTGAAGATTGAGGATTGGGTATTGAGGATTGAAGAATGAGGATTGAGGATTGAGGATTGCGGATTGAGGATTGAGGATTGAAGACTGAGTATTGAGGATTGAAGATTGAGGATTGAGGATTGAAGATTGAGGATTGCGTATTGAGGATAGAACATTGAGGATTGAGGATTGAGTATTGAGGATTGAGGATTGAGGATTGAAGGTTGAATATTGATGATTGAAGATTGATGATCGAGGATTGAGTGTTGTGGATTGAGGACGAGTACTGAGGGTAGAGTATTGATGTTTAAGGTCTGAGGATTGAGGATTGAGGACTGAGAATTGAGGATTGAGGATTGAAGATTGAGGATTGGGGATTGAGGATTGAGGATTGAGGATTGAGGATTGAGGATTGAAGATTGAGGATTGGGTATTGAGGATTGAAGAATGAGGATTGAGGCTTGAGGATTGAGGATTGAGTATTGAAGATTGAGTATTCAGGATTGAAGATTGACGATTGAGGATTGAGGATTGAAGATTGAGGATTCGGTATTGAGGATTGAAGAATGAGGATTGAGGAGTGAGGACTGAGGATTCAGGATTGCAGATTGAGTATTGAGGATTGAAGATTGAGGACTGAGGATTGAGGATTGAGGATTGACAAATGAGGATTGAGGATTGAGGATTGAGGATTGAGGATTGAAGGTTGAGGATTCCGTATTGAGGATAGAACATTGAGGATTGAGGATTGAGTATTGAGGATTGAGGATTGAGGATTGAAGATTGAATATTGATGATTGAAGATTGAGGATCGAGGATTGAGCGTTGTGGATTGTGGACGAGGACTGAGGGTTGAGTATTGATGTTTGAGGTCTGAGGATTGAGGAATGAGGATTGAGAATTGAGGGTTGAGGATTGAGGATTGAAGATTGAGGATTGGGTGTTGAGGATTGAAGAATGAGGATTGAGGATTGAGGATTGAGATTTGAGGATTGAAGACTGAGTATTGAGGATTGAAGATTGAGGATTGAGGATTGAGGATTGAGGATTGAAGATTGAGGATTCGGTATTGAGGATTGAAGAATGAGGATTGAGGATTGAGGATTGCGGATAGAAGATTGAGGATTGGGTATTGCGGATTGAACATTGAGGATTGAGGATTGAGAATTGAGGATTGAGGATTGAGGATTGAGGATTGAGAATTGAGGATTGAGGATTCAGGATTGAAGATTGAGGATTGGGTATTGAGGATTGAAGAATGAGGATTGAGGATTGAGGATTGCGGATTGAGGATTGAGGATTGAAGACTGAGTATTGAGGATTGAAGATTGAGGATTGAGGATTGAAGATTGAGGATTGCGTATTGAGGATAGAACATTGAGGATTGAGGATTGAGTATTGAGGATTGAGGATTGAGGATTGAAGGTTGAATATTGATGATTGAAGATTGATGATCGAGGATTGAGTGTTGTGGATTGAGGACGAGTACTGAGGGTAGAGTATTGATGTTTAAGGTCTGAGGATTGAGGATTGAGGACTGAGAATTGAGGATTGAGGATTGAAGATTGAGGATTGGGGATTGAGGATTGAGGATTGAGGATTGAGGATTGAGGATTGAAGATTGAGGATTGGGTATTGAGGATTGAAGAATGAGGATTGAGGCTTGAGGATTGAGGATTGAGTATTGAGGATTGAAGAATGAGGATTGAGTATTGTGTATTGAGGATTGAGTATTGACGATTGAGTATTGAGGATTGAAGATTGACGATTGAGGATTGAGGATTGATGGTTGTGGATTGAGGACGAGGACTGAGGGTTGACTATTGCTGTTTGAGGTCTGAGGATTGAGGAGTGAGGATTGAGAATTGAGGATTGAGGATTGAGGATTGAAGATTGAGGATTTGGTATTGAGGATTGAGGATTGAGGATTGAGTATTGAGTATTGAGGATTGAAGATTGAGTATTGAGGATTGAAGATTGAGGATTGAGGATTGAGGATTGAGGATTGAGGATTGAGGATTGAGGATTGAAGATGGAGGTTTGGGTATTGAGGATTGAAGAATGAGGATTGAGGATTGAGGATTGAGGATTGAGGATTGAGGATTGAAGACTGAGTATTGAGGATTGAAGATTGAGGATTGGGTATTGAGGATTGAAGAATGAGGATTGAGGATTGAGGATTGAGGATTGAGGATTGAAGATTGAGTATTGAGGATTGAAGATTGACGATTGAGGATTGAGGATTGAGGTCTGAGGATTGAGGATTGAGGATTGAGGATTGAGGATTGAGTATTGCGGATAGAAGATTGAGGATTGGGTATTGCGGATTGAAGATTGACGATTGAGGATTGAGGATTGAGGATTGAGGATTGACGATTGATGATTGAGGATTGAAGTTTGAGTATTGAGGATTGAAGATTGAGGATTGAGGATTGAGGATTGAGGTTTGATGATTGAAGATTGAGGATTGAGGATTGAGGATTGAGGATTGAGGATTGAAGATTGAGGATTGGGTATTGAGGATTGAAGAATGAGGATTGAGTATTGTGTATTGAGGATTGAGTATTGACGATTGAGTATTGAGGATTGAAGATTGACGATTGAGGATTGAGGATTGAGGATTGAGGATTGAGGATTGAGGATTGAGGATTGAAGATTGAGTATTGAGTATTGAAGATTGAGGATTGAGGAATGAGGATTGAGGATTGAGGATTGAAGATTGCGTACTGAGGATTGAAGATTAAGATTGAAGATTGAGGATTGAGGATTGAGGATTGAGGATTGATGATTGAAGATTGAGGATTGCGTATTGAGGATAGAACATTGAGGGTTGAGGATTGAGTATTGAGGATTGAGGATTGAGGATTGAAGATTGAATATTGATGATTGAAGATTGAGGATCGAGGATTGAGTGTTGTGGATTGAGGACGAGGACTGAGGGTAGAGTCTTGATGTTTAAGGTCTGAGGATTGAGGATAGAGGATTGAGAATTGAGGATTGAGGAGTGAGGATTGAAGATTGAGGATTGGGTGTTGAGGATTGAAGAATGAGGATTGAGGATTGAGGATTGAGGATTGCGGATAGAAGATTGAGGATTGGGAATTGCGTATTGAACATTGAGGATTGAGGGTTGAAGATTAAGATTGAGGATAGAGGATTGAGAATTGAGGATTGAGGAGTGAGGATTGAAGATTGAGTATTGGGTATTGAGGATTGAAGAATGAGGATTGAGTATTGAGTATTGAGGATTGAGGATTGAAGATTGAGTATTGAGGATTGAAGATTGACGATTGAGGGTTGAGGATTGAGGATTTAGGATTGAGGATTGAGGATTGAGGATTGATGATTGAGTATTGAGGATTGAAGATTGAGGATTGAGGATTGAGGGTTGAGGATTGAGGATTGAGTATTGAAGATTGAGGATTGAGTATTGGGGGTTGTGGATTGAGGACGAGGACTGACGGTTGAGTAATGATGTTTGAGGTCTGAGGATTGAGGAATGAGGATTGAGAATTGAGGATTGAGGGTTGAGGATAGAAGATTGAGGATTGGGTGTTGAGGATTGAAGAATGACGATTGAGTATTGAGGATTGAGGATTTAGTGTTGTGGATTGAGGACGAGGACTGAGGGTAGAGTATTGATGTTTAAGGTCTGAGGATTGAGGATTGAGGATTGAGAATTGAGGATTGAGGATTGAGGATTGAAGATTGAGGATTGGGTGTTGAGGATTGAAGAATGATGATTGAGGATTGAGGATTGAGTATTGAGGATTGAAGGTTGAGTATTGAGGATTGAAGATTGAGGATTGAGGATTGAGGATTGAGGATTGAGGATTGAGGATTGAGGTTTGAGGATTGAAGATTGAGGATTGAGGATTGAGGATTGAGGATTGAGTATTGAGGATTGAGGATTGAGGGTTGAAGAGTGAATATTGATGATTGAAGATTGAGGATCGAGGATTGAGCGTTGTTGATTGAGGACGAGGACTGAGGGTTGAGTATTGATGATTGAGGTCTGAGGATTGAGGAATGAGGATTGAGAATTGAGGGTTGAGGATTGAAGATTGAAGATTGAGGATTGGGTGTTGAGGATTGAAGAATGAGGATTGAGGATTGAGGATTGAGGATTGAGGATTGAAGATTGAGGATTGGGTATTGAGGATTGAAGAATGAGGATTGAGGATTGAGGATTGCGGATTGAGGATTGAGGATTGAAGACTGAGTATTGAGGATTGAAGATTGAGTATTGAGGAGTGAGTATTGAAGATTGAGGATTTGGGACTGAGGATTGAAGATTGAGGATTGAGGATTGAGGATTAAGGATTGAGGATTGAGTATTGAGGATTGAAGATCGAGGATTGAGGATTGAGGATTGAGGAATGAGGATTGAGGATTGAGGATTGAAGATTGAGGATTGGGTATTGAGGATCGAAGAATGAGGATTAAGGATTGAGGATTGAGGATTGAGGATTGAGGTTTGAAGACTGTGTATTGAGGATTGAAGGTTGAGGATTGAGGAGTGAGTATTGAAGATTGAGGATTTGGGACTGAGGATTGAAGATTGAGGATTGAGGATTGAGGATTGAGGATTGAGGATTGAGGATTGAGGATTGAAGATTGAGGATTCGGTATTGAGGATTGAAGAATGAGGATTGAGGATTGAGGATTGCGGATAGAAGATTGAGGATTGGGTATTGCGGATTGAACATTGAGGATTGAGGATTGAGGATTGAGGATTGAGGATTGAGGATTGAGGATTGAGAATTGAGGATTGAGGATTCAGGATTGAAGATTGAGGATTGGGTATTGAGGATTGAAGAATGAGGATTGAGGATTGAGGATTGCGGATTGAGGATTGAGGATTGAAGACTGAGTATTGAGGATTGAAGATTGAGGATTGAGGATTGAAGATTGAGGATTGCGTATTGAGGATAGAACATTGAGGATTGAGGATTGAGTATTGAGGATTGAGGATTGAGGATTGAAGATTGAATATTGATGATTGAAGATTGATGATCGAGGATTGAGTGTTGTGGATTGAGGACGAGGACTGAGGGTAGATTATTGATGTTTAAGTTCTGAGGATTGAGGATTGAGGACTGAGAATTGAGGATTGAGGATTGAGGATTGAAGATTGAGGATTGGGTATTGAGGATTGAAGAATGAGGATTGAGGATTGAGGATTGAGGATTGGGGATTGAGGATTGAAGACTGAGTATTGAGGATTGAAGATTGAGGATTGAGGAGGTAGCATTGAAGATTGAGGATTTGGGACTGAGGATTGAAAATTGAGGATTGGGGATTGAGGATTGAGGATTGAGGATTGAGGATTGAGGATTGAAGATTGAGGATTGGGTATTGAGGATTGAAGAATGAGGATTGAGGATTGAGGATTGAGGATTGAGTATTGAAGATTGAGTATTCAGGATTGAAGATTGACGATTGAGGATTGAGGATTGAAGATTGAGGATTCGGTATTGAGGATTGAAGAATGAGGATTGAGGAGTGAGGACTGAGGATTCAGGATTGCAGATTGAGTATTGAGGATTGAAGATTGAGGACTGAGGATTGAGGATTGAGGATTGACAATTGAGGATTGAGGATTGAGGATTGAGGATTGAGGATTGAAGGTTGGGGATTCCGTATTGAGGATAGAACATTGAGGATTGAGGATTGAGTATTGAGGATTGAGGATTGAGGATTGAAGGTTGAATATTGATGATTGAAGATTGAGGATCGAGGATTGAGCGTTGTGGATTGAGGACGAGGACTGAGGGTTGAGTATTGATGTTTGAGGTCTGAGGATTGAGGAATGAGGATTGAGAATTGAGGGTTGAGGATTGAGGATTGAAGATTGAGGATTGGGTGTTGAGGATTGAAGAATGAGGATTGAGGATTGAGGATTGAGATTTGAGGATTGAAGACTGAGTATTGAGGATTGAAGATTGAGGATTGAGGATTGAGGATTGAGGATTGAGGATTGAGGATTGAGGATTGAGGATTGCGGATAGAAGGTTGAGGATTGGGTATTGCGGATTGAACATTGAGGATTGAGGATTGAGGATTGAGGACTGAGGATTGAGGATTGAGAATTGAGGATTGAGGATTGAGGATTGAAGATTGAGGATTGGGTATTGAGGATTGAATAATGAGGATTGAGGATTGAGGATTGCGGATTGAGGATTGAGGATTGAAGACTGAGTATTGAGGATTGAAGATTGAGGATTTGGGACTGAGGGTTGAAGATTGAGGATTGAGGATTGAGGATTGCGGATAGAAGATTGAGGATTGGGTATTGCGGATTGAACATTGAGGATTGAGGGTTGAGGATTGAGGATTGAGGATTGAGGACTGAAGATTGAATATTGATGATTGAAGATTGAGGATTGAGGATTGATGGTTGTGGATTGAGGACGAGGACTGAGGGTTGACTATTGCTGTTTGAGGTCTGAGGATTGAGGAGTGAGGATTGAGAATCGAGGATTGAGGATTGAGGATTGAAGATTGAGGATTTGGTATTGAGGATTGAGGATTGAGGATTGAGTATTGAGTATTGAGGATTGAAGATTGAGTATTGGGGATTGAAGATTGAGGATTGAGGATTGAGGATTGAGGATTGAGGATTGAGGATTGAGGATTGAAGATGGAGGATTGGGTATTGAGGATTGAAGAATGAGGATTGAGGATTGAGGATTGAGGATTGAGGATTGAGGATTGAAGACTGAGTATTGAGGATTGAAGATTGAGGATTGGGTATTGAGGATTGAAGAATGAGGATTGAGGATTGAGGATTGAGGATTGAGGATTGAAGATTGAGTATTGAGGATTGAAGATTGACGATTGAGGATTGAAGATTGAGGATTGAGGATTGAGGATTGAGGATTGAGGATTGAGGATTGAGGTTTGAGGATTGAAGATTGAGGATTGAGGATTGAGGATTGAGGATTGAGGATTGAGTATTGAGGATTGAGGATTGAGGGTTGAAGAGTGAATATTGATGATTGAAGATTGAGGATCGAGGATTGAGCGTTGTTGATTGAGGACGAGGACTGAGGGTTGAGTATTGATGATTGAGGTCTGAGGATTGAGGAATGAGGATTGAGAATTGAGGGTTGAGGATTGAAGATTGAAGATTGAGGATTGGGTGTTGAGGATTGAAGAATGAGGATTGAGGATTGAGGATTGAGGATTGAGGATTGAAGATTGAGTATTGAGGATTGAAGATTGAGGATTGAGGATTGAGGATTGATGATTGAGGATTGAGGATTGAGGATTGCGGATAGAAGATTGAGGACTGGGTATTGCGGATTGAACATTGAGGATTGAGGATTGAGGATTGAGGATTGAGGATTGAGGATTGAGAATTGAGGATTGAGGATTGAGGATTGAAGATTGAGGATTGGGTATTGAGGATTTGAAGAATGAGGATTGAGGATTGAGGATTGCGGATTGAGGATTGAGGATTGAAGACTGAGTATTGAGGATTGAAGATTGAGTATTGAGGAGTGAGTATTGAAGATTGAGGATTTGGGACTGAGGATTGAAGATTGAGGATTGAGGATTGAGGATTAAGGATTGAGGATTGAGTATTGAGGATTCAAGATCGAGGATTGAGGATTGAGGATTGAGGAATGAGGATTGAGGATTGAGGATTGAAGATTGAGGATTGGGTATTGAGGATCGAAGAATGAGGATTAAGGATTGAGGATTGAGGATTGAGGATTGAGGTTTGAAGACTGTGTATTGAGGATTGAAGGTTGAGGATTGAGGAGTGAGTATTGAAGATTGAGGATTTGGGACTGAGGATTGAAGATTGAGGATTGAGGATTGAGGATTGAGGATTGAGGATTGAGGATTGAGGATTGAAGATTGAGTATTGAGGATTGAAGATTGACGATTGAGGATTGAGGATTGAGGTCTGAGGATTGAGGATTGAGGATTGAGGATTGAGGATTGAGGATTGAGGATTGAGTATTGCGGATAGAAGATTGAGGATTGGGTATTGCGGATTGAAGATTGACGATTGAGGATTGAGGATTGAGGATTGAGGATTGACGATTGATGATTGAGGATTGAAGTTTGAGTATTGAGGATTGAAGATTGAGGATTGAGGATTGAGGATTGAGGTTTGATGATTGAAGATTGAGGATTGAGGATTGAGGATTGAGGATTGAGGATTGAAGATTGAGGATTGGGTATTGAGGATTGAAGAATGAGGATTGAGTATTGAGTATTGAGGATTGAGTATTGAGGATTGAGTATTGAGGATTGAAGATTGACGATTGAGGATTGAGGATTGAGGATTGAGGATTGAGGATTGAGGATTGAGGATTGAAGATTGAGTATTGAGTATTGAAGATTGAGGATTGAGGAATGAGGATTGAGGATTGAGGATTGAAGATTGCGTACTGAGGATTGAAGATTAAGATTGAAGGTTGAGGATTGAGGATTGAGGATTGAGGATTGATGATTGAAGATTGAGGATTGCGTATTGAGGATAGAACATTGAGGATTGAGGATTGAGTATTGAGGATTGAGGATTGAGGATTGAAGATTGAATATTGATGATTGAAGATTGAGGATCGAGGATTGAGTGTTGTGGATTGAGGACGAGGACTGAGGGTAGAGCCTTGATGTTTAAGGTCTGAGGATTGAGGATAGAGGATCGAGAATTGAGGATTGAGGAGTGAGGATTGAAGATTGAGGATTGGGTGTTGAGGATTGAAGAATGAGGATTGAGGATTGAGGATTGAGGATTGAGGATTGAAGATTGAGTATTGAGGATTGAAGATTGACGATTGAGGATTGAGGATTGAGGTCTGAGGATTGAGGATTGAGGATTGAGGATTGAGGATTGAGGATTGAGGATTGAGTATTGCGGATAGAAGATTGAGGATTGGGTATTGCGGATTGAAGATTGACGATTGAGGATTGAGGATTGAGGATTGAGGATTGACGATTGATGATTGAGGATTGAAGTTTGAGTATTGAGGATTGAAGATTGAGGATTGAGGATTGAGGATTGAGGTTTGATGATTGAAGATTGAGGATTGAGGATTGAGGATTGAGGATTGAGGATTGAAGATTGAGGATTGGGTATTGAGGATTGAAGAATGAGGATTGAGTATTGAGTATTGAGGATTGAGTATTGAGGATTGAGTATTGAGGATTGAAGATTGACGATTGAGGATTGAGGATTGAGGATTGAGGATTGAGGATTGAGGATTGAGGATTGAAGATTGAGTATTGAGTATTGAAGATTGAGGATTGAGGAATGAGGATTGAGGATTGAGGATTGAAGATTGCGTACTGAGGATTGAAGATTAAGATTGAAGGTTGAGGATTGAGGATTGAGGATTGAGGATTGATGATTGAAGATTGAGGATTGCGTATTGAGGATAGAACATTGAGGATTGAGGATTGAGTATTGAGGATTGAGGATTGAAGATTGAATATTGATGATTGAAGATTGAGGATCGAGGATTGAGTGTTGTGGATTGAGGACGAGGACTGAGGGTAGAGTCTTGATGTTTAAGGTCTGAGGATTGAGGATAGAGGATCGAGAATTGAGGATTGAGGAGTGAGGATTGAAGATTGAGGATTGGGTGTTGAGGATTGAAGAATGAGGATTGAGGATTGAGGATTGAGCATTGAGGATTGAAGATTGAGTATTGAGGATTGAAGATTGAGGATTGAGGATTGAGGATTGAGGATTGAGGATTGAGGATTGCGGATAGAAGATTGAGGATTGGGAATTGCGTATTGAACATTGAGGATTGAGGGTTGAAGATTAAGATTGAGGATTGAGGATTGAGGATTGAGGATTGAGTATTGAGGATTGAAGATTGAGTATTGAGGATTGAAGATTGAGGATTGAGGATTGAGGATTGAGGATTGAGGATTGAGGATTGAGGATTGAGGATTGAAGATGGAGGATTGGGTATTGAGGATTGAAGAATTAGGATTGAGGATTGAGGATTGAGGATTGAGGATTGAGGATTGAAGACTGAGTATTGAGGATTGAAGATTGTGGATTGGGTATTGAGGATTGAAGAATGAGGATTGAGGATTGAGGATTGAGGATTGAGGATTGAAGATTGAGTATTGAGGATTGAAGATTGACGTTTGAAGATTGAGGATTGAGGTCTGAGGATTGAGGATTGAGGATTGAGGATTGAGGATTGAGGATTGAGGATTGAGGATTGCGGATAGAAGATTGAGGATTGTGTATTGCCGATTGAACATTGAGGATTGAGGATTGATGATTGAGGATTGAGGATTGAGAATTGAGGATTGAGGATTGAGGATTGAAGATTGAGGATTGGGTATTGAGGATTGAAGAATGAGGATTGAGGATTGAGGATTGCGGATTGAGGATTGAGGATTGAAGACTGAGTATTGAGGATTGTGTATTGCGGATTGAACATTGAGGATTGAGGATTGAGGATTGAGGATTGACGATTGAGGATTGAGAATTGAGGATTGAGGATTGAGGATTGAAGATTGAGGATTGAGTATTGACGATTGAGGATTGACGATTGAAGATTGAATATTGATGATAGAAGATTGAGGATCGAGGATTGAGTGTTGTGGATTGAGGACGAGGACTGAGGGTAGAGTATTGATGTTTAAGGTCTGAGGATTGAGGATTGAGGATTGAGAATTGAGGATTGAGGGTTGAGGATTGATGATTGAGGATTGGGTGTTGAGGATTGAAGAATGAGGATTGAGGATTGAGGATTGAGTATTGAGGATTGAAGATTGAGTATTGAGGATTGAAGATTGAGGATTGAGGATTGAGGATTGAGGATTGAGGATTGAGGATTGCGGATAGAAGATTGAGGATTGGGTATTGCGGATTGAACATTGAGGATTGAGGGTTGAGGATTGAGGATTGAGGATTGAGGACTGAAATTGAATATTGATGATTGAAGATTGAGGATTGAGGATTGAGGATTGAGGATTGAGGATTGAGGATTGAGGATTGAACATTGAGGATTGGGTATTGAGGATTGAGTATTGAGGATTGAGTATTGAAGATTGAGTATTCAGGATTGAAGATTGACGATTGAGGATTGAGGATTGAGGATTGAGGATTGAGGATCGATGATTGAGGTTTGAAGTTTGAGTATTGAGGATTGAAGGTTGAGGATTGAGGATTGAGGATTGAGGTTAGAGGATTGAAGGTTGAGGATTGGGTGTTGAGGATTGAAGAATGAGGATTGAGGATTGAGGTTTGAAGATTGCGTACTGAGGATTGAAGATTAAGATTGAGGATTTAGGATTGAGGATTGAGGATTGAGGATTGAGGATTGAAGATTGAGGATTGCTTATTGGGGATAGAACATTGAGGATTGAGGATTGAGGATTGAGGATTGAAGATTGAATATTGATGATTGAAGATTGAGGGTCGAGGATTGAGTGTTGTGGATTGAGGACGAGGACTGAGGGTAGAGTATTGATGTTTATGGTCTGAGGATTGAGGATTGAGGATTGAGAATTGAGGATTGGGGATTGAGGATTGAAGATTGAGGATTGGGTGTTGAGGATTGAAGAATGAGGATTGAGGATTGAGGATTGAGTATTGAGGATTGAAGAATGAGGATTGAGGATTGAGGATTGAGTATTGAGGATTGAAGGTTGAGTTTTGAGGATTGAAGATTGAGGATTGCGGATTGAACATTGAGGATTGAGGGTTGAAGATTAAGATTGAGGATTGAGGATTGAGGATTGAGGATTGAGTATTGAGGATTGAAGATTGAGTATTGAGGATTGAAGATTGAGGATTGAGGATTGAGGATTGAGGATTGAGGATTGAGGATTGACGATTGAGGATTGAAGATGGAGGATTGGGTATTGAGGATTGAAGAATTAGGATTGAGGATTGAGGATTGAGGATTGAGGATTGAGGATTGAAGACTGAGTATTGAGGATTGAAGATTGAGGATTGGGTATTGAGGATTGAAGAATGAGGATTGAGGATTGAGGATTGAGGATTGAGGATTGAAGATTGAGTATTGAGGATTGAAGATTGACGATTGAGGATTGAGGATTGAGGTCTGAGGATTGAGGATTGAGGATTGAGGATTGAGGATTGAGGATTGAGGATTGAGGATTGCGGATAGAAGATTGAGGATTGTGTATTGCCGATTGAACATTGAGGATTGAGGATTGAGGATTGAGGATTGAGGATTGAGAATTGAGGATTGAGGAATGAGGATTGAAGATTGAGGATTGGGTATTGAGGATTGAAGAATGAGGATTGAGGATTGAGGATTGCGGATTGAGGATTGAGGATTGAAGACTGAGTATTGAGAATTGTGTATTGCGGATTGAACATTGAGGATTGAGGATTGAGGATTGAGGATTGACGATTGAGGATTGAGAATTGAGGATTGAGGATTGAGGATTGAAGATTGAGGATTGAGTATTGACGATTGAGGATTGACGATTGAAGATTGAATATTGATGATAGAAGATTGAGGATCGAGGATTGAGTGTTGTGGATTGAGGACGAGGACTGAGGGTAGAGTATTGATGTTTAAGGTCTGAGGATTGAGGATTGAGGATTGAGAATTGAGGATTGAGGGTTGAGGATTGGTGATTGAGGATTGGGTGTTGAGGATTGAAGAATGAGGATTGAGGATTGAGGATTGAGTATTGAGGATTGAAGATTGAGTATTGAGGATTGAAGATTGAGGATTGAGGATTGAGGATTGAGGATTGAGGATTGAGGATTGCGGATAGAAGATTGAGGATTGGGTATTGCGGATTGAACATTGAGGATTGAGGGTTGAGGATTGAGGATTGAGGATTGAGGACTGAAATTGAATATTGATGATTGAAGATTGAGGATTGAGGATTGAGGATTGAGGATTGAGGATTGAGGATTGAGGATTGAACATTGAGGATTGGGTATTGAGGATTGAAGAATGAGGATTGAGGATTGAGGATTGAGGATTGAGTATTGAAGATTGAGTATTCAGGATTGAAGATTGACGATTGAGGATTGAGGATTGAGGATTGAGGATTGAGGATCGATGATTGAGGTTTGAAGTTTGAGTATTGAGGATTGAAGGTTGAGGATTGAGGATTGAGGATTGAGGTTTGAGGATTGAAGGCTGAGGATTGGGTGTTGAGGATTGAAGAATGAGGATTGAGGATTGAGGATTGAAGATTGCGTACTGAGGATTGAAGATTAAGATTGAGGATTTAGGATTGAGGATTGAGGATTGAGGATTGAGGATTGAAGATTGAGGATTGCTTATTGGGGATAGAACATTGAGGATTGAGGATTGAGGATTGAGGATTGAAGATTGAATATTGATGATTGAAGATTGAGTGTCGAGGATTGAGTGTTGTGGATTGCGGACGAGGACTGAGGGTAGAGTATTGATGTTTATGGTCTGAGGATTGAGGATTGAGGACTGAGAATTGAGGATTGGGGATTGAGGATTGAAGATTGAGGATTGGGTCTTGAGGATTGAAGAATGAGGATTGAGGATTGAGGATTGAGTATTGAGGATTGAAGAATGAGGATTGAGGATTGAGGATTGAGTATTGAGGATTGAAGGTTGAGTATTGAGGATTGAAGATTGAGGATTGAGGATTGAGGATTGAGGATTGAGGATTGAGGATTGCGGATAGAAGATTGAGGATTGGGTATTGCGGATTGAACATTGAGGATTGAGGGTTGAGGATTGAGGATTGAGGATTGAGGACTGAAGAATGAATATTGATGATTGAAGATTGAGGATTGAGGATTGATGGTTGTGGATTGAGGACGAGGACTGAGGGTTGACTATCGCTGTTTGAGGTCTGAGGATTGAGGATTGAGGATTGAGAATTGAGGATTGAGGATTGAGGATTGAGGATTGGGGATTGAGGATTGAGGATTGAGAATTGAGGATTGAGGATTGAGGATTGAGGATTGAAGGTTGAGTATTGGGTATTGAGGATTGAAGAATGAGGATTGAGGATTGAGGATTGCGGATTGAGGATTGAGGATTGAAGACTGAGTATTGAGGATTGAAGATTGGGGATTGTGGAGTGAGTATTGAATATTGAGGATTTGGGACTGAGGATTGAAGATTGATTATTGAGGATTGAGGGTTGAGGATTGAAGATTGAGGATTGAGGATTGAAGATTGAGGATTGGGTATTGAGGATTGAAGAATGAGGATTGGGGATTGAGGATTGAGGATTGAGTGTTGAAGATTGAGTATTCAGGATTGAAGATTGACGATTGAGGATTGAGGATTGAGGATTGAGGGTTCAGGATTGATGATTGAGGATTGCGTGTTGAGGATAGAACATTGAGGATTGAGGATTGAGTATAGAGGATTGAGGATTGAGGATTGAAGATTGAATATTGATGATTGAAGATTGAGGATCGAGGATTGAGTGTTGTGGATTGAGGACGAGGACTGAGGGTAGAGTATTGATGTTTAAGGTCGGAGGATTGAGGACTGAGGATTGAGAATTGAGGATTGAGGATTGAGGATTGAAGATTGAGGATTGGGTGTTGAGGATTGAAGAATGAGGATTGAGGATTGAGGATTGAGTATTGAGGATTGAAGATTGAGTGTTGAGGATTGAAGATTGAGGATTGAGGATTGAGGATTGAGGATTGAGGATTGCGGATAGAAGATTGAGGATTGGGTATTGCGGATTGAACATTGAGGATTGAGGATTGAGGATTGAGGATTGACGGTAGAGGACTGAAGATTGAATATTGATGATTGAATGTTGAGGATTGAGGATTGATGGTTGTGGATTGAGGACGAGGACTGAGGGTTGACTATTGCTGTTTGAGGTCTGAGGATTGAGGATTGAGGATTGAGAATTGGGGATTGAGGATTGAGGATTGAAGATTGAGGTTTGGGTATTGAGGATTGAAGAATGTGGATTGAGGATTGAGGACTGAGGATTGAGGATTGAAGACTGAGTGTTGAGGGTTGAGTGATGAGAATTGATGTTTGTGGATAGAGATTTGAAGATTGCAGATTGAGTATTGAGTATTGAAAACTGTGAATTGATGATATTCTCTTGAGGGTTGAGGATTGACAACTGATTGTTCAGGACTGAGGGCTGAAGGTTGAGGATTCAGGATTATGGTTTGAGGACCGAGGATTGAGGATTGAGGATTGAGGATTGAGGGTTGCGTATTGAGGATAGAACATTGAGGATTGAGGATTGAGTATTGAGGATTGAGGATTGAGGATTGAAGATGGAGGATTGGGTATTGAGGATTGAAGAATGAGGATTGAGTATTGAAGATTGAGTATTCAGGATTGAAGATTGACGATTGAGGAGTGAGTATTGAAGATTGAGTATTTGGGACATAGGATTGAAGATTGAGGATTGAGGATTGAGGATTGTGGATTGAGGATTGAGGATTGAGGATTGAAGATTGAGGATTGGGTATTGAGGATTGAAGAATGAGGATTGAGGATTGAGGATTGAGGATTGAGTATTGAAGATTGAGTATTCAGGATTGAAGATTGACGATTGAGGATTGAGGATTGAGGATTGAGGAATGAGGATTGATGATTGAGGATTGAAGTTTGAGTATTGAGAATTGAAGATTGAGGATTGAGGATTGAGTATTGAGGTTTGAGGATTGAAGATTGAGGATTGAGGATTGAGGATTGAGGATTGAGGATTGAAGATTGAGGATTGGGTATTGAGGATTGAAGAATGAGGATTGAGTATTGAGTATTGAGGATTGAGGATTGAAGATTGAGTATTGAGGATTGAGGATTGAGGATTGAGAATTGAGGATTGAGGATTGAGGATTGAGGATTGAAGATTGAGGATTGGGTATTGAGGATTGAGGATTGAGGATTGAGGATTGAGTATTGAGGATTGAAGATTGAGTATTCAGGATTCAAGGTTGACGATTGAGGATTGAGGATTGAGGATTGAGGATTGAGGATTGATGATTGAGGATTGAAGTTTGAGTATTGAGGATTGAAGATTGAGGATTGAGGATTGAGGATTGAGGTTTGAGGATTGAAGAGTGAGGATTGAGGATTGAGGATTGAGGATTGAGGATTGAAGATTGAGGATTGGGTATTGAGGATTGCAGAATGAGGATTGAGTATTGAGTATTGAGGATTGAGTATTGACGATTGAGTATTGAGGATTGAAGATTGACGATTGAGGATTGAGGATTGAGGATTGAAGATTGAGGATTGCTTATTGGGGATAGAACATTGAGGATTGAGGATTGAGGATTGAGGATTGAAGATTGAATATTGATGATTGAAGATTGAGGGTCGAGGATTGAGTGTTGTGGATTGAGGACGAGGACTGAGGGTAGAGTATTGATGTTTATGGTCTGAGGATTGAGGATTGAGGATTGAGAATTGAGGATTGGGGATTGAGGATTGAAGATTGAGGATTGGGTGTTGAGGATTGAAGAATGAGGATTGAGGATTGAGGATTGAGTATTGAGGATTGAAGAATGAGGATTGAGGATTGAGGATTGAGTATTGAGGATTGAAGGTTGAGTTTTGAGGATTGAAGATTGAGGATTGCGGATTGAACATTGAGGATTGAGGGTTGAAGATTAAGATTGAGGATTGAGGATTGAGGATTGAGGATTGAGTATTGAGGATTGAAGATTGAGTATTGAGGATTGAAGATTGAGGATTGAGGATTGAGGATTGAGGATTGAGGATTGAGGATTGACGATTGAGGATTGAAGATGGAGGATTGGGTATTGAGGATTGAAGAATTAGGATTGAGGATTGAGGATTGAGGATTGAGGATTGAGGATTGAAGACTGAGTATTGAGGATTGAAGATTGAGGATTGGGTATTGAGGATTGAAGAATGAGGATTGAGGATTGCGGATTGAGGATTGAGGATTGAAGACTGAGTATTGAGAATTGTGTATTGCGGATTGAACATTGAGGATTGAGGATTGAGGATTGAGGATTGACGATTGAGGATTGAGAATTGAGGATTGAGGATTGAGGATTGAAGATTGAGGATTGAGTATTGACGATTGAGGATTGACGATTGAAGATTGAATATTGATGATAGAAGATTGAGGATCGAGGATTGAGTGTTGTGGATTGAGGACGAGGACTGAGGGTAGAGTATTGATGTTTAAGGTCTGAGGATTGAGGATTGAGGATTGAGAATTGAGGATTGAGGGTTGAGGATTGGTGATTGAGGATTGGGTGTTGAGGATTGAAGAATGAGGATTGAGGATTGAGGATTGAGTATTGAGGATTGAAGATTGAGTATTGAGGATTGAAGATTGAGGATTGAGGATTGAGGATTGAGGATTGAGGATTGAGGATTGCGGATAGAAGATTGAGGATTGGGTATTGCGGATTGAACATTGAGGATTGAGGGTTGAGGATTGAGGATTGAGGATTGAGGACTGAAATTGAATATTGATGATTGAAGATTGAGGATTGAGGATTGAGGATTGAGGATTGAGGATTGAGGATTGAGGATTGAACATTGAGGATTGGGTATTGAGGATTGAAGAATGAGGATTGAGGATTGAGGATTGAGGATTGAGTATTGAAGATTGAGTATTCAGGATTGAAGATTGACGATTGAGGATTGAGGATTGAGGATTGAGGATTGAGGATCGATGATTGAGGTTTGAAGTTTGAGTATTGAGGATTGAAGGTTGAGGATTGAGGATTGAGGATTGAGGTTTGAGGATTGAAGGCTGAGGATTGGGTGTTGAGGATTGAAGAATGAGGATTGAGGATTGAGGATTGAAGATTGCGTACTGAGGATTGAAGATTAAGATTGAGGATTTAGGATTGAGGATTGAGGATTGAGGATTGAGGATTGAAGATTGAGGATTGCTTATTGGGGATAGAACATTGAGGATTGAGGATTGAGGATTGAGGATTGAAGATTGAATATTGATGATTGAAGATTGAGTGTCGAGGATTGAGTGTTGTGGATTGCGGACGAGGACTGAGGGTAGAGTATTGATGTTTATGGTCTGAGGATTGAGGATTGAGGACTGAGAATTGAGGATTGGGGATTGAGGATTGAAGATTGAGGATTGGGTCTTGAGGATTGAAGAATGAGGATTGAGGATTGAGGATTGAGTATTGAGGATTGAAGAATGAGGATTGAGGATTGAGGATTGAGTATTGAGGATTGAAGGTTGAGTATTGAGGATTGAAGATTGAGGATTGAGGATTGAGGATTGAGGATTGAGGATTGAGGATTGCGGATAGAAGATTGAGGATTGGGTATTGCGGATTGAACATTGAGGATTGAGGGTTGAGGATTGAGGATTGAGGATTGAGGACTGAAGAATGAATATTGATGATTGAAGATTGAGGATTGAGGATTGATGGTTGTGGATTGAGGACGAGGACTGAGGGTTGACTATCGCTGTTTGAGGTCTGAGGATTGAGGATTGAGGATTGAGAATTGAGGATTGAGGATTGAGGATTGAGGATTGGGGATTGAGGATTGAGGATTGAGAATTGAGGATTGAGGATTGAGGATTGAGGATTGAAGGTTGAGTATTGGGTATTGAGGATTGAAGAATGAGGATTGAGGATTGAGGATTGCGGATTGAGGATTGAGGATTGAAGACTGAGTATTGAGGATTGAAGATTGGGGATTGTGGAGTGAGTATTGAATATTGAGGATTTGGGACTGAGGATTGAAGATTGATTATTGAGGATTGAGGGTTGAGGATTGAAGATTGAGGATTGAGGATTGAAGATTGAGGATTGGGTATTGAGGATTGAAGAATGAGGATTGGGGATTGAGGATTGAGGATTGAGTGTTGAAGATTGAGTATTCAGGATTGAAGATTGACGATTGAGGATTGAGGATTGAGGATTGAGGGTTCAGGATTGATGATTGAGGATTGCGTGTTGAGGATAGAACATTGAGGATTGAGGATTGAGTATAGAGGATTGAGGATTGAGGATTGAAGATTGAATATTGATGATTGAAGATTGAGGATCGAGGATTGAGTGTTGTGGATTGAGGACGAGGACTGAGGGTAGAGTATTGATGTTTAAGGTCGGAGGATTGAGGACTGAGGATTGAGAATTGAGGATTGAGGATTGAGGATTGAAGATTGAGGATTGGGTGTTGAGGATTGAAGAATGAGGATTGAGGATTGAGGATTGAGTATTGAGGATTGAAGATTGAGTGTTGAGGATTGAAGATTGAGGATTGAGGATTGAGGATTGAGGATTGAGGATTGCGGATAGAAGATTGAGGATTGGGTATTGCGGATTGAACATTGAGGATTGAGGATTGAGGATTGAGGATTGACGGTAGAGGACTGAAGATTGAATATTGATGATTGAATGTTGAGGATTGAGGATTGATGGTTGTGGATTGAGGACGAGGACTGAGGGTTGACTATTGCTGTTTGAGGTCTGAGGATTGAGGATTGAGGATTGAGAATTGGGGATTGAGGATTGAGGATTGAAGATTGAGGTTTGGGTATTGAGGATTGAAGAATGTGGATTGAGGATTGAGGACTGAGGATTGAGGATTGAAGACTGAGTGTTGAGGGTTGAGTGATGAGAATTGATGTTTGTGGATAGAGATTTGAAGATTGCAGATTGAGTATTGAGTATTGAAAACTGTGAATTGATGATATTCTCTTGAGGGTTGAGGATTGACAACTGATTGTTCAGGACTGAGGGCTGAAGGTTGAGGATTCAGGATTATGGTTTGAGGACCGAGGATTGAGGATTGAGGATTGAGGATTGAGGGTTGCGTATTGAGGATAGAACATTGAGGATTGAGGATTGAGTATTGAGGATTGAGGATTGAGGATTGAAGATGGAGGATTGGGTATTGAGGATTGAAGAATGAGGATTGAGTATTGAAGATTGAGTATTCAGGATTGAAGATTGACGATTGAGGAGTGAGTATTGAAGATTGAGTATTTGGGACATAGGATTGAAGATTGAGGATTGAGGATTGAGGATTGTGGATTGAGGATTGAGGATTGAGGATTGAAGATTGAGGATTGGGTATTGAGGATTGAAGAATGAGGATTGAGGATTGAGGATTGAGGATTGAGTATTGAAGATTGAGTATTCAGGATTGAAGATTGACGATTGAGGATTGAGGATTGAGGATTGAGGAATGAGGATTGATGATTGAGGATTGAAGTTTGAGTATTGAGAATTGAAGATTGAGGATTGAGGATTGAGTATTGAGGTTTGAGGATTGAAGATTGAGGATTGAGGATTGAGGATTGAGGATTGAGGATTGAAGATTGAGGATTGGGTATTGAGGATTGAAGAATGAGGATTGAGTATTGAGTATTGAGGATTGAGGATTGAAGATTGAGTATTGAGGATTGAGGATTGAGGATTGAGAATTGAGGATTGAGGATTGAGGATTGAGGATTGAAGATTGAGGATTGGGTATTGAGGATTGAGGATTGAGGATTGAGGATTGAGTATTGAGGATTGAAGATTGAGTATTCAGGATTCAAGGTTGACGATTGAGGATTGAGGATTGAGGATTGAGGATTGAGGATTGATGATTGAGGATTGAAGTTTGAGTATTGAGGATTGAAGATTGAGGATTGAGGATTGAGGATTGAGGTTTGAGGATTGAAGAGTGAGGATTGAGGATTGAGGATTGAGGATTGAGGATTGAAGATTGAGGATTGGGTATTGAGGATTGCAGAATGAGGATTGAGTATTGAGTATTGAGGATTGAGTATTGACGATTGAGTATTGAGGATTGAAGATTGACGATTGAGGATTGAGGATTGAGGATTGAGGATTGAGGATTGAGGATTGAAGATTGAGTATTGAGTATTGAAGATTGAGGATTGAGGAATGAGGATTGAGGATTGAGGATTGAAGATTGCGTACTGAGGATTGAAGATTAAGATTGAAGATTGAGGATTGAGGATTGAGGATTGAGGATTGAGGATTGAAGATTGAGGATTGCATATTGAGGATAGAACATTGAGGATTGAGGATTGAGTATTGAGGATTGAGGATTGAGGATTGAAGATTGAATATTGATGATTGAAGATTGAGGATTGAGGATTGAGTGTTGTGGATTGAGGACGAGGACTGAGGGTAGAGTCTTGATGTTTAAGGTCTGAGGATTGAGGATAGAGGATTGAGAATTGAGGATTGAGGAGTGAGGATTGAAGATTGAGGATTGGGTGTTGAGGATTGAAGAATGAGGATTGAGGATTGAGGATTGAGCATTGAGGATTGAAGATTGAGTATTGAGGATTGAAGATTGAGGATTGAGGATTGAGGATTGAGGATTGAGGATTGAGGATTGCGGATAGAAGATTGAGGATTGGGAATTGCGGATTGAACATTGAGGATTGAGGGTTGAAGATTAAGATTGAGGATTGAGGATTGAGGATTGAGGATTGAGTATTGAGGATTGAAGATTGAGTATTGAGGATTGAAGGTTGAGGATTGAGGATTGAGGATTGAGGATTGAGGATTGAGGATTGAGGATTGAGGATTGAAGATGGAGGATTGGGTATTGAGGATTGAAGAATTAGGATTGAGGATTGAGGATTGAGGATTGAGGATTGAGGATTGAAGACTGAGTATTGAGGATTGAAGATTGAGGATTGGGTATTGAGGATTGAAGAATGAGGATTGAGGATTGAGGATTGAGGATTGAGGATTGAAGATTGAGTATTGAGGATTGAAGATTGACGATTGAGGATTGAGGATTGAGGTCTGAGGATTGAGGATTGAGGATTGAGGATTGAGGATTGAGGATTGAGGATTGAGGATTGCGGATAGAAGATTGAGGATTGTGTATTGCCGATTGAACATTGAGGATTGAGGATTGAGGATTGAGGATTGAGGATTGAGAATTGAGGATTGAGGATTGAGGATTGAAGATTGAGGATTGGGTATTGAGGATTGAAGAATGAGGATTGAGGATTGAGGATTGCGGATTGAGGATGGAGGATTGAAGACTGAGTATTGAGGATTGTGTATTGCGGATTGAACATTGAGGATTGAGGATTGAGGATTGAGGATTGACGATTGAGGATTGAGAATTGAGGATTGAGGATTGAGGATTGAAGATTGAGGATTGAGTATTGACGATTGAGGATTGACGATTGAAGATTGAATATTGATGATAGAAGATTGAGGATCGAGGATTGAGTGTTGTGGATTGAGGACGAGGACTGAGGGTAGAGTATTGATGTTTAAGGTCTGAGGATTGAGGATTGAGGATTGAGAATTGAGGATTGAGGGTTGAGGATTGAAGATTGAGGATTGGGTGTTGAGGATTGAAGAGTGAGGATTGAGGATTGAGGATTGAGTATTGAGGATTGAAGATTGAGTATTGAGGATTGAAGATTGAGGATTGAGAATTGAGGATTGAGGATTGAGGATTGAAGATTGAGGATTGAGTATTGACGATTGAGGATTGACGATTGAAGATTGAATATTGATGATAGAAGATTGAGGATCGAGGATTGAGTGTTGTGGATTGAGGACGAGGACTGAGGGTAGAGTATTGATGTTTAAGGTCTGAGGATTGAGGATTGAGGATTGAGAATTGAGGATTGAGGGTTGAGGATTGAAGATTGAGGATTGGGTGTTGAGGATTGAAGAGTGAGGATTGAGGATTGAGGATTGAGTATTGAGGATTGAAGATTGAGTATTGAGGATTGAAGATTGAGGATTGAGGATTGAGGATTGAGGATTGAGGATTGAGGATTGCGGATAGAAGATTGAGGATTGGGTATTGCGGATTGAACATTGAGGATTGAGGGTTGAGGATTGAGGATTGAAGATTGAATATTGATGATTGAAGATTGAGGGTCGAGGATTGAGTGTTGTGGATTGAGGACGAGGACTGAGGGTAGAGTATTGATGTTTAAGGTCGGAGGATTGAGGACTGAGGATTGAGAATTGAGGATTGAGGATTGAGGATTGAAGATTGAGGATTGGGTGTTGAGGATTGAAGAATGAGGATTGAGGACTGAGGATTGAGTATTGAGGATTGAAGATTGAGTGTTGAGGATTGAAGATTGAGGATTGAGCATTGAGGATTGAGGATTGAGGATTGCGGATAGAAGATTGAGGATTGGGTATTGCGGATTGAACATTGAGGATTGAGGATTGAGGATTGAGGATTGACGATTGAGGACTGAAGATTGAATATTGATGATTGAATGTTGAGGATTGAGGATTGATGGTTGTGGATTGAGGACGAGGACTGAGGGTTGACTATTGCTGTTTGAGGTCTGAGGATTGAGGATTGAGGATTGAGAATTGGGGATTGAGGATTGAGGATTGAAGATTGAGGTTTGGGTATTGAGGATTGAAGAATGTGGATTGAGGATTGAGGACTGAGGATTGAGGATTGAAGACTGAGTGTTGAGGGTTGAGTGATGAGAATTGATGTTTGTGGATAGAGATTTGAAGATTGCAGATTGAGTATTGAGTATTGAAAACTGTGAATTGATGATATTCTCTTGAGGGTTGAGGATTGACAACTGATTGTTCAGGACTGAGGGCTGAAGGTTGAGGATTCAGGATTGTGGTTTGAGGACCGAGGATTGAGGATTGAGGATTGAGGATTGAGAATTGAAGATTGAGGATTGAGTATTGGGAGTTGTGGATTGAGGACGAGGACTGACGGTTGAGTTATGATGTTTGAGGTCTGAGGATTGAGGGTTGAGGATTGTGGATTGAGGAGTGAGTATTGAAGATTGAGGATTTGGGACTGAGGATTGTAGATTGAGGATTGAGGATTGAGGATTGAGGATTGAGGATTGAGGATTGAGGATTGAAGATTGAGGATTGGGTATAGAGGATTGAAGAATGAGGATTGAGGATTGAGGATTGAGGATTGAGGATTGAGGAGTGAGGATTGAGGGTTGAGCATTGAAGATTGCGTACTGAGGATTGAAGATTAAGATTGAGGATTGAGGATTGAGGATTGAGGATTGAGGATTGAGGATTGAAGATTGAGTATTGAGGATTGAGGATTGAGGATTTGAGAATTGAGGATTGAGGATTGAGGATTGAAGATTGAGGATTGGGTATTGAGGATTGAGGATTGAGGATTGAGGATTGAGTATTGAGGATTGAAGGTTGAGTATTCAGGATTGAAGGTTGACGATTGAGGATTGAAGATTGAGGATTGGGTATTGAGGATTGAAGAATGAGGATTGAGTATTGAGTATTGAGGATTGAGTATTGACGATTGAGTATTGAGGATTGAAGATTGACGATTGAGGATTGAGGATTGAGGATTGAGGATTGAGGATTGAGGATTGAGGATTGAAGATTGAGTATTGAGTATTGAGTATTGAGGATTGAGGATTGAGGAATGAGGATTGAGGATTGAGGATTGAAGATTGCGTACTGAGGATTGAAGATTAAGATTGAAGATTGAGGATTGAGGATTGAGGATTGAGGATTGATGATTGAAGATTGAGGATTGCGTATTGAGGATAGAACATTGAGGATTGAGGATTGAGTATTGAGGATTGAGGATTGAGGATTGAAGATTGAATATTGATGATTGAAGATTGAGGATCGAGGATTGAGTGTTGTGGATTGAGGACGAGGACTGAGGGTAGAGTGTTGATGTTTAAGGTCTGAGGATTGAGGATAGAGGATTGAGAATTGAGGATTGAGGAGTGAGGATTGAAGATTGAGGATTGGGTGTTGAGGATTGAAGAATGAGGATTGAGGATTGAGGATTGAGCATTGAGGATTGAAGATTGAGTATTGAGGATTGAAGATTGAGGATTGAGGATAGAGGATTGAGGATTGAGGATTGAGGATTGCGGATAGAAGATTGAGGATTGGGAATTGCAGATTGAACATTGAGGATTGAGGGTTGAAGATTAAGATTGAGGATTGAGGATTGAGGATTGAGGATTGAGTATTGAGGATTGAAGATTGAGTATTGAGGATTGAAGATTGAGGATTGAGGATTGAGGATTGAGGATTGAGGATTGAGGATTGAGGATTGAGGATTGAGGATTGAAGATGGAGGATTGGGAATTGAGGATTGATGAATTAGGATTGAGGATTGAGGATTGAGGATTGAGGATTGAGGATTGAAGACTGAGTATTGAGGATTGAAGATTGAGGATTGGGTATTGAGGATTGAAGAATGAGGATTGAGGATTGAGGATTGAGGATTGAGGATTGAAGATTGACGATTGAGGATTGAAGATTGACGATTGAGGATTGAGGATTGAGGTCTGAGGATTGAGGATTGAGGATTGAGGATTGAGGATTGAGGATTGAGGATTGAGGATTGCGGATAGAAGATTGAGGATTGTGTATTGCCGATTGAACATTGAGGATTGAGGATTGAGGATTGAGGATTGAGGATTGAGAATTGAGGATTGAGGATTGAGGATTGAAGATTGAGGATTGGGTATTAGGGATTGAAGAATGAGGATTGAGGATTGAGGATTGCGGATTGAGGATTGAGGATTGAAGACTGAGTATTGAGGATTGTGTATTGCGGATTGAACATTGAGGATTGAGGATTGAGGATTGAGGATTGACGATTGAGGATTGAGAATTGAGGATTGAGGATTGAGGATTGAAGATTGAGGATTGAGTATTGACGATTGAGGATTGACGATTGAAGATTGAATATTGATGATAGAAGATTGAGGATCGAGGATTGAGTGTTGTGGATTGAGGACGAGGACTGAGGGTAGAGTATTGATGTTTAAGGTCTGAGGATTGAGGATTGAGGATTGAGAATTGAGGATTGAGGGTTGAGGATTGAAGATTGAGGATTGGGTGTTGAGGATTGAAGAATGAGGATTGAGGATTGAGGATTGAGTATTGAGGGTTGAAGATTGAGTATTGAGGATTGAAGATTGAGGATTGAGGATTGAGGATTGAGGATTGAGGATTGAGGATTGCGGATAGAAGATTGAGGATTGGGTATTGCGGATTGAACATTGAGGATTGAGGGTTGAGGATTGAGGATTGAGGATTGAGGACTGAAATTGAATATTGATGATTGAAGATTGAGGATTGAGGATTGAGGATTGAGGATTGAGGATTGAGGATTGAGGATTGAACATTGAGGATTGGGTATTGAGGATTGAAGAATGAGGATTGAGGATTGAGGATTGAGGATTGAGTATTGAAGATTGAGTATTCAGGATTGAAGATTGACGATTGAGGATTGAGGATTGAGGATTGAGGATTGAGGATCGATGATTGAGGTTTGAAGTTTGAGTATTGAGGATTGAAGGTTGAGGATTGAGGATTGAGGATTGAGGTTTGAGGATTGAAGGTTGAGGATTGGGTGTTGAGGATTGAAGAATGAGGATTGAGGATTGAGGATTGAAGATTGCGTACTGAGGATTGAAGATTAAGATTGAGGATTTAGGATTGAGGATTGAGGATTGAAGATTGAATATTGATGATTGAAGATTGAGGGTCGAGGATTGAGTGTTGTGGATTGAGGACGAGGACTGAGGGTAGAGTATTGATGTTTATGGTCTGAGGATTGAGGATTGAGGATTGAGAATTGAGGATTGGGGATTGAGGATTGAAGATTGAGGATTGGGTGTTGAGGATTGAAGAATGAGGATTGAGGATTGAGGATTGAGAATTGAGGATTGAAGGTTGAGTATTGAGGATTGAAGATTGAGGATTGAGGATTGAGGATTGAGGATTGAGGATTGAGGATTGCGGATAGAAGATTGAGGATTGGGTATTGCGGATTGAACATTGAGGATTGAGGGTTGAGGATTGAGGATTGAGGATTGAGGACTGAAGAATGAATATTGATGATTTAAGATTGAGGATTGAGGATTGATGGTTGTGGATTGAGGACGAGGACTGAGGGATGACTATCGCTGTTTGAGGTCTGAGGATTGAGGATTGAGGATTGAGAATTGAGGATTGAGGATTGAGGATTGAGGATTGAGGATTGAGGATTGAGGATTGAGAATTGAGGATTGAGGATTGAGGATTGAGGATTGAAGATTGAGGATTGGGTATTGAGGATTGAAGAATGAGGATTGAGGATTGAGGATTGCGGATTGAGGATTGAGGATTGAAGACTGAGTATTGAGGATTGAAGATTGAGGATTGTGGAGTGAGTATTGAATATTGAGGATTTGGGACTGAGGATTGAAGATTGATTATTGAGGATTGAGGATTGAGGATTGAAGATTGAGGATTGAGGATTGAAGATTGAGGATTGGGTATTGAGGATTGAAGAATGAGGATTGAGGATTGAGGATTGAGGATTGAGTGTTGAAGATTGAGTATTCAGGATTGAAGATTGACGATTGAGGATTGAGGATTGAGGATTGAGGGTTGAGGATTGATGATTGAGGATTGCGTATTGAGGATAGAACATTGAGGATTGAGGATTGAGTATTGAGGATTGAGGATTGAGGATTGAAGATTGAATATTGATGATTGAAGATTGAGGATCGAGGATTGAGTGTTGTGGATTGAGGACGAGGACTGAGGGTAGAGTATTGATGTTTAAGGTCGGAGGATTGAGGACTGAGGATTGAGAATTGAGGATTGAGGATTGAGGATTGAAGATTGAGGATTGGGTGTTGAGGATTGAAGAATGAGGATTGAGGATTGAGGATTGAGTATTGAGGATTGAAGATTGAGTGTTGAGGATTGAAGCTTGAGGATTGAGGATTGAGGATTGAGGATTGAGGATTGACGGTTGAGGACTGAAGATTGAATATTGATGATTGAATGTTGAGGATTGAGGATTGATGGTTGTGGATTGAGGACGAGGACTGAGGGTTGACTATTGCTGTTTGAGCTCTGAGGATTGAGGATTGAGGATTGAGAATTGGGGATTGAGGATTGAGGATTGAAGATTGAGGTTTGGGTATTGAGGATTGAAGAATGTGGATTGAGGATTGAGGACTGAGGATTGAGGATTGAAGACTGAGTGTTGAGGGTTGAGTGATGAGAATTGATGTTTGTGGATAGAGATTTGAAGATTGCAGATTGAGTATTGAGTATTGAAAACTGTGAATTGATGATATTCTCTTGAGGGTTGAGGATTGACAACTGATTGTTCAGGACTGAGGGCTGAAGGTTGAGGATTCAGGATTGTGGTTTGAGGACCGAGGATTGAGGATTGAGGATTGAGGATTGAGAATTGAAGATTGAGGATTGAGTATTGGGGGTTGTGGATTGAGGACGAGGACTGACGGTTGAGTAATGATGTTTGAGGTCTGAGGATTGAGGGTTGAGGATTGAGGATTGAGGAGTGAGTATTGAAGATTGAGGATTTGGGACTGAGGATTGAAGATTGAGGATTGAGGATTGAGGATTGAGGATTGAAGAATGAGGATTGAGGATTGAGGATTGCGGATTGAGGATTGAGGATTGAAGAATGTGTATTGAGGATTGAGGACTGAGGATTGAGGATTGAAGACTGAGTGTTGAGGGTTGAGTGATGAGAATTGATGTTTGTGGATAGAGATTTGAAGATTGCAGATTGAGTATTGAGTATTGAAAACTGTGAATTGATGATATTCTCTTGAGGGTTGAGGATTGACAACTGATTGTTCAGGACTGAGGGCTGAAGGTTGAGGATTCAGGATTGTGGTTTGAGGACCGAGGATTGAGGATTGAGGATTGAGGATTGAGAATTGAAGATTGAGGATTGAGTATTGGGGGTTGTGGATTGAGGACGAGGACTGACGGTTGAGTAATGATGTTTGAGGTCTGAGGATTGAGGGTTGAGGATTGAGGATTGAGGAGTGAGTATTGAAGATTGAGGATTTGGGACTGAGGATTGAAGATTGAGGATTGAGGATTGAGGATTGAGGATTGAGGATTGAGGATTGAGGATTGAAGATTGAGGATTGGGTATTGAGGATTGAAGAATGAGGATTGAGGATTGAGGATTGAGGATTGAGTATTGAAGATTGAGTATTCATGATTGAAGATTGAGGATTCGGTATTGAGGATTGAAGAATGAGGATTGAGGAGTGAGGACTGAGGATTCAGGATTGCAGATTGAGTATTGAGGATTGAAGATTGAGGACTGAGGATTGAGGATTGAGGATTGACAAATGAGGATTGAGGATTGAGGATTGAGGATTGAGGATTGAAGGTTGATGATTGAAGATTGAGGATCGAGGATTGAGCGTTGTGGATTGCGGACGAGGACTGAGGGTTGAGTATTGATGTTTGAGGTCTGAGGATTGAGGAATGAGGATTGAGAATTGAGGGTTGAGGATCGAGGATTGAAGATTGAGGATTGGGTGTTGAGGATTCAAGAATGAGTATTGAGGATTGAGGATTGAGATTTGAGGATTGAAGACTGAGTATTGAGGATTGAAGATTGAGGATTGAGGATTGAGGATTGAGGATTGAGGATTGAGGATTGAGGATTGCGGATAGAAGGTTGAGGATTGGGTATTGCGGATTGAACATTGAGGATTGAGGATTGAGGATTGAGGATTGAGGATTGAGGATTGAGAATTGAGGATTGAGGATTGAGGATTGAAGATTGAGGATTGGGTATTGAGGATTGAAGAATGAGGATTGAGGATTGAGGATTGAGAATTGAGGGTTGAGGGTTGAGGATTGAAGATTGAGGATTGGGTGTTGAGGATTCAAGAATGAGGATTGAGGATTGAGGATTGAGATTTGAGGATTGAAGACTGAGTATTGAGGATTGAAGATTGAGGATTGAGTATTGAGGATTGAAGATTGAGGATTGAGGATTGAGGATTGAGGATTGAGGATTGAGGATTGAGGATTGAAGATGGAGGATTGGGTATTGAGGATTGAAGAATGAGGATTGAGGATTGAGGATTGAGGATTGAGGATTGAGGATTGCGGATTGAGGATTGAGGATTGAAGACTGAGTATTGAGGATTGTGTATTGCGGATTGAACATTGAGGATTGAGGATTGAGGATTGAGGATTGACGATTGAGGATTGAGAATTGAGGATTGAGGATTGAGGATTGAAGATTGAGGATTGAGTATTGACGATTGAGGATTGACGATTGAAGATTGAATATTGATGATAGAAGATTGAGGATCGAGGATTGAGTGTTGTGGATTGAGGACGAGGACTGAGGGTAGAGTATTGATGTTTAAGGTCTGAGGATTGAGGATTGAGGATTGAGAATTGAGGATTGAGGGTTGAGGATTGAAGATTGAGGATTGGGTGTTGAGGATTGAAGAGTGAGGATTGAGGATTGAGGATTGAGTATTGAGGATTGAAGATTGAGTATTGAGGATTGAAGATTGAGGATTGAGGATTGAGGATTGAGGATTGAGGATTGAGGATTGCGGATAGAAGATTGAGGATTGGGTATTGCGGATTGAACATTGAGGATTGAGGGTTGAGGATTGAGGATTGAAGATTGAATATTGATGATTGAAGATTGAGGGTCGAGGATTGAGTGTTGTGGATTGAGGACGAGGACTGAGGGTAGAGTATTGATGTTTAAGGTCGGAGGATTGAGGACTGAGGATTGAGAATTGAGGATTGAGGATTGAGGATTGAAGATTGAGGATTGGGTGTTGAGGATTGAAGAATGAGGATTGAGGACTGAGGATTGAGTATTGAGGATTGAAGATTGAGTGTTGAGGATTGAAGATTGAGGATTGAGGATTGAGGATTGAGGATTGAGGATTGCGGATAGAAGATTGAGGATTGGGTATTGCGGATTGAACATTGAGGATTGAGGATTGAGGATTGAGGATTGACAATTGAGGACTGAAGATTGAATATTGATGATTGAATGTTGAGGATTGAGGATTGATGGTTGTGGATTGAGGACGAGGACTGAGGGTTTACTATTGCTGTTTGAGGTCTGAGGATTGAGGATTGAGGATTGAGAATTGGGGATTGAGGATTGAGTTTTGAAGATTGAGGTTTGGGTATTGAGGATTGAAGAATGTGGATTGAGGATTGAGGACTGAGGATTGAGGATTGAAGACTGACTGTTGAGGGTTGAGTGATGAGAATTGATGTTTGTGGATAGAGATTTGAAGATTGCAGATTGAGTATTGAGTATTGAAAACTGTGAATTGATGATATTCTCTTGAGGGTTGAGGATTGACAACTGATTGTTCAGGACTGAGGGCTGAAGGTTGAGGATTCAGGATTGTGGTTTGAGGACCGAGGATTGAGGATTGAGGATTGAGGATTGAGAATTGAAGATTGAGGATTGAGTATTGGGGGTTGTGGATTGAGGACGAGGACTGACGGTTGAGTAATGATGTTTGAGGTCTGAGGATTGAGGGTTGAGGATTGAGGATTGAGGAGTGAGTATTGAAGATTGAGGATTTGGGACTGAGGATTGAAGATTGAGGATTGAGGATTGAGGATTGAGGATTGAGGATTGAGGATTGAGGATTGAAGATTGAGGATTGGGTATTGAGGATTGAAGAATGAGGATTGAGGATTGAGAATTGAGGATTGAGGATTGAGGAATGAGGATTGAGGGTTGAGCATTGAAGATTGCGTACTGAGGATTGAAGATTAAGATTGAGGATTGAGGATTGAGGATTGAGGATTGAGGATTGAGGATTGAAGATTGAGTATTGAGGATTGAGGATTGAGGATTGAGAATTGAGGATTGAGGATTGAGGATTGAAGATTGAGGATTGGGTATTGAGGATTGAGGATTGAGGATTGAGGATTGAGTATTGAGGATTGAAGGTTGAGTATTCAGGATTGAAGGTTGACGATTGAGGATTGAAGATTGAGGATTGGGTATTGAGGATTGAAGAATGAGGATTGAGTATTGAGTATTGAGGATTGAGTATTGACGATTGAGTATTGAGGATTGAAGATTGACGATTGAGGATTGAGGATTGAGGATTGAGGATTGAGGATTGAGGATTGAGGATTGAAGATTGAGTATTGAGTATTGAGGATTGAGGATTGAGGAATGAGGATTGAGGATTGAGGATTGAAGATTGCGTACTGAGGATTGAAGATTAAGATTGAAGATTGAGGATTGAGGATTGAGGATTGAGGATTGATGATTGAAGATTGAGGATTGCGTATTGAGGATAGAACATTGAGGATTGAGGATTGAGTATTGAGGATTGAGGATTGAGGATTGAAGATTGAATATTGATGATTGAAGATTGAGGATCGAGGATTGAGTGTTGTGGATTGAGGACGAGGACTGAGGGTAGAGTCTTGATGTTTAAGGTCTGAGGATTGAGGATAGAGGATTGAGAATTGAGGATTGAGGAGTGAGGATTGAAGATTGAGGATTGGGTGTTGAGGATTGAAGAATGAGGATTGAGGATTGAGGATTGAGCATTGAGGATTGAAGATTGAGTATTGAAGATTGAAGATTGAGGATTGAGGATAGAGGATTGAGGATTGAGGATTGAGGATTGCGGATAGAAGATTGAGGATTGGGAATTGCAGATTGAACATTGAGGATTGAGGGTTGAAGATTAAGATTGAGGATTGAGGATTGAGGATTGAGGATTGAGTATTGAGGATTGAAGATTGAGTATTGAGGATTGAAGATTGAGGATTGAGGATTGAGGATTGAGGATTGAGGATTGAGGATTGAGGATTGAGGATTGAAGATGGAGGATTGGGTATTGAGGATTGAAGAATTAGGATTGAGGATTGAGGATTGAGGATTGAGGATTGAGGATTGAAGACTGAGTATTGAGGATTGAAGATTGAGGATTGGGTATTAGGGATTGAAGAATGAGGATTGAGGATTGAGGATTGCGGATTGAGGATTGCGGATTGAACATTGAGGATTGAGGGTTGAGGATTGAGGATTGAGGATTGAGGACTGAAATTGAATATTGATGATTGAAGATTGAGGATTGAGGATTGAGGATTGAGGATTGAGGATTGAGGATTGAGGATTGAGGATTGAGGATTGAGGTCTGAGGATTGAGGATTGAGGATTGAGTATTGAGGATTGAGGATTGAGGATTGAGGATTGCGGATAGAAGATTGAGGATTGTGTATTGCGGATTGAACATTGAGGATTGAGGATTGAGGATTGAGGATTGAGGATTGAGAATTGAGGATTGAGGATTGAGGATTGAAGATTGAGGATTGGGTATTGAGGATTGAAGAATGAGGATTGAGGATTGAGGATTGCGGATTGAGGATTGAGGATTGAAGACTGAGTATTGAGGATTTTATATTGCGGATTGAACATTGAGGATTGAGGATTGAGGATTGAGGATTGAGTATTGAGGATTGAAGATTGAGTATTGAGGATTGAAGATTGAGGATTGAGGATTGAGGATTGAGGATTGACGATTGAGGATTGAGAATTGAGGATTGAGGATTGAGGATTGAAGATTGAGGATTGAGTATTGACGATTGAGGATTGACGATTGAAGATTGAATATTGATGATAGAAGATTGAGGATCGAGGATTGAGGATTGAGGATTGAGGATTGAGGATTGAGGATTGAGGATTGAGGATTGAGGTCTGAGGATTGAGGATTGAGGATTGAGTATTGAGGATTGAGGATTGAGGATTGAGGATTGCGGATAGAAGATTGAGGATTGTGTATTGCGGATTGAACATTGAGGATTGAGGATTGAGGATTGAGGATTGAGGATTGAGAATTGAGGATTGAGGATTGAGGATTGAAGATTGAGGATTGGGTATTGAGGATTGAAGAATGAGGATTGAGGATTGAGGATTGCGGATTGAGGATTGAGGATTGAAGACTGAGTATTGAGGATTTTATATTGCGGATTGAACATTGAGGATTGAGGATTGAGGATTGAGGATTGAGTATTGAGGATTGAAGATTGAGTATTGAGGATTGAAGATTGAGGATTGAGGATTGAGCATTGAGGATTGAGGATTGAGGATTGAGGATTGAAGATGGAGGATTGGGTATTGAGGATTGAAGAATTAGGATTGAGGATTGAGGATTGAGGATTGAGGATTGAGGATTGAAGACTGAGTATTGAGGATTGAAGATTGAGGATTGGGTATTGAGGATTGAAGAATGAGGATTGAGGATTGAGGATTGAGGATTGAGGATTGAAGATTGAGTATTGAGGATTGAAGATTGACGATTGAGGATTGAGGATTGAGGTCTGAGGATTGAGGATTGAGGATTGAGTATTGAGGATTGAGGATTGAGGATTGAGGATTGCGGATAGAAGATTGAGGATTGTGTATTGCGGATTGAACATTGAGGATTGAGGATTGAGGATTGAGGATTGAGGATTGAGAATTGAGGATTGAGGATTGAGGATTGAAGATTGAGGATTGGGTATTGAGGATTGAAGAATGAGGATTGAGGATTGAGGATTGCGGATTGAGGATTGAGGATTGAAGACTGAGTATTGAGGATTGTGTATTGCGGATTGAACATTGAGGATTGAGGATTGAGGATTGAGGATTGACGATTGAGGATTGAGAATTGAGGATTGAGGATTGAGGATTGAAGATTGAGGATTGAGTATTGACGATTGAGGATTGACGATTGAAGATTGAATATTGATGATAGAAGATTGAGGATCGAGGATTGAGTGTTGTGGATTGAGGACGAGGACTGAGGGTAGAGTATTGATGTTTAAGGTCTGAGGTTTGAGGATTGAGGATTGAGAGTTGAGGATTGAGGGTTGAGGATTGAAGATTGAGGATTGGGTGTTGGGGATTGAGGATTGAGAATTGAGGATTGAGGATTGAGGATTGAGGATTGAAGATTGAGGATTGGGTATTGAGGATTGAAGAATGAGGATTGAGGATTGAGGATTGCGGATTGAGGATTGAGGATTGAAGACTGAGTATTGAGGATTGAAGATTGAGGATTGTGGAGTGAGTATTGAATATTGAGGATTTGGGACTGAGGATTGAAGGTTGATTATTGAGGATTGAGGATTGAGGATTGAAGATTGAGGATTGAGGATTGAAGATTGAGGATTGGGTATTGAGGATTGAAGAATGAGGATTGAGGATTGAGGATTGAGGATTGAGTGTTGAAGATTGAGTATTCAGGATTGAAGATTGACGATTGAGGATTGAGGATTGAGGATTGAGGGTTGAGGATTGATGATTGAGGATTGCGTATTGAGGATAGAACATGGAGGATTGAGGATTGAGTATTGAGGATTGAGGATTGAGGATTGAAGATTGAATATTGATGATTGAAGATTGAGGATCGAGGATTGAGTGTTGTGGATTGAGGACGAGGACTGAGGGTAGAGTATTGATGTTTAAGGTCGGAGGATTGAGGACTGAGGATTGAGAATTGAGGATTGAGGATTGAGGATTGAAGATTGAGGATTGGGTGTTGAGGATTGAAGAATGAGAATTGAGGATTGAGGATTGAGTATTGAGGATTGAAGATTGAGTGTTGAGGATTGAAGATTGAGGATTGAGGATTGAGGATTGAGGATTGAGGATTGCGGATAGAAGATTGAGGATTGGGTATTGCGGATTGAACATTGAGGATTGAGGATTGAGGATTGAGGATTGACGGTTGAGGACTGAAGATTGAATATTGATGATTGAATATTGAGGATTGAGGATTGATGGTTGTGGATTGAGGACGAGGACTGAGGGTTGACTATTGCTGTTTGAGGTCTGAGGATTGAGGGTTGAGGATTGAGAATTGGGGATTGAGGATTGAGGATTGAAGATTGAGGTTTGGGTATTGAGGATTGAAGAATGTGGATTGAGGATTGAGGACTGAGGATTGAGGATTGAAGACTGAGTGTTGAGGGTTGAGTGATGAGAATTGATGTTTGTGGATAGAGATTTGAAGATTGCAGATTGAGTATTGAGTATTGAAAACTGTGAATTGATGATATTCTCTTGAGGGTTGAGGATTGACAACTGATTGTTCAGGACTGAGGGCTGAAGGTTGAGGATTCAGGATTGTGGTTTGAGGACCGAGGATTGAGGATTGAGGATTGAGGATTGAGAATTGAAGATTGAGGATTGAGTATTGGGGGTTGTGGATTGAGGACGAGGACTGACGGTTGAGTAATGATGTTTGAGGTCTGAGGATTGAGGGTTGAGGATTGAGGATTGAGGAGTGAGTATTGAAGATTGAGGATTTGGGACTGAGGATTGAAGATTGAGGATTGAGGATTGAGGATTGAGGATTGAGGATTGAGGATTGAGGATTGAAGATTGAGGATTGGGTATTGAGGGTTGAAGAATAAGGATTGAGGATTGAGGATTGAGGATTGAGGATTGAGTATTGAAGATTGAGTATTCAGGATTGAAGATTGACGATTGAGGATTGAGGATTGAAGATTGAGGATTCGGTATTGAGGATTGAAGAATGAGGATTGAGGAGTGAGGACTGAGGATTCAGGATTGCAGATTGAGTATTGAGGATTGAACATTGAGGACTGAGGATTGAGGATTGAGGATTGACAAATGAGGATTGAGGATTGAGGATTGAGGATTGAGGATTGAAGGTTGAGGATTCCGTATTGGGGATAGAACATTCAGGATTGAGGATTGAGTATTGAGGATCGAGGATTGAGGATTGAAGATTGAATATTGATGATTGAAGATTGAGGATCGAGGATTGAGCGTTGTGGATTGAGGACGAGGACTGAGGGTTGAGTATTGATGTTTGAGGTCTGAGGATTGAGGAATGAGGATTGAGAATTGAGGGTTGAGGATTGAGGATTGAAGATTGAGGATTGGGTGTTGAGGATTCAAGAATGAGGATTGAGGATTGAGGATTGAGATTTGAGGATTGAAGACTGAGTATTGAGGATTGAAGATTGAGGATTGAGGATTGAGGATTGAGGATTGAGGATTGAGGATTGAGGATTGCGGATAGAAGGTTGAGGATTGGGTATTGCGGATTGAACGTTGAGGATTGAGGATTGAGGATTGAGGATTGAGGATTGAGGATTGAGAATTGAGGATTGAGGATTGAGGATTGAAGATTGAGGATTGGGTATTGAGGATTGAAGAATGAGGATTGAGGATTGAGGATTGCGGATTGAGGATTGAGGATTGAAGACTGAGTATTGAGGATTGAAGATTGAGGATTGGGGAGTGAGTATTGAAGTTTGAGGATTTGGGACTGAGGGTTGAAGATTGAGGATTGAGGATTGAGGATTGAGGATTGAGGATTGAGGATTGAAGATTGAGGATTGGGTATTGAGGATTGAAGAATGAGGATTGAGGATTGAGGATTGAGGATTGAGTATTGAAGATTGAGTATTCAGGATTGAAGATTGACGATTGAGTATTGATGATTGAGGATTGAGGATAGAGGATTGATGATTGAGGATTGAAGTTTGAGTATTGAGGATTGAAGATTGAGGATTGAGGATTGAGGATTGAGGTTTGAGGATTGAAGATTGAGGATTGAGGATTGAGGATTGAGGATTGAGGATTGAAGATTGAGGATTGGGTACTAAGGATTGAAGAATGAGGATTGAGTATTGAGCATTGAGGATTGAGTATTGACGATTGATGATTGAGGATTGAAGTTTGAGTATTGAGGATTGAAGATTGAGGATTGAGGATTGAGGATTGAGGTTTGATGATTGAAGATTGAGGATTGAGGATTGAGGATTGAGGATTGAGGATTGAAGATTGAGGATTGGGTATTGAGGATTGAAGAATGAGGATTGAGTATTGAGTATTGAGGATTGAGTATTGACGATTGAGTATTGAGGATTGAAGATTGACTATTGAGGATTGAGGATTGAGGATTGAGGATTGAGGATTGAGGATTGAGGATTGAGGATTGAAGATTGAGTATTGAGTATTGAAGATTGCGGATTGAGGAATGAGGATTGAGGATTGAGGATTGAAGATTGCGTACTGAGGATTGAAGATTAAGATTGAGGATTGAGGATTGAGGATTGAGGATTGAGGATTGAGGATTGAGGATTGAGGATTGAGGATTGAGGGTTGCGTATTGAGGATAGAACATTGAGGATTGAGGATTGAGTATTGAGGATTGAGGATTGAGGATTGAAGATGGAGGATTGGGTATTGAGGATTGAAGAATGAGGATTGAGTATTGAAGATTGAGTATTCAGGATTGAAGATTGACGATTGAGGAGTGAGTATTGAAGATTGCGTATTTGGGACATAGGATTGAAGATTGAGGATTGAGGATTGAGGATTGTGGATTGAGGATTGAGGATTGAGGATTGAAGATTGAGGATTGGGTATTGAGGATTGAAGAGTGAGGATTGAGGATTGAGGATTGAGGATTGAGTATTGAAGATTGATTATTCAGGATTGAAGATTGACGATTGAGGATTGAGGATTGAGGATTGAGGAATGAGGATTGATGATTGAGGATTGAAGTTTGAGTATTGAGGATTGAAGATTGAGGATTGAGGATTGAGGATTGAGGTTTGAGGATTGATGATTGAGGATTGAGGATTGAGGATTGAGGATTGAGGATTGAAGATTGAGGATTGGGTATTGAGGATTGAAGAATGAGGATTGAGTATTGAGTATTGAGGATTGAGTATTGACGATTGAGTATTGAGGATTGAAGATTGACGATTGAGGATTGAGGATTGAGGATTGATGATTGAGGATTGAAGTTTGAGTATTGAGGATTGAAGATTGAGGATTGAGGATTGAGGATTGAGGTTTGAGGATTGAAGATTGAGGATTGAGGATTGAGGATTGAGGATTGAGGATTGAAGATTGAGGATTGGGTATTGTGGACTGAAGAATGAGGATTGAGTATTGAGTATTGAGGATTGAGTATTGACGATTGAGTATTGAGGATTTAAGATTGACGATTGAGGATTGAGGATTGAGGATTGAGGATTGAGGATTGAGGATTGAAGATTGAGGATTGGGTATTAAGGATTGAAGAATGAGGATTGAGGATTGAGGATTGAGGATTGAGTATTGAAGATTGAGTATTAAGGATTGAAGATTGACGATTGAGGATTGAGGATTGAGGATTGAGGAATGAGGATTGATGATTGAGGATTGAAGTTTGAGTATTGAGGATTGAAGATTGAGGATTGAGGATTGAGGATTGAGGTTTGAGGATTGAAGATTGAGGATTCAGGATTGAGGATTGAGGATTGAGGATTGAAGATTGAGGATTGGGTATTGAGGATTGAAGAATGAGGATTGAGTATTGAGTATTGAGGATTGAGTATTGACGATTGAGTATTGAGGATTGAAGATTGACGATTGAGGATTGAGGATTGAGGATTGATGACTGAGGATTGAAGTTTGAGTATTGAGGATTGAAGACTGAGGATTGAGGATTGAGGATTGAGGTTTGAGGATTGAAGTTTGAGGATTGAGGATTGAGGATTGAGGATTGAGGATTGAAGATTGAGGATTGGGTATTGAGGATTGAAGAATGAGGATTGAGTATTGAGTATTGAGGATTGAGTATTGACGATTGAGTATTGAGGATTGAAGATTGACGATTGAGGATTGAGGATTGAGGATTGAGGATTGAGGATTGAGGATTGAGGATTGAGGATTGAAGATTGAGTATTGAGTATTGAAGATTGAGGATTGAGGAATGAGGATTGAGGGTTGAGCATTGAAGATTGCGTACTGAGGATTGAAGATTAAGATTGAGGATTGAGGATTGAGGATTGAGGATTGAGGATTGAGGATTGAAGATTGAGTATTGAGGATTGAGGATTGAGGATTGAGAATTGAGGATTGAGGATTGAGGATTGAAGATTGAGGATTGGGTATTGAGGATTGAGGATAGAGGATTGAGGATTGAGTATTGAGGATTGAAGATTGAGTATTCAGGATTGAAGGTTGACGATTGAGGATTGAGGATTGAGGATTGAGGATTGAGGATTGATGATTGAGGATTGAAGTTTGAGTATTGAGGATTGAAGATTGAGGATTGAGGATTGAGGATTGAGGTTTGAGGATTGAAGAGTGAGGATTGAGGATTGAGGATTGAGGATTGAGGATTGAAGATTGAGGATTGGGTATTGAGGATTGAAGAATGAGGATTGAGTATTGAGTATTGAGGATTGAGTATTGACGATTGAGTATTGAGGATTGAAGATTGACGATTGAGGATTGAGGATTGAGGATTGAGGATTGAGGATTGAGGATTGAGGATTGAAGATTGAGTATTGAGTATTGAAGATTGAGGATTGAGGAATGAGGATTGAGGATTGAGGATTGAAGATTGCGTACTGAGGATTGAAGATTAAGATTGAAGATTGAGGATTGAGGATTGAGGATTGAGGATTGAGGATTGAAGATTGAGGATTGCGTATTGAGGATAGAACATTGAGGATTGAGGATTGAGTATTGAGGATTGAGGATTGAGGATTGAAGATTGAATATTGATGAATGAAGATTGAGGATCGAGGATTGAGTGTTGTGGATTGAGGACGAGGACTGAGGGTAGAGTCTTGATGTTTAAGGTCTGAGGATTGAGGATAGAGGATTGAGAATTGAGGATTGAGGAGTGAGGATTGAAGATTGAGGATTGGGTGTTGAGGATTGAAGAATGAGGATTGAGGATTGAGGATTGAGCATTGAGGATTGAAGATTGAGTATTGAGGATTGAAGATTGAGGATTGAGGATTGAGGATTGAGGATTGAGGATTGAGGATTGCGGATAGAAGATTGAGGATTGGGAATTGCGGATTGAACATTGAGGATTGAGGGTTGAAGATTAAGATTGAGGATTGAGGATTGAGGATTGAGGACTGAGTATTGAGGATTGAAGATTGAGTATTGAGGATTGAAGATTGAGGATTGAGGATTGAGCATTGAGGATTGAGGATTGAGGATTGAGGATTGAAGGCGGAGGATTGGGTATTGAGGATTGAAGAATTAGGATTGAGGATTGAGGATTGAGGATTGAGGATTGAGGATTGAAGACTGAGTATTGAGGATTGAAGATTGAGGATTGGGTATTGAGGATTGAAGAATGAGGATTGAGGATTGAGGATTGAGGATTGAGGATTGAAGATTGAGTATTGAGGATTGAAGATTGACGATTGAGGATTGAGGATTGAGGTCTGAGGATTGAGGATTGAGGATTGAGGATTAAGGATTGAGGATTGAGGATTGAGGATTGCGGATAGAAGATTGAGGATTGTGTATTGCGGATCGAACATTGAGGATTGAGGATTGAGGATTGAGGATTGAGGATTGAGAATTGAGGACTGAGGATTGAGGATTGAAGATTGAGGATTGGGTATTGAGGATTGAAGAATGAGGATTGAGGATTGAGGATTGCGGATTGAGGATTGAGGATTGAAGACTGAGTATTGAGGATTGTGTATTGCGGATTGAACATTGAGGATTGAGGATTGAGGATTGAGGATTGACGATTGAGGATTGAGAATTGAGGATTGAGGATTGAGGATTGAAGATTGAGGATTGAGTATTGACGATTGAGGATTGACGATTGAACATTGAATATTGATGATAGAAGATTGAGGATCGAGGATTGAGTGTTGTGGATTGAGGACGAGGACTGAGGGTAGAGTATTGATGTTTAAGGTCTGAGGATTGAGGATTGAGGATTGAGAATTGAGGATTGAGGGTTGAGGATTGAAGATTGAGGATTGGGTGTTGAGGATTGAAGAATGAGGATTGAGGATTGAGGATTGAGTATTGAGGATTGAAGATTGAGTATTGAGGATTGAAGATTGAGGATTGAGGATTGAGGATTGAGGATTGAGGATTGAAGATTGAGGATTGAGGATTGAGGATTGAGGTTTGATGATTGAAGACTGAGGATTGAGGATTGAGGATTGAGGATTGAGGATTGAAGATTGAGGATTGGGTATTGAGGATTGAAGAATGAGGATTGAGTATAGAGTATTGAGGATTGAGTATTGACGATTGAGTATTGAGGATTGAAGATTGACTGTTGAGGATTGGGGATTGAGGATTGAGGATTGAGGATTGAGGATTGAGGATTGAAGATTGAGTATTGAGTATTGAAGATTGCGGATTGAGGAATGAGGATTGAGGATTGAGGATTGAAGATTGCGTACTGAGGATTGAAGATTAAGATTGAGGATTGAGGATTGAGGATTGAGGATTGAGGATTGAGGATTGAGGATTGAGGGTTGCGTATTGAGGATAGAACATTGAGGATTGAGGATTGAGTATTGAGGATTGAGGATTGAGGATTGAAGATGGAGGATTGGGTATTGAGGATTGAAGAATGAGGATTGAGTATTGAAGATTGAGTATTCAGGATTGAAGATTGACGATTGAGGAGTGAGTATTGAAGATTGAGTATTTGGGACATAGGATTGAAGATTGAGGATTGAGGATTGAGGATTGTGGATTGAGGATTGAGGATTGAGGATTGAAGATTGAGGATTGGGTATTGAGGATTGAAGAGTGAGGATTGAGGATTGAGGATTGAGGATTGAGTATTGAAGATTGATTATTCAGGATTGAAGATTGACGATTGAGGATTGAGGATTGAGGATTGAGGAATGAGGATTGATGATTGAGGATTGAAGTTTGAGTATTGAGGATTGAGGATTGAGGATTGAGGATTGAGGATTGAGGTTTGAGGATTGAAGATTGAGGATTGAGGATTGAGGATTGAGGATTGAGGATTGAAGATTGAGGATTGGGTATTGAGGATTGAAGAATGAGGATTGAGTATTGAGTATTGAGGATTGAGTATTGACGATTGAGTATTGAGGATTGAAGATTGACGATTGAGGATTGAGGATTGAGGATTGAGTATTGAGGATTGAAGATTGAGTATTGAGGATTGAAGATTGAGGATTGAGGATTGACGATTGAGGATTGAGGATTGAAGATTGAGGATTGAGGATTGAGGATTGAGGTTTGATGATTGAAGATTGAGGATTGAGGATTGAGGATTGAGGATTGAGGATTGAAGATTGAGGATTGGGTATTGAGGATTGAAGAATGAGGATTGGGTATTGAGGATTGAAGAATGAGGATTGAGTATTGAGTATTGAGGATTGAGTATTGACGATTGAGTATTGAGGATTGAAGATTGACTATTGAGGATTGAGGATTGAGGATTGAGGATTGAGGATTGAGGATTGATTATTGAAGATTGAGTATTGAGTATTGAAGATTGCGGATTGAGGAATGAGGATTGAGGATTGAGGATTGAAGATTGCGTACTGAGGATTGAAGATTAAGATTGAGGATTGAGGATTGAGGATTGAGGATTGAGGATTGAGGATTGAGGATTGAGGGTTGCGTATTGAGGATAGAACATTGAGGATTGAGGATTGAGTATTGAGGATTGAGGATTGAGGATTGAAGATGGAGGATTGGGTATTGAGGATTGAAGAATGAGGATTGAGTATTGAAGATTGAGTATTCAGGATTGAAGATTGACGATTGAGGAGTGAGTATTGAAGATTGAGTATTTGGGACATAGGATTGAAGATTGAGGATTGAGGATTGAGGATTGTGGATTGAGGATTGAGGATTGAGGATTGAAGATTGAGGATTGGGTATTGAGGATTGAAGAGTGAGGATTGATGATTGAGGATTGAGGATTGAGTATTGAAGATTGATTATTCAGGATTGAAGATTGACGATTGAGGATTGAGGATTGAGGATTGAGGAATGAGGATTGATGATTGAGGATTGAAGTTTGAGTATTGAGGATTGAAGATTGAGGATTGAGGATTGAGGATTGAGGTTTGAGGATTGAAGATTGAGGATTGAGGATTGAGGATTGAGGATTGAGGATTGAAGATTGAGGATTGGGTATTGAGGATTGAAGAATGAGGATTGAGTATTGAGTATTGAGGATTGAGTATTGACGATTGAGTATTGAGGATTGAAGATTGACGATTGAGGATTGAGGATTGAGGATTGATGATTGAGGATTGAAGTTTGAGTATTGAGGATTGAAGATTGAGGATTGAGGATTGAGGATTGAGGTTTGAGGATTGAAGATTGAGGATTGAGGATTGAGGATTGAGGATTGAGGATTGAAGATTGAGGATTGGGTATTGAGGATTGAAGAATGAGGATTGAGTATTGAGTATTGAGGATTGAGTATTGACGATTGAGTATTGAGGATTGAAGATTGACGATTGAGGATTGAGGATTGAGGATTGAGGATTGAGGATTGAGGATTGAAGATTGAGGATTGGGTATTGAGGATTGAAGAATGAGGATTGAGGATTGAGGATTGAGGATTGAGTATTGAAGATTGAGTATTCAGGATTGAAGATTGACGATTGAGGATTGAGGATTGAGGAATGAGGATTGATGATTGAGGATTGAAGTTTGAGTATTGAGGATTGAAGATTGAGGATTGAGGATTGAGGATTGAGGTTTGAGGATTGAAGATTGAGGATTGAGGATTGAGGATTGAGGATTGAGGATTGAAGATTGAGGATTGGGTATTGAGGATTGAAGAATGAGGACAGAGTATTGAGTATTGAGGATTGAGTATTGACGATTGACTATTGAGGATTGAAGATTGACGATTGAGGATTGAGGATTGAGGATTGATGATTGAGGATTGAAGTTTGAGTATTGAGGATTGAAGATTGAGGATTGAGGATTGAGGATTGAGGTTTGAGGATTGAAGTTTGAGGATTGAGGATTGAGGATTGAGGATTGAGGATTGAAGATTGAGGATTGGGTATTGAGGATTGAAGAATGAGGATTGAGTATTGAGTATTGAGGATTGAGTATTGACGATTGAGTATTGAGGATTGAAGATTGACGATTGAGGATTGAGGATTGAGGATTGAGGATTGAGGATTGAGGATTGAGGATTGAGGATTGAAGATTGAGTATTGAGTATTGAAGATTGAGGATTGAGGAATGAGGATTGAGGGTTGAGCATTGAAGATTGCGTACTGAGGATTGAAGATTAAGATTGAGGATTGAGGATTGAGGATTGAGGATTGAGGATTGAGGATTGAAGATTGAGTATTGAGGATTGATAGATTGAGGATTGAGAATTGAGGATTGAGGATTGAGGATTGAAGATTGAGGATTGGGTATTGAGGATTGAGGATAGAGGATTGAGGATTGAGTATTGAGGACTGAAGATTGAGTATTCAGGATTGAAGGTTGACGATTGAGGATTGAGGATTGAGGATTGAGGATTGAGGATTGATGATTGAGGATTGAAGTTTGAGTATTGAGGATTGAAGATTGAGGATTGAGGATTGAGTATTGAGGTTTGAGGATTGAAGAGTGAGGATTGAGGATTGAGGATTGAGGATTGAGGATTGAAGATTGAGGATTGGGTATTGAGGATTGAAGAATGAGGATTGAGTATTGAGTATTGAGGATTGAGTATTGACGATTGAGTATTGAGGATTGAAGATTGACGATTGAGGATTGAGGATTGAGGATTGAGGATTGAGGATTGAGGATTGAGGATTGAAGATTGAGCATTGAGTATTGAAGATTGAGGATTGAGGAATGAGGATTGAGGATTGAGGATTGAAGATTGCGTACTGAGGATTGAAGATTAAGATTGAAGATTGAGGATTGAGGATTGAGGATTGAGGATTGAGGATTGAAGATTGAGGATTGCGTATTGAGGATAGAACATTGAGGATTGAGGATTGAGTATTGAGGATTGAGGATTGAGGATTGAGGAATGAGGATTGAGGATTGAGGATTGAAGATTGCGTACTGAGGATTGAAGATTAAGATTGAGGATTGAGGATTGAGGATTGAGGATTGAGGATTGAGGATTGAGGATTGAAGATTGAGTATTGAGTATTGAAGATTGAGGATTGAGGAATGAGGATTGAGGGTTGAGCATTGAAGATTGCGTACTGAGGATTGAAGATTAAGATTGAGGATTGAGGATTGAAGATTGAGTATTGAGGATTGAAGATTGAGGATTGAGGATTGAGCATTGAGGATTGAGGATTGAGGATTGAGGATTGAAGGCGGAGGATTGGGTATTGAGGATTGAAGAATTAGGATTGAGGATTGAGGATTGAGGATTGAGGATTGAGGATTGAAGACTGAGTATTGAGGATTGAAGATTGAGGATTGGGTATTGAGGATTGAAGAATGAGGATTGAGGATTGAGGATTGAGGATTGAGGATTGAAGATTGAGTATTGAGGATTGAAGATTGACGATTGAGGATTGAGGATTGAGGTCTGAGGATTGAGGATTGAGGATTGAGGATTGAGGATTGAGGATTGAGGATTGAGGATTGAGGATTGAGGATTGCGGATAGAAGATTGAGGATTGTGTATTGCGGATCGAACATTGAGGATTGAGGATTGAGGATTGAGGATTGAGGATTGAGAATTGAGGACTGAGGATTGAGGATTGAAGATTGAGGATTGGGTATTGAGGATTGAAGAATGAGGATTGAGGATTGAGGATTGCGGATTGAGGATTGAGGATTGAAGACTGAGTATTGAGGATTGTGTATTGCGGATTGAACATTGAGGATTGAGGATTGAGGATTGAGGATTGACGATTGAGGATTGAGAATTGAGGATTGAGGATTGAGGATTGAAGATTGAGGATTGAGTATTGACGATTGAGGATTGACGATTGAACATTGAATATTGATGATAGAAGATTGAGGATCGAGGATTGAGTGTTGTGGATTGAGGACGAGGACTGAGGGTAGAGTATTGATGTTTAAGGTCTGAGGATTGAGGATTGAGGATTGAGAATTGAGGATTGAGGGTTGAGGATTGAAGATTGAGGATTGGGTGTTGAGGATTGAAGAATGAGGATTGAGGATTGAGGATTGAGTATTGAGGATTGAAGATTGAGTATTGAGGATTGAAGATTGAGGATTGAGGATTGAGGATTGAGGATTGAGGATTGAAGATTGAGGATTGAGGATTGAGGATTGAGGTTTGATGATTGAAGACTGAGGATTGAGGATTGAGGATTGAGGATTGAGGATTGAAGATTGAGGATTGGGTATTGAGGATTGAAGAATGAGGATTGAGTATAGAGTATTGAGGATTGAGTATTGACGATTGAGTATTGAGGATTGAAGATTGACTATTGAGGATTGGGGATTGAGGATTGAGGATTGAGGATTGAGGATTGAGGATTGAAGATTGAGTATTGAGTATTGAAGATTGCGGATTGAGGAATGAGGATTGAGGATTGAGGATTGAAGATTGCGTACTGAGGATTGAAGATTAAGATTGAGGATTGAGGATTGAGGATTGAGGATTGAGGATTGAGGATTGAGGATTGAGGGTTGCGTATTGAGGATAGAACATTGAGGATTGAGGATTGAGTATTGAGGATTGAGGATTGAGGATTGAAGATGGAGGATTGGGTATTGAGGATTGAAGAATGAGGATTGAGTATTGAAGATTGAGTATTCAGGATTGAAGATTGACGATTGAGGAGTGAGTATTGAAGATTGAGTATTTGGGACATAGGATTGAAGATTGAGGATTGAGGATTGAGGATTGTGGATTGAGGATTGAGGATTGAGGATTGAAGATTGAGGATTGGGTATTGAGGATTGAAGAGTGAGGATTGAGGATTGAGGATTGAGGATTGAGTATTGAAGATTGATTATTCAGGATTGAAGATTGACGATTGAGGATTGAGGATTGAGGATTGAGGAATGAGGATTGATGATTGAGGATTGAAGTTTGAGTATTGAGGATTGAGGATTGAGGATTGAGGATTGAGGATTGAGGTTTGAGGATTGAAGATTGAGGATTGAGGATTGAGGATTGAGGATTGAGGATTGAAGATTGAGGATTGGGTATTGAGGATTGAAGAATGAGGATTGAGTATTGAGTATTGAGGATTGAGTATTGACGATTGAGTATTGAGGATTGAAGATTGACGATTGAGGATTGAGGATTGAGGATTGAGTATTGAGGATTGAAGATTGAGTATTGAGGATTGAAGATTGAGGATTGAGGATTGAGGATTGAGGATTGAGGATTGAAGATTGAGGATTGAGGATTGAGGATTGAAGTTTGATGATTGAAGATTGAGGATTGAGGATTGAGGATTGAGGATTGAGGATTGAAGATTGAGGATTGGGTATTGAGGATTGAAGAATGAGGATTGGGTATTGAGGATTGAAGAATGAGGATTGAGTATTGAGTATTGAGGATTGAGTATTGACGATTGAGTATTGAGGATTGAGGATTGAGTATTGAGGATTGAGGATTGAGGATTGAAGATGGAGGATTGGGTATTGAGGATTGAAGAATGAGGATTGAGTATTGAAGATTGAGTATTCAGGATTGAAGATTGACGATTGAGGAGTGAGTATTGAAGATTGAGTATTTGGGACATAGGATTGAAGATTGAGGATTGAGGATTGAGGATTGTGGATTGAGGATTGAGGATTGAGGATTGAAGATTGAGGATTGGGTATTGAGGATTGAAGAGTGAGGATTGAGGATTGAGGATTGAGGATTGAGTATTGAAGATTGATTATTCAGGATTGAAGATTGACGATTGAGGATTGAGGATTGAGGATTGAGGAATGAGGATTGATGATTGAGGATTGAAGTTTGAGTATTGAGGATTGAAGATTGAGGATTGAGGATTGAGGATTGAGGTTTGAGGATTGAAGATTGAGGATTGAGGATTGAGGATTGAGGATTGAGGATTGAAGATTGAGGATTGGGTATTGAGGATTGAAGGATGAGGATTGAGTATTGAGTATTGAGGATTGAGTATTGACGATTGAGTATTGAGGATTGAAGATTGACGATTGAGGATTGAGGATTGAGGATTGATGATTGAGGATTGAAGTTTGAGTATTGAGGATTGAAGATTGAGGATTGAGGATTGAGGATTGAGGTTTGAGGATTGAAGATTGAGGATTGAGGATTGAGGATTGAGGATTGAGGATTGAAGATTGAGGATTGGGTATTGAGGATTGAAGAATGAGGATTGAGTATTGAGTATTGAGGATTGAGTATTGACGATTGAGTATTGAGGATTGAAGATTGACGATTGAGGATTGAGGATTGAGGATTGAGGATTGAGGATTGAGGATTGAAGATTGAGGATTGGGTATTGAGGATTGAAGAATGAGGATTGAGGATTGAGGATTGAGGATTGAGTATTGAAGATTGAGTATTCAGGATTGAAGATTGACGATTGAGGATTGAGGATTGAGGAATGAGGATTGATGATTGAGGATTGAAGTTTGAGTATTGAGGATTGAAGATTGAGGATTGAGGATTGAGGATTGAGGTTTGAGGATTGAAGATTGAGGATTGAGGATTGAGGATTGAGGATTGAGGATTGAAGATTGAGGATTGGGTATTGAGGATTGAAGAATGAGGATTGAGTATTGAGTATTGAGGATTGAGTATTGACGATTGACTATTGAGGATTGAAGATTGACGATTGAGGATTGAGGATTGAGGATTGATGATTGAGGATTGAAGTTTGAGTATTGAGGATTGAAGATTGAGGATTGAGGATTGAGGATTGAGGTTTGAGGATTGAAGTTTGAGGATTGAGGATTGAGGATTGAGGATTGAGGATTGAAGATTGAGGATTGGGTATTGAGGATTGAAGAATGAGGATTGAGTATTGAGTATTGAGGATTGAGTATTGACGATTGAGTATTGAGGATTGAAGATTGACGATTGAGGATTGAGGATTGAGGATTGAGGATTGAGGATTGAGGATTGAGGATTGAGGATTGAAGATTGAGTATTGAGTATTGAAGATTGAGGATTGAGGAATGAGGATTGAGGGTTGAGCATTGAAGATTGCGTACTGAGGATTGAAGATTAAGATTGAGGATTGAGGATTGAGGATTGAGGATTGAGGATTGAGGATTGAAGATTGAGTATTGAGGATTGAGGATTGAGGATTGAGAATTGAGGATTGAGGATTGAGGATTGAAGATTGAGGATTGGGTATTGAGGATTGAGGATAGAGGATTGAGGATTGAGTATTGAGGACTGAAGATTGAGTATTCAGGATTGAAGGTTGACGATTGAGGATTGAGGATTGAGGATTGAGGATTGAGGATTGATGATTGAGGATTGAAGTTTGAGTATTGAGGATTGAAGATTGAGGATTGAGGATTGAGGATTGAGGTTTGAGGATTGAAGAGTGAGGATTGAGGATTGAGGATTGAGGATTGAGGATTGAAGATTGAGGATTGGGTATTGAGGATTGAAGAATGAGGATTGAGTATTGAGTATTGAGGATTGAGTATTGACGATTGAGTATTGAGGATTGAAGATTGACGATTGAGGATTGAGGATTGAGGATTGAGGATTGAGGATTGAGGATTGAGGATTGAAGATTGAGCATTGAGTATTGAAGATTGAGGATTGAGGAATGAGGATTGAGGATTGAGGATTGAAGATTGCGTACTGAGGATTGAAGATTAAGATTGAAGATTGAGGATTGAGGATTGAGGATTGAGGATTGAGGATTGAAGATTGAGGATTGCGTATTGAGGATAGAACATTGAGGATTGAGGATTGAGTATTGAGGATTGAGGATTGAGGATTGAAGATTGAATATTGATGAATGAAGATTGAGGATCGAGGATTGAGTGTTGTGGATTGAGGACGAGGACTGAGGGTAGAGTCTTGATGTTTAAGGTCTGAGGATTGAGGATAGAGGATTGAGAATTGAGGATTGAGGAGTGAGGATTGAAGATTGAGGATTGGGTGTTGAGGATTGAAGAATGAGGATTGAGGATTGAGGATTGAGCATTGAGGATTGAAGATTGAGTATTGAGGATTGAAGATTGAGGATTGAGGATTGAGGATTGAGGATTGAGGATTGAGGATTGCGGATAGAAGATTGAGGATTGGGAATTGCGGATTGAACATTGAGGATTGAGGGTTGAAGATTAAGATTGAGGATTGAGGATTGAGGATTGAGGATTGAGGACTGAGTATTGAGGATTGAAGATTGGGTATTGAGGATTGAAGATTGAGGATTGAGGATTGAGCATTGAGGATTGAGGATTGAGGATTGAGGATTGAAGGTGGAGGGTTGGGTATTGAGGATTGAAGAATGAGGATTGAGTATTGAAGATTGAGTATTCAGGATTGAAGATTGACGATTGAGGAGTGAGTATTGAAGATTGAGTATTTGGGACATAGGATTGAAGATTGAGGATTGAGGATGGAGGATTGTGGATTGAGGATTGAGGATTGAGGATTGAAGATTGAGGATTGGGTATTGAGGATTGAAGAGTGAGGATTGAGGATTGAGGATTGAGGATTGAGTATTGAAGATTGATTATTCAGGATTGAAGATTGACGATTGAGGATTGAGGATTGAGGATTGAGGAATGAGGATTGATGATTGAGGATTGAAGTTTGAGTATTGAGGATTGAAGATTGAGGATTGAGGATTGAGGATTGAGGTTTGAGGATTGAAGATTGAGGATTGAGGATTGAGGATTGAGGATTGAGGATTGAAGATTGAGGATTGGGTATTGAGGATTGAAGAATGAGGATTGAGTATTGAGTATTGAGGATTGAGTATTGACGATTGAGTATTGAGGATTGAAGATTGACGATTGAGGATTGAGGATTGAGGATTGATGATTGAGGATTGAAGTTTGAGTATTGAGGATTGAAGATTGAGGATTGAGGATTGAGGATTGAGGTTTGAGGATTGAAGATTGAGGATTGAGGATTGAGGATTGAGGATTGAGGATTGAAGATTGAGGATTGGGTATTGAGGATTGAAGAATGAGGATTGAGTATTGAGTATTGAGGATTGAGTATTGACGATTGAGTATTGAGGATTGAAGATTGACGATTGAGGATTGAGGATTGAGGATTGAGGATTGAGGATTGAGGATTGAAGATTGAGGATTGGGTATTGAGGATTGAGGATTGAGGATTGAGGATTGAGGATTGAGGATTGAAGATTGAGCATTGAGTATTGAAGATTGAGGATTGAGGAATGAGGATTGAGGATTGAGGATTGAAGATTGCGTACTGAGGATTGAAGATTAAGATTGAAGATTGAGGATTGAGGATTGAGGATTGAGGATTGAGGATTGAAGATTGAGGATTGCGTATTGAGGATAGAACATTGAGGATTGAGGATTGAGTATTGAGGATTGAGGATTGAGGATTGAAGATTGAATATTGATGAATGAAGATTGAGGATCGAGGATTGAGTGTTGTGGATTGAGGACGAGGACTGAGGGTAGAGTCTTGATGTTTAAGGTTTGAGGATTGAGGATAGAGGATTGAGAATTGAGGATTGAGGAGTGAGGATTGAAGATTGAGGATTGGGTGTTGAGGATTGAAGAATGAGGATTGAGGATTGAGGATTGAGCATTGAGGATTGAAGATTGAGTATTGAGGATTGAAGATTGAGGATTGAGGATTGAGGATTGAGGATTGAGGATTGAGGATTGCGGATAGAAGATTGAGGATTGGGAATTGCGGATTGAACATTGAGGATTGAGGGTTGAAGATTAAGATTGAGGATTGAGGATTGAGGATTGAGGATTGAGGACTGAGTATTGAGGATTGAAGATTGGGTATTGAGGATTGAAGATTGAGGATTGAGGATTGAGCATTGAGGATTGAGGATTGAGGATTGAAGGTGGAGGGTTGGGTATTGAGGATTGAAGAATGAGGATTGAGTATTGAAGATTGAGTATTCAGGATTGAAGATTGACGATTGAGGAGTGAGTATTGAAGATTGAGTATTTGGGACATAGGATTGAAGATTGAGGATTGAGGATGGAGGATTGTGGATTGAGGATTGAGGATTGAGGATTGAAGATTGAGGATTGGGTATTGAGGATTGAAGAGTGAGGATTGAGGATTGAGGATTGAGGATTGAGTATTGAAGATTGATTATTCAGGATTGAAGATTGACGATTGAGGATTGAGGATTGAGGATTGAGGAATGAGGATTGATGATTGAGGATTGAAGTTTGAGTATTGAGGATTGAAGATTGAGGATTGAGGATTGAGGATTGAGGTTTGAGGATTGAAGATTGAGGATTGAGGATTGAGGATTGAGGATTGAGGATTGAAGATTGAGGATTGGGTATTGAGGATTGAAGAATGAGGATTGAGTATTGAGTATTGAGGATTGAGTATTGACGATTGAGTATTGAGGATTGAAGATTGACGATTGAGGATTGAGGATTGAGGATTGATGATTGAGGATTGAAGTTTGAGTATTGAGGATTGAAGATTGAGGATTGAGGATTGAGGATTGAGGTTTGAGGATTGAAGATTGAGGATTGAGGATTGAGGATTGAGGATTGAGGATTGAAGATTGAGGATTGGGTATTGAGGATTGAAGAATGAGGATTGAGTATTGAGTATTGAGGATTGAGTATTGACGATTGAGTATTGAGGATTGAAGATTGACGATTGAGGATTGAGGATTGAGGATTGAGGATTGAGGATTGAGGATTGAAGATTGAGGATTGGGTATTGAGGATTGAAGAATGAGGATTGAGGATTGAGGATTGAGGATTGAGTATTGAAGATTGAGTATTCAGGATTGAAGATTGACGATTGAGGATTGAGGATTGAGGATTGAGGAATGAGGATTGATGATTGAGGATTGAAGTTTGAGTATTGAGGATTGAAGATTGAGGATTGAGGATTGAGGATTGAGGTTTGAGGATTGAAGATTGAGGATTGAGGATTGAGGATTGAGGATTGAGGATTGAAGATTGAGGATTGGGTATTGAGGATTGAAGAATGAGGATTGAGTATTGAGTATTGAGGATTGAGTATTGACGATTGAGTATTGAGGATTGAAGATTGACGATTGAGGATTGAGGATTGAGGATTGAGGATTGAGGATTGAGGATTGAGGATTGAGGATTGAAGATTGAGTATTGAGTATTGAAGATTGAGGATTGAGGAATGAGGATTGAGGGTTGAGCATTGAAGATTGCGTACTGAGGATTGAAGATTAAGATTGAGGATTGAGGATTGAGGATTGAGGATTGAGGATTGAGGATTGAAGATTGAGTATTGAGGATTGAGGATTGAGGATTGAGGATTGAGGATTGAGGATTGAGGGTTGCGTATTGAGGATAGAACATTGAGGATTGAGGATTGAGTATTGAGGATTGAGGATTGAGGATTGAAGATGGAGGATTGGGTATTGAGGATTGAAGAATGAGGATTGAGTATTGAAGATTGAGTATTCAGGATTGAAGATTGACGATTGAGGAGTGAGTATTGAAGATTGAGTATTTGGGACATAGGATTGAAGATTGAGGATTGAGGATTGAGGATTGTGGATTGAGGATTGAGGATTGAGGATTGAAGATTGAGGATTGGGTATTGAGGATTGAAGAGTGAGGATTGAGGATTGAGGATTGAGGATTGAGTATTGAAGATTGATTATTCAGGATTGAAGATTAACGATTGAGGATTGAGGATTGAGGATTGAGGAATGAGGATTGATGATTGAGGATTGAAGTTTGAGTATTGAGGATTGAAGATTGAGGATTGAGGATTGAGGATTGAGGTTTGAGGATTGAAGATTGAGGATTGAGGATTGAGGATTGAGGATTGAGGATTGAAGATTGAGGATTGGGTATTGAGGATTGAAGAATGAGGATTGAGTATTGAGTATTGAGGATTGAGTATTGACGATTGAGTATTGAGGATTGAAGATTGACGATTGAGGATTGAGGATTGAGGATTGATGATTGAGGATTGAAGTTTGAGTATTGAGGATTGAAGATTGAGGATTGAGGATTGAGGATTGAGGTTTGAGGATTGAAGATTGAGGATTGAGGATTGAGGATTGAGGATTGAGGATTGAAGATTGAGGATTGGGTATTGAGGATTGAAGAATGAGGATTGAGTATTGAGTATTGAGGATTGAGTATTGACGATTGAGTATTGAGGATTGAAGATTGACGATTGAGGATTGAGGATTGAGGATTGAGGATTGAGGATTGAGGATTGAAGATTGAGGATTGGGTATTGAGGATTGAAGAATGAGGATTGAGGATTGAGGATTGAGGATTGAGTATTGAAGATTGAGTATTCAGGATTGAAGATTGACGATTGAGGATTGAGGATTGAGGAATGAGGATTGATGATTGAGGATTGAAGTTTGAGTATTGAGGATTGAAGATTGAGGATTGAGGATTGAGGATTGAGGTTTGAGGATTGAAGATTGAGGATTGAGGATTGAGGATTGAGGATTGAGGATTGAAGATTGAGGATTGGGTATTGAGGATTGAAGAATGAGGATTGAGTATTGAGTATTGAGGATTGAGTATTGACGATTGACTATTGAGGATTGAAGATTGACGATTGAGGATTGAGGATTGAGGATTGATGATTGAGGATTGAAGTTTGAGTATTGAGGATTGAAGATTGAGGATTGAGGATTGAGGATTGAGGTTTGAGGATTGAAGTTTGAGGATTGAGGATTGAGGATTGAGGATTGAGGATTGAAGATTGAGGATTGGGTATTGAGGATTGAAGAATGAGGATTGAGTATTGAGTATTGAGGATTGAGTATTGACGATTGAGTATTGAGGATTGAAGATTGACGATTGAGGATTGAGGATTGAGGATTGAGGATTGAGGATTGAGGATTGAGGATTGAGGATTGAAGATTGAGTATTGAGTATTGAAGATTGAGGATTGAGGAATGAGGATTGAGGGTTGAGCATTGAAGATTGCGTACTGAGGATTGAAGATTAAGATTGAGGATTGAGGATTGAGGATTGAGGATTGAGGATTGAGGATTGAAGATTGAGTATTGAGGATTGAGGATTGAGGATTGAGAATTGAGGATTGAGGATTGAGGATTGAAGATTGAGGATTGGGTATTGAGGATTGAGGATAGAGGATTGAGGATTGAGTATTGAGGACTGAAGATTGAGTATTCAGGATTGAAGGTTGACGATTGAGGATTGAGGATTGAGGATTGAGGATTGAGGATTGATGATTGAGGATTGAAGTTTGAGTATTGAGGATTGAAGATTGAGGATTGAGGATTGAGGATTGAGGTTTGAGGATTGAAGAGTGAGGATTGAGGATTGAGGATTGAGGATTGAGGATTGAAGATTGAGGATTGGGTATTGAGGATTGAAGAATGAGGATTGAGTATTGAGTATTGAGGATTGAGTATTGACGATTGAGTATTGAGGATTGAAGATTGACGATTGAGGATTGAGGATTGAGGATTGAGGATTGAGGATTGAGGATTGAGGATTGAGGATTGAAGATTGAGCATTGAGTATTGAAGATTGAGGATTGAGGAATGAGGATTGAGGATTGAGGATTGAAGATTGCGTACTGAGGATTGAAGATTAAGATTGAAGATTGAGGATTGAGGATTGAGGATTGAGGATTGAGGATTGAAGATTGAGGATTGCGTATTGAGGATAGAACATTGAGGATTGAGGATTGAGTATTGAGGATTGAGGATTGAGGATTGAAGATTGAATATTGATGAATGAAGATTGAGGATCGAGGATTGAGTGTTGTGGATTGAGGACGAGGACTGAGGGTAGAGTCTTGATGTTTAAGGTCTGAGGATTGAGGATAGAGGATTGAGAATTGAGGATTGAGGAGTGAGGATTGAAGATTGAGGATTGGGTGTTGAGGATTGAAGAATGAGGATTGAGGATTGAGGATTGAGCATTGAGGATTGAAGATTGAGTATTGAGGATTGAAGATTGAGGATTGAGGATTGAGGATTGAGGATTGAGGATTGAGGATTGCGGATAGAAGATTGAGGATTGGGAATTGCGGATTGAACATTGAGGATTGAGGGTTGAAGATTAAGATTGAGGATTGAGGATTGAGGATTGAGGATTGAGGACTGAGTATTGAGGATTGAAGATTGGGTATTGAGGATTGAAGATTGAGGATTGAGGATTGAGCATTGAGGATTGAGGATTGAGGATTGAGGATTGAAGGTGGAGGGTTGGGTATTGAGGATTGAAGAATGAGGATTGAGTATTGAAGATTGAGTATTCAGGATTGAAGATTGACGATTGAGGATTGAGGATTGAAGATTGAGGATTGGGTATTGAGGATTGAGGATAGAGGATTGAGGATTGAGTATTGAGGACTGAAGATTGAGTATTCAGGATTGAAGGTTGACGATTGAGGATTGAGGATTGAGGATTGAGGATTGAGGATTGATGATTGAGGATTGAAGTTTGAGTATTGAGGATTGAAGATTGAGGATTGAGGATTGAGGATTGAGGTTTGAGGATTGAAGAGTGAGGATTGAGGATTGAGGATTGAGGATTGAGGATTGAAGATTGAGGATTTTGGTATTGAGGATTGAAGAATGAGGATTGAGTATTGAGTATTGAGGATTGAGTATTGACGATTGAGTATTGAGGATTGAAGATTGACGATTGAGGATTGAGGATTGAGGATTGAGGATTGAGGATTGAGGATTGAGGATTGAAGATTGAGCATTGAGTATTGAAGATTGAGGATTGAGGAATGAGGATTGAGGATTGAGGATTGAAGATTGCGTACTGAGGATTGAAGATTAAGATTGAAGATTGAGGATTGAGGATTGAGGATTGAGGATTGAGGATTGAAGATTGAGGATTGCGTATTGAGGATAGAACATTGAGGATTGAGGATTGAGTATTGAGGATTGAGGATTGAGGATTGAAGATTGAATATTGATGAATGAAGATTGAGGATCGAGGATTGAGTGTTGTGGATTGAGGACGAGGACTGAGGGTAGAGTCTTGATGTTTAAGGTCTGAGGATTGAGGATAGAGGATTGAGAATTGAGGATTGAGGAGTGAGGATTGAAGATTGAGGATTGGGTGTTGAGGATTGAAGAATGAGGATTGAGGATTGAGGATTGAGCATTGAGGATTGAAGATTGAGTATTGAGGATTGAAGATTGAGGATTGAGGATTGAGGATTGAGGATTGAGGATTGAGGATTGCGGATAGAAGATTGAGGATTGGGAATTGCGGATTGAACATTGAGGATTGAGGGTTGAAGATTAAGATTGAGGATTGAGGATTGAGGATTGAGGATTGAGGACTGAGTATTGAGGATTGAAGATTGGGTATTGAGGATTGAAGATTGAGGATTGAGGATTGAGCATTGAGGATTGAGGATTGAGGATTGAGGATTGAAGGTGGAGGGTTGGGTATTGAGGATTGAAGAATGAGGATTGAGTATTGAAGATTGAGTATTCAGGATTGAAGATTGACTATTGAGGAGTGAGTATTGAAGATTGAGTATTTGGGACATAGGATTGAAGATTGAGGATTGAGGATGGAGGATTGTGGATTGAGGATTGAGGATTGAGGATTGAAGATTGAGGATTGGGTATTGAGGATTGAAGAGTGAGGATTGAGGATTGAGGATTGAGGATTGAGTATTGAAGATTGATTATTCAGGATTGAAGATTGACGATTGAGGATTGAGGATTGAGGATTGAGGAATGAGGATTGATGATTGAGGATTGAAGTTTGAGTATTGAGGATTGAAGATTGAGGATTGAGGATTGAGGATTGAGGTTTGAGGATTGAAGATTGAGGATTGAGGATTGAGGATTGAGGATTGAGGATTGAAGATTGAGGATTGGGTATTGAGGATTGAAGAATGAGGATTGAGTATTGAGTATTGAGGATTGAGTATTGACGATTGAGTATTGAGGATTGAAGATTGACGATTGACGATTGAGGATTGAGGATTGATGATTGAGGATTGAAGTTTGAGTATTGAGGATTGAAGATTGAGGATTGAGGATTGAGGATTGAGGTTTGAGGATTGAAGATTGAGGATTGAGGATTGAGGATTGAGGATTGAGGATTGAAGATTGAGGATTGGGTATTGAGGATTGAAGAATGAGGATTGAGTATTGAGTATTGAGGATTGAGTATTGACGATTGAGTATTGAGGATTGAAGATTGACGATTGAGGATTGAGGATTGAGGATTGAGGATTGAGGATTGAGGATTGAAGATTGAGGATTGGGTATTGAGGATTGAAGAATGAGGATTGAGGATTGAGGATTGAGGATTGAGTATTGAAGATTGAGTATTCAGGATTGAAGATTGACGATTGAGGATTGAGGATTGAGGATTGAGGAATGAGGATTGATGATTGAGGATTGAAGTTTGAGTATTGAGGATTGAAGATTGAGGATTGAGGATTGAGGATTGAGGTTTGAGGATTGAAGATTGAGGATTGAGGATTGAGGATTGAGGATTGAGGATTGAAGATTGAGGATTGGGTATTGAGGATTGAAGAATGAGGATTGAGTATTGAGTATTGAGGATTGAGTATTGACGATTGAGTATTGAGGATTGAAGATTGACGATTGAGGATTGAGGATTGAGGATTGAGGATTGAGGATTGAGGATTGAGGATTGAGGATTGAAGATTGAGTATTGAGTATTGAAGATTGAGGATTGAGGAATGAGGATTGAGGGTTGAGCATTGAAGATTGCGTACTGAGGATTGAAGATTAAGATTGAGGATTGAGGATTGAGGATTGAGGATTGAGGATTGAGGATTGAAGATTGAGTATTGAGGATTGAGGATTGAGGATTGAGAATTGAGGATTGAGGATTGAGGATTGAAGATTGAGGATTGGGTATTGAGGATTGAGGATAGAGGATTGAGGATTGAGTATTGAGGATTGAAGATTGAGTATGCAGGATTGAAGGTTGACGATTGAGGATTGAGGATTGAGGATTGAGGATTGAGGATTGATGATTGAGGATTGAAGTTTGAGTATTGAGGATTGAAGATTGAGGATTGAGGATTGAGGATTGAGGTTTGAGGATTGAAGAGTGAGGATTGAGGATTGAGGATTGAGGATTGAGGATTGAAGATTGAGGATTGGGTATTGAGGATTGAAGAATGAGGATTGAGTATTGAGTATTGAGGATTGAGTATTGACGATTGAGTATTGAGGATTGAAGATTGACGATTGAGGATTGAGGATTGAGAGGATTGAGATTGAGGATTGAGGATTGAAGATTGAGTATTGAGTATTGAAGATTGAGGATTGAGGAATGAGGATTGAGGATTGAGGATTGAAGATTGCGTACTGAGGATTGAAGATTAAGATTGAAGATTGAGGATTGAGGATTGAGGATTGAGGATTGAGGATTGAAGATTGAGGATTGCGTATTGAGGATAGAACATTGAGGATTGAGGATTGAGTATTGAGGATTGAGGATTGAGGATTGAAGATTGAATATTGATGAATGAAGATTGAGGATCGAGGATTGAGTGTTGTGGATTGAGGACGAGGACTGAGGGTAGAGTCTTGATGTTTAAGGTCTGAGGATTGAGGATAGAGGATTGAGAATTGAGGATTGAGGAGTGAGGATTGAAGATTGAGGATTGGGTGTTGAGGATTGAAGAATGAGGATTGAGGATTGAGGATTGAGCATTGAGGATTGAAGATTGAGTATTGAGGATTGAAGATTGAGGATTGAGGATTGAGGATTGAAGATTGAGTATTGAGGATTGAAGATGACGATTGAGGATTGAGGATTGAGGTCTGAGGATTGAGGATTGAGGATTGAGGATTGAGGATTGAGGATTGAGGATTGAGGATTGCGGATAGAAGATTGAGGATTGTGTATTGCGGATCGAACATTGAGGATTGAGGATTGAGGATTGAGGATTGAGGATTGAGAATTGAGGATTGAGGATTGAGGATTGAAGATTGAGGATTGGGTATTGAGGATTGAAGAATGAGGATTGAGGATTGAGGATTGCGGATTGAGGATTGAGGATTGAAGACTGAGTATTGAGGATTGTGTATTGCGGATTGAACATTGAGGATTGAGGATTGAGGATTGAGGATTGACGATTGAGGATTGGGAATTGAGGATTGAGGATTGAGGATTGAAGATTGAGGATTGAGTATTGACGATTGAGGATTGACGATTGAAGATTGAATATTGATGATAGAAGATTGAGGATCGAGGATTGAGTGTTGTGGATTGAGGACGAGGACTGAGGGTAGAGTATTGATGTTTAAGGTCTGAGGATTGAGGATTGAGGATTGAGAATTGAGGATTGAGGGTTGAGGATTGAAGATTGAGGATTGGGTGTTGAGGATTGAAGAATGAGGATTGAGGATTGAGGATTGAGTATTGAGGATTGAAGATTGAGTATTGAGGATTGGAGATTGAGGATTGAGGATTGAGGATTGAGGATTGAGGATTGAAGATTGAGGATTGAGGATTGAGGATTGAGGTTTGATGATTGAAGATTGAGGATTGAGGATTGAGGATTGAGGATTGAGGATTGAAGATTGAGGATTGGGTATTGAGGATTGAAGAATGAGGATTGAGTATAGAGTATTGAGGATTGAGTATTGACGATTGAGTATTGAGGATTGAAGATTGACTATTGAGGATTGGCGATTGAGGATTGAGGATTGAGGATTGAGGATTGAGGATTGAAGATTGAGTATTGAGTATTGAAGATTGCGGATTGAGGAATGAGGATTGACGATTGAGTATTGAGGATTGAAGATTGACGATTGAGGATTGAGGATTGAGGATTGAGGATTGAGGATTGAGGATTGAGGATTGAAGATTGAGTATTGAGTAATGAAGATTGAGGATTGAGGAATGAGGATTGAGGATTGAGGATTGAAGATTGCGTACTGAGGATTGAAGATTAAGATTGAAGATTGAGGATTGAGGATTGAGGATTGAGGATTGAGGATTGAAGATTGAGGATTGCGTATTGAGGATAGAACATTGAGGATTGAGGATTGAGTATTGAGGATTGAGGATTGAGGATTGAAGATTGAATATTGATGAATGAAGATTGAGGATCGAGGATTGAGTGTTGTGGATTGAGGACGAGGACTGAGGGTAGAGTCTTGATGTTTAAGGTCTGAGGATTGAGGATAGAGGATTGAGAATTGAGGATTGAGGAGTGAGGATTGAAGATTGAGGATTGGGTGTTGAGGATTGAAGAATGAGGATTGAGGATTGAGGATTGAGCATTGAGGATTGAAGATTGAGTATTGAGGATTGAAGATTGAGGATTGAGGATTGAGGATTGAAGATTGAGTATTGAGGATTGAAGATTGACGATTGAGGATTGAGGATTGAGGTCTGAGGATTGAGGATTGAGGATTGAGGATTGAGGATTGAGGATTGAGGATTGAGGATTGCGGATAGAAGATTGAGGATTGTGTATTGCGGATCGAACATTGAGGATTGAGGATTGAGGATTGAGGATTGAGGATTGAGAATTGAGGATTGAGGATTGAGGATTGAAGATTGAGGATTGGGTATTGAGGATTGAAGAATGAGGATTGAGGATTGAGGATTGCGGATTGAGGATTGAGGATTGAAGACTGAGTATTGAGGATTGTGTATTGCGGATTGAACATTGAGGATTGAGGATTGAGGATTGAGGATTGACGATTGAGGATTGGGAATTGAGGATTGAGGATTGAGGATTGAAGATTGAGGATTGAGTATTGACGATTGAGGATTGACGATTGAAGATTGAATATTGATGATAGAAGATTGAGGATCGAGGATTGAGTGTTGTGGATTGAGGACGAGGACTGAGGGTAGAGTATTGATGTTTAAGGTCTGAGGATTGAGGATTGAGGATTGAGAATTGAGGATTGAGGGTTGAGGATTGAAGATTGAGGATTGGGTGTTGAGGATTGAAGAATGAGGATTGAGGATTGAGGATTGAGTATTGAGGATTGAAGATTGAGTATTGAGGATTGGAGATTGAGGATTGAGGATTGAGGATTGAGGATTGAGGATTGAAGATTGAGGATTGAGGATTGAGGATTGAGGTTTGATGATTGAAGATTGAGGATTGAGGATTGAGGATTGAGGATTGAGGATTGAAGATTGAGGATTGGGTATTGAGGATTGAAGAATGAGGATTGAGTATAGAGTATTGAGGATTGAGTATTGACGATTGAGTATTGAGGATTGAAGATTGACTATTGAGGATTGGGGATTGAGGATTGAGGATTGAGGATTGAGGATTGAGGATTGAAGATTGAGTATTGAGTATTGAAGATTGCGGATTGAGGAATGAGGATTGAGGATTGAGGATTGAAGAGTGCGTACTGAGGATTGAAGATTAAGATTGAGGATTGAGGATTGAGGATTGAGGATTGAGGATTGAGGATTGAGGATTGAGGGTTGCGTATTGAGGATAGAACATTGAGGATTGAGGATTGAGTATTGAGGATTGAGGATTGAGGATTGAAGATGGAGGATTGGGTATTGAGGATTGAAGAATGAGGATTGAGTATTGAAGATTGAGTATTCAGGATTGAAGATTGACGATTGAGGAGTGAGTATTGAAGATTGAGTATTTGGGACATAGGATTGAAGATTGAGGATTGAGGATTGAGGATTGTGGATTGAGGATTGAGGATTGAGGATTGAAGATTGAGGATTGGGTATTGAGGATTGAAGAGTGAGTATTGAGGATTGAGGATTGAGGATTGAGTATTGAAGATTGATTATTCAGGATTGAAGATTGACGATTGAGGATTGAGGATTGAGGATTGAGGAATGAGGATTGATGATTGAGGATTGAAGTTTGAGTATTGAGGATTGAAGATTGAGGATTGAGGATTGAGGATTGAGGTTTGAGGATTGAAGATTGAGGATTGAGGATTGAGGATTGAGGATTGAGGATTGAAGATTGAGGATTGGGTATTGAGGATTGAAGAATGAGGATTGAGTATTGAGTATTGAGGATTGAGTATTGACGATTGAGTATTGAGGATTGAAGATTGACGATTGAGGATTGAGGATTGAGGATTGAGTATTGAGGATTGAAGGTTGAGTATTGAGGATTGAAGATTGAGGATTGAGGATTGAGGATTGAGGATTGAGGATTGAAGATTGAGGATTGAGGATTGAGGATTGAGGTTTGATGATTGAAGATTGAGGATTGAGGATTGAGGATTGAGGATTGAGGATTGAAGATTGAGTATTGGGTATTGAGGATTGAAGAATGAGGATTGAGTATTGAGTATTGAGGATTGAGTATTGACGATTGAGTATTGAGGATTGAAGATTGACTATTGAGGATTGATGATTGAGGATTGAGGATTGAGGATTGAGGATTGAGGATTGAAGATTGAGTATTGAGTATTGAAGATTGCGGATTGAGGAATGAGGATTGAGGATTGAGGATTGAAGATTGCGTACTGAGGATTGAAGATTAAGATTGAGGATTGAGGATTGAGGATTGAGGATTGAGGATTGAGGATTGAGGATTGAGGGTTGCGTATTGAGGATAGAACATTGAGGATTGAGGATTGAGTATTGAGGATTGAGGATTGAGGATCGAAGATGGAGGATTGGGTATTGAGGATTGAAGAATGAGGATTGAGTATTGAAGATTGAGTATTCAGGATTGAAGATTGACGATTGAGGAGTGAGTATTGAAGATTGAGTATTTGGGACATAGGATTGAAGATTGAGGATTGAGGATTGAGGATTGTGGATTGAGGATTGAGGATTGAGGATTGAAGATTGAGGATTGGGTATTGAGGATTGAAGAGTGAGGATTGAGGATTGAGGATTGAGGATTGAGTATTGAAGATTGATTATTCAGGATTGAAGATTGACGATTGAGGATTGAGGATTGAGGATTGAGGAATGAGGATTGATGATTGAGGATTGAAGTTTGAGTATTGAGGATTGAAGATTGAGGATTGAGGATTGAGGATTGAGGTTTGAGGATTGAAGATTGAGGATTGAGGATTGAGGATTGAGGATTGAGGATTGAAGATTGAGGATTGGGTATTGAGGATTGAAGAATGAGGATTGAGTATTGAGTATTGAGGATTGAGTATTGACGATTGAGTATTGAGGATTGAAGATTGACGATTGAGGATTGAGGATTGAGGATTGATGATTGAGGATTGAAGTTTGAGTATTGAGGATTGAAGATTGAGGATTGAGGATTGAGGATTGAGGTTTGAGGATTGAAGATTGAGGATTGAGGATTGAGGATTGAGGATTGAGGATTGAAGATTGAGGATTGGGTATTGAGGATTGAAGAATGAGGATTGAGTATTGAGTATTGAGGATTGAGTATTGACGATTGAGTATTGAGGATTGAAGATTGACGATTGAGGATTGAGGATTGAGGATTGAGGATTGAGGATTGAGGATTGAAGATTGAGGATTGGGTATTGAGGATTGAAGAATGAGGATTGAGGATTGAGGATTGAGGATTGAGTATTGAAGATTGAGTATTCAGGATTGAAGATTGACGATTGAGGATTGAGGATTGAGGATTGAGGAATGAGGATTGATGATTGAGGATTGAAGTTTGAGTATTGAGGATTGAAGATTGAGGATTGAGGATTGAGGATTGAGGTTTGAGGATTGAAGATTGAGGATTGAGGATTGAGGATTGAGGATTGAGGATTGAAGATTGAGGATTGGGTATTGAGGATTGAAGAATGAGGATTGAGTATTGAGTATTGAGGATTGAGTATTGACGATTGAGTATTGAGGATTGAAGATTGACGATTGAGGATTGAGGATTGAGGATTGATGATTGAGGATTGAAGTTTGAGTATTGAGGATTGAAGATTGAGGATTGAGGATTGAGGATTGAGGTTTGAGGATTGAAGTTTGAGGATTGAGGATTGAGGATTGAGGATTGAGGATTGAAGATTGAGGATTGGGTATTGAGGATTGAAGAATGAGGATTGAGTATTGAGTATTGAGGATTGAGTATTGACGATTGAGTATTGAGGATTGAAGATTGACGATTGAGGATTGAGGATTGAGGATTGAGGATTGAGGATTGAGGATTGAGGATTGAGGATTGAAGATTGAGTATTGAGTATTGAAGATTGAGGATTGAGTAATGAGGATTGAGGGTTGAGCATTGAAGGTTGCGTACTGAGGATTGAAGATTAAGATTGAGGATTGAGGATTGAGGATTGAGGATTGAGGATTGAGGATTGAAGATTGAGTATTGAGGATTGAGGATTGAGGATTGAGAATTGAGGATTGAGGATTGAGGATTGAAGATTGAGGATTGGGTATTGAGGATTGAGGATAGAGGATTGAGGATTGAGTATTGAGGATTGAAGATTGAGTATTCAGGATTGAAGGTTGACGATTGAGGATTGAGGATTGAGGATTGAGGTTTGAGGATTGATGATTGAGGATTGAGGATTGAGGATTGAAGATTGAGGATTGGGTATTGAGGATTGAAGAATGAGGATTGAGTATTGAGTATTGAGGATTGAGTATTGACGATTGAGTATTGAGGATTGAAGATTGACGATTGAGGATTGAGGATTGAGGATTGAGGATTGAGGATTGAGGATTGAGGATTGAAGATTGAGTATTGAGTATTGAAGATTGAGGATTGAGGAATGAGGATTGAGGATTGAGGATTGAAGATTGCGTACTGAGGATTGAAGATTAAGATTGAAGATTGAGGATTGAGGATTGAGGATTGAGGATTGAGGATTGAAGATTGAGGATTGCGTATTGAGGATAGAACATTGAGGATTGAGGATTGAGTATTGAGGATTGAGGATTGAGGATTGAAGATTGAATATTGATGAATGAAGATTGAGGATCGAGGATTGAGTGTTGTGGATTGAGGACGAGGACTGAGGGTAGAGTCTTGATGTTTAAGGTCTGAGGATTGAGGATAGAGGATTGAGAATTGAGGATTGAGGAGTGAGGATTGAAGATTGAGGATTGGGTGTTGAGGATTGAAGAATGAGGATTGAGGATTGAGGATTGAGCATTGAGGATTGAAGATTGAGTATTGAGGATTGAAGATTGAGGATTGAGGATTGAGGATTGAGGATTGAGGATTGAGGATTGCGGATAGAAGATTGAGGATTGGGAATTGCGGATTGAACATTGAGGATTGAGGGTTGAAGATTAAGATTGAGGATTGAGGATTGAGGATTGAGGATTGAGGACTGAGTATTGAGGATTGAAGATTGGGTATTGAGGATTGAAGATTGAGGATTGAGGATTGAGCATTGAGGATTGAGGATTGAGGATTGAGGATTGAAGGTGGAGGATTGGGTATTGAGGATTGAAGAATTAGGATTGAGGATTGAGGATTGAGGATTGAGGATTGAGGATTGAAGACTGAGTATTGAGGATTGAAGATTGAGGATTGGGTATTGAGGATTGAAGAATGAGGATTGAGGATTGAGGATTGAGGATTGAGGATTGAAGATTGAGTATTGAGGATTGAAGATTGACGATTGAGGATTGAGGATTGAGGTCTGAGGATTGAGGATTGAGGATTGAGGATTGAGGATTGAGGATTGCGGATAGAAGATTGAGGATTGTGTATTGCGGATCGAACATTGAGGATTGAGGATTGAGGATTGAGGATTGAGGATTGAGAATTGAGGATTGAGGATTGAGGATTGAAGATTGAGGATTGGGTATTGAGGATTGAAGAATGAGGATTGAGGATTGAGGATTGCGGATTGAGGATTGAGGATTGAAGACTGAGTATTGAGGATTGTGTATTGCGGATTGAACATTGAGGATTGAGGATTGAGGATTGAGGATTGACGATTGAGGATTGAGAATTGAGGATTGAGGATTGAGGATTGAAGATTGAGGATTGAGTATTGACGATTGAGGATTGACGATTGAAGATTGAATATTGATGATAGAAGATTGAGGATCGAGGATTGAGTGTTGTGGATTGAGGACGAGGACTGAGGGTAGAGTATTGATGTTTAAGGTCTGAGGATTGAGGATTGAGGATTGAGAATTGAGGATTGAGGGTTGAGGATTGAAGATTGAGGATTGGGTGTTGAGGATTGAAGAATGAGGATTGAGGATTGAGGATTGAGTATTGAGGATTGAAGATTGAGTATTGAGGATTGAAGATTGAGGATTGAGGATTGAGGATTGAGGATTGAGGATAGAGGATTGCGGATAGAAGATTGAGGATTGGGTATTGCGGATTGAACATTGAGGATTGAGGGTTGAGGATTGAGGATTGAGGATTGAGGACTGAAATTGAATATTGATGATTGAAGATTGAGGATTGAGGATTGAGGATTGAGGATTGAGGATTGAGGATTGAGGATTGAACATTGAGGATTGGGTATTGAGGATTGAAGAATGAGGAATGAGGATTGAGGATTGAAGATTGCGTACTGAGGATTGAAGATTAAGATTGAGGATTTAGGATTGAGGATTGAGGATTGAGGATTGAGGATTGAAGATTGAGGATTGCTTATTGGGGATAGAACATTGAGGATTGAGGATTGAGGATTGAGGATTGAAGATTGAATATTGATGATTGAAGATTGAGGGTTGAGGATTGAGTGTTGTGGATTGAGGACGAGGACTGAGGGTAGAGTATTGATGTTTATGGTCTGAGGATTGAGGATTGAGGATTGAGAATTGAGGATTGGGGATTGAGGATTGAAGATTGAGGATTGGGTGTTGAGGATTGAAGAATGAGGATTGAGGATTGAGGATTGAGTATTGAGGATTGAAGGTTGAGTATTGAGAATTGAAGATTGAGGATTGAGGATTGAGGATTGAGGATTGAGGATTGCGGATAGAAGATTGAGGATTGGGTATTGCGGATTGAACATTGAGGATTGAGGGTTGAGGATTGAGGATTGAAGATTGAATATTGATGATTGAAAATTGAGGATCGAGGATTGAGCGTTGTGGATTGAGGACGAGGACTGAGGGTTGAGTATTGATGTTTGAGGTCTGAGGATTGAGGAATGAGGATTGAGAATTGAGGGTTGAGGATTGAGGATTGGAGATTGAGGATTGGGTGTTGAGGATTGAAGAATGAGGATTGAGGATTGAGGATTGAGGATTGAGGATTGAAGATTGCCTACTGAGGATTGAAGATTAAGATTGAGGATTGAGGATTGAGGATTGAGGATTGAGGATTGAGGATTGAAGATTGAGGATTGGGTGTTGAGGATTGAAGAATGAGGATTGAGGATTGAGGATTGAGTATTGAGGATTGAAGATTGAGTGTTGAGGATTGAAGATTGAGGATTGAGGATTGAGGATTGAGGATTGAGGATTGCGGATAGAAGATTGAGGATTGGGTATTGCGGATTGAACATTGAGGATTGAGGATTGAGGATTGAGGATTGACGGTTGAGGACTGAAGAGTGAATATTGATGATTGAATGTTGAGGATTGAGGATTGATGGTTGTGGATTGAGGACGAGGACTGAGGGTTGACTATTGCTGTTTGAGGTCTGAGGATTGAGGATTGAGGATTGAGAATTGGGGATTGAGGATTGAGGATTGAAGATTGAGGTTTGGGTATTGAGGATTGAAGAATGTGGATTGAGGATTGAGGACTGAGGATTGAGGATTGAAGACTGAGTGTTGAGGGTTGAGTGATGAGAATTGATGTTTGTGGATAGAGATTTGAAGATTGCAGATTGAGTATTGAGTATTGAAAACTTTGAATTGATGATATTCTCTTGAGGGTTGAGGATTGACAACTGATTGTTCAGGACTGAGGGCTGAAGGTTGAGGATTCAGGATTGTGGTTTGAGGACCGAGGATTGAGGATTGAGGATTGAGGATTGAGAATTGAAGATTGAGGATTGAGTATTGGGGGTTGTGGATTGAGGACGAGGACTGACGGTTGAGTAATGATGTTTGAGGTCTGAGGATTGAGGGTTGAGGGTTGAGAATTGAGGATTGAGGATTGAAGATTGAGTATTGGGTATTGAGGATTGAAGAATGAGGATTGAGTATTGAGTATTGAGGATTGAGGATTGAAGATTGAGTATTGAGGATTGAAGATTGACGATTGAGGATTGAGGGTTGAGGATTGAGGATTGAGAATTGAAGATTGAGGATTGAGTATTGGGGGTTGTGGATTGAGGACGAGGACTGACGGTTGAGTAATGATGTTTGAGGTCTGAGGATTGAGGAATGAGGATTGAGAATTGAGGATTGAGGATTGAGGATTGAAGATTGAGGATTGGGTGTTGAGGATTGAAGAATGACGATTGAGTATTGAGGATTGAGGATTTAGGGTTGTGGATTGAGGACGAGGACTGAGGGTTGAGCATTGATGTTTGAAGTCCGAGGATTCAGGATTGAGGATTGAGAATTGAGGATTGAGGATTGAGGATTGAAGATTGAGGATTCGGTATTGAGGATTGAAGAATGAGGATTGAGGATTGAGGATTGAGGATTGAAGATTGAATATTGATGATTGAAAATTGAGGATCGAGGATTGAGCGTTGTGGATTGAGGACGAGGACTGAGGGTTGAGTATTGATATTTGAGGTCTGAGGATTGAGGAATGAGGATTGAGAATTGAGGGTTGAGGATTGAGGATTGGAGATTGAGGATTGGGTGTTGAGGATTGAAGAATGAGGATTGAGGATTGAGGATTGAGGATTGAGGATTGAAGATTGCCTACTGAGGATTGAAGATTAAGATTGAGGATTGAGGATTGAGGATTGCGGATTGAGGATTGAGGATTGAAGATTGAGGATTGCGTATTGAGGATAGAACATTGAGGATTGAGGATTGAGTATTGAGGATTGAGGATTGAGGATTGAAGATTGAATATTGATGATTGAAGGTTGAGGATCGAGGATTGAGTGTTGTGGATTGAGGACGAGGACTGAGGGTAGAGTATTGATGTTTAAGGTCTGAGGATTGAGGATTGAGGATTGAGAATTGAGGATTGAGGATTGAGGATTGAAGATTGAGGATTGGGTGTTGAGGATTGAAGAATGAGGATTGAGGATTGAGGATTGAGTATTGAGAATTGAAGGTTGAGTATTGAGGATTGAAGATTGAGGATTGAGGATTGAGGATTGATGGTTGTGGATTGAGGACGAGGACTGAGGGTTGACTATTGCTGTTTTAGGTCTGAGGATTGAGGATTGAGGATTGAGAATTGAGGATTGAGGATTGAGGATTGAGGATTGAAGATTGAGGATTGGGTATTGAGGATTGAAGAATGAGGATTGAGGACTGAGGATTGCGGATTGAGGATTCAGGATTGAAGACTGAGTATTGAGGATTGAAGATTGAGGATTGAGGATTGAGTATTGAAGATTGAGGATTTGGGACTGAGGATTGAAGATTGACTATTGAGAATTGAGGATTGAGGATTGAGGATTAAGGATTGAGGATTGAAGATTGAGGATTGGGTATTGAGGATTGAAGAATGAGGATTGAGGATTGAGGACTAAGGATTGAGTATTGAAGATTGAGTATTCAGGATTGAAGACTGACGATTGAGGATTGAGGATTGAGGATTGAGGATTGAGGATTGATGATTGAGGATTGAAGATTGAGTATTGAGGATTGAAGATTGAGGATTGAGGATTGAGGATTGAGGTTTGAGGATTGAAGATTGAGGATTGAGGATTGAGGATTGAGGATTGAGGATTGAGTATTGAGGATTGAGGATTGAGGATTGAAGATCGAATATTGATGATTGAAGATTGAGGATCGAGGATTGAGCGTTGTGGATTGAGGACGAGGACTGAGGGTTGAGCATTGATGTTTGAGGTCTGAGGATTGAGGAATGAGGATTGAGAATTGAGGGTTGAGGATTGAAGATTGAGGATTGAGGATTGAGGATTGAGGTTTGAAGACTGAGTATTGAGGATTGAAGGTTGAGGATTGAGGAGTGAGTATTGAAGATTGAGGATTTGGGACTGAGGATTGAAGATTGAGGATTGAGGATTGAGGATTGAGGATTGAGGATTGAGGATTGAGGATTGAAGATTGAGGATTGGGTATTGAGGATTGAAGAATGAGGATTGAGGATTGAGGATTGAGGATTGAGGATTGAGGATTGAGGATTGAGGATTGAAGATTGAGGATTGGGTATTGAGGATTGAAGAATGAGGATTGAGTATTCAGTATTAAGGATTGAGGATTGAAGATTGAGTGTTGAGGAGTGAGTATTGAAGATTGAGGATTTTGGACTGAGGATTGAAGATTGAGGATTGAGGATTGAGGATTGAGGATTGAGGATTGAGGATTGAGGATTGAAGATTGAGCATTGGGTATTGAGGATTGAAGAATGAGGATTGAGGATTGAGGATTGAGGATTGAGTATTGAAGATTGAGTATTCAGGATTGAAGATTGACGATTGAGGATTGAGGATTGAGGATTGAAGATTGAGGATTCGGTATTGAGGATTGAAGAATGAGGATTGAGGATTGAGGATTGCGGATAGAAGATTGAGGATTGGGTATTGCGGATTCAACATTGAGGATTGAGGATTGAGGATTGAGGATTGAGGATTGAGGATTGAGGATTGAGAATTGAGGATTGAGGATTCAGGATTGAAGATTGAGGATTGGGTATTGAGGATTGAGGAATGAGGATTGAGGATTGAGGATTGCGGATTGAGGAGTGAGGATTGAAGACTGAGTATTGAGGATTGAAGATTGAGGATTGAGGATTGAAGATTGAGGATTGCGTATTGAGGATAGAACATTGAGGATTGAGGATTGAGTATTGAGGATTGAGGATTGAGGATTGAAGATTGAATATTGATGATTGAAGATTGATGATCGAGGATTGAGTGTTGTGGATTGAGGACGAGGACTGAGGGTAGTGTATTGATGTTTAAGGTCTGAGGATTGAGGATTGAGGATTGAGAATTGAGGATTGAGGATTGAGGATTGAAGATTGAGGATTGGGTATTGATGATTGAAGAATGAGGATTGAGGATTGAGGATTGAAGGTTGCGGATTGAGGATTGAAGACTGAGTATTGAGGATTGAAGATTGAGGATTGAGGAGTGAGTATTGAAGATTGAGGATTTGGGACTGAGGATTGAAGATTGAGGATTGAGGATTGAGGATTGAGGATTGAGGATTGAGGATTGAGGATTGAAGATTGAGGATTGGGTATTGAGGATTGAAGAATGAGGATTCAGGATTGCAGATTGAGTATTGAGGATTGAAGATTGAGGACTGAGGATTGAGGATTGAGGATTGACGAATGAGGATTGAGGATTGAGGATTGAGTATTGAGGATTGAGGATTGAGGATTGAAGATTGAATATTGATGATTGAAGATTGAGGATCGAGGATTGAGCGTTGTGGATTGAGGACGAGGACTGAGGGTTGAGTATTGATGTTTGAGGTCTGAGGATTGAGGAATGAGGATTGAGAATTGAGGGTTGAGGATTGAGGATTGAAGATTGAGGATTGGGTGTTGAGGATTGAGGATTGAGGATTGCGGATAGAAGGTTGAGGATTGAGTATTGCGGATTGAACATTGAGGATTAAGGATTGAGGATTGAGGATTGAGGATTGAGGATTGAGAATTGAGGATTGAGGATTGAGGATTGAAGATAGAGGATTGGGTATTGAGGATTGAAGAATGAGGATTGAGGATTGAGGATTGCGGATTGAGGATTGAGGATTGAAGACTGTGTATTGATGATTGAAGATTGAGGATTGGGGAGTGAGTATTGAAGTTTGAGGATTTGGAACTGAGTATTGAAGATTGAGGATTGAGGATTGAGGATTGAGGATTGAGGATTGACGATTGAGGATTGAAGATTGAGGATTGGGTATTGAGGATTGAAGAATGAGGATTGAGGATTGAGGATTGTGGATTGAGTATTGAAGATTGAGTATTCAGGATTGAAGATTGACGATTGAGTATTGATGATTGAGGATTGAGGATAGAGGATTGATGATTGAGGATTGAAGTTTGAGTATTGAGGATTGAAGATTGAGGATTGAGGATTGAGGATTGAGGTTTGAGGATTGAAGATTGAGGATTGAGGATTGAGGATTGAGGATTGAGGATTGAGGATTGATGGTTGTGGATTGAGGACGAGGACTGAGGGTTGACTATTGCTGTTTTAGGTCTGAGGATTGAGGATTGAGGATTGAGAATTGAGGATTGAGGATTGAGGATTGAGGATTGAGAATTGGGGATTGAGGATTGAGAATTGAGGATTGAGGATTGAGGATTGAAGATTGAGGATTGGGTATTGAGGATTGAAGAATGAGGATTGAGGACTGAGGATTGCGGATTGAGGATTCAGGATTGAAGACTGAGTATTGAGGATTGAAGATTGAGGATTGAGGATTGAGTATTGAAGATTGAGGATTTGGGACTGAGGATTGAAGATTGACTATTGAGAATTGAGGATTGAGGATTGAGGATTGAGGATTGAGGATTGAAGATTGAGGATTGGGTATTGAGGATTGAAGAATGAGGATTGAGGATTGAGGACTAAGGATTGAGTATTGAAGATTGAGTATTCAGGATTGAAGACTGACGATTGAGGATTGAGGATTGAGGATTGAGGATTGAGGATTGATGATTGAGGATTGAAGATTGAGTATTGAGGATTGAAGATTGAGGATTGAGGATTGAGGATTGAGGTTTGAGGATTGAAGATAGAGGATTGAGGATTGAGGATTGAGGATTGAGGATTGAGGATTGAGTATTGAGGATTGAGGATTGAGGATTGAAGATCGAATATTGATGATTGAAGATTGAGGATCGAGGATTGAGCGTTGTGGATTGAGGACGAGGACTGAGGGTTGAGTGTTGATGTTTGAGGTCTGAGGATTGAGGAATGAGGATTGAGAATTGAGGGTTGAGGATTGAAGATTCAAGATTGAGGATTGGGTGTTGAGGATTGAAGAATGAGGATTGAGGCTTGAGGATTGAGGATTGGGGATTGAAGATTGAGTATTGAGGATTGAAGATTGAGGATTGAGGATTGAGGATTGATGATTGAGGATTGAGGATTGAGGATTGCGGATAGAAGATTGAGGACTGGGTATTGCGGATTGAACATTGAGGATTGAGGATTGAGTATTGAGGATTGAGGATTGAGGATTGAGAATTGAGGATTGAGGATTGAGGATTGAAGATTGAGGATTGGGTATTGAGGATTGATGAATGAGGATTGAGGATTGAGGATTGCGGATTGAGGATTGAGGATTGAAGACTGAGTATTGAGGATTGAAGATTGAGGATTGAGGAGTGAGTATTGAAGATTGAGGATTTGGGACTGAGGATTGAAGATTGAGGATTGAGGATTGAGGATTAAGGATTGAGGATTGAGTACTGAGGATTGAAGATTGAGGATTGAGGATTGAGGATTGAGGAATGTGGATTGAGGATAGAGGATTGAAGATTGAGGATTGGGTATTGAGGATCGAAGAATGAGGATTGAGGATTGAGGATTGAGGATTGAGGATTGAGGATTGAGGATTGAGGATTGAGGATTGAGGATTGAGGATTGAAGATTGAGGATTGGGTATTGAGGATTGAAGAATGAGGATTGAGGATTGAGGATTGAGGATTGAGGATTGAGGATTGAGGATTGAGGATTGAAGATTGAGCATTGGGTATTGAGGATTGAAGAATGAGGATTGAGGATTGAGGATTGAGGATTGAGTATTGAAGATTGAGTATTCAGGATTGAAGATTGACGATTGAGGATTGAGGATTGAGGATTGAAGATTGAGGATTCGGTATTGAGGATTGAAGAATGAGGATTGAGGATTGAGGATTGCGGATAGAAGATTGAGGATTGGGTATTGCGGATTCAACATTGAGGATTGAGGATTGAGGATTGAGGATTGAGGATTGAGGATTGAGGATTGAGAATTGAGGATTGAGGATTCAGGATTGAAGATTGAGGATTGGGTATTGAGGATTGAGGAATGAGGATTCAGGATTGAGGATTGCGGATTGAGGATTGAGGATTGAAGACTGAGTATTGAGGATTGAAGATTGAGGATTGAGGATTGAAGATTGAAGATTGAGGATTGCGTATTGAGGATAGAACATTGAGGATTGAGGATTGAGTATTGAGGATTGAGGATTGAGGATTGAAGATTGAATATTGATGATTGAAGATTGATGATCGAGGATTGAGTGTTGTGGATTGAGGACGAGGACTGAGGGTAGTGTATTGATGTTTAAGGTCTGAGGATTGAGGATTGAGGATTGAGAATTGAGGATTGAGGATTGAGGATTGAAGATTGAGGATTGGGTATTGATGATTGAAGAATGAGGATTGAGGATTGAGGATTGAAGGTTGCGGATTGAGGATTGAAGACTGAGTATTGAGGATTGAAGATTGAGGATTGAGGAGTGAGTATTGAAGATTGAGGATTTGGGACTGAGGATTGAAGATTGAGGATTGAGGATTGAGGATTGAGGATTGAGGATTGAGGATTGAGGATTGAAGATTGAGGATTGGGTATTGAGGATTGAAGAATGAGGATTGAGAATTGAGGATTGAGGATTGAGTATTGAAGATTGAGTATTCAGGATTGAAGATTGACGATTGAGGATTGAGGATTGAAGATTGAGGATTCGGTATTGAGGATTGAAGAATGAGGATTGAGGAGTGAGGACTGAGGATTCAGGATTGCAGATTGAGTATTGAGGATTGAAGATTGAGGACTGAGGATTGAGGATTGAGGATTGACGAATGAGGATTGAGGATTGAGGATTGAGTATTGAGGATTGAGGATTGAGGATTGAAGATTGAATATTGATGATTGAAGATTGAGGATCGAGGATTGAGCGTTGTGGATTGAGGACGAGGACTGAGGGTTGAGTATTGATGTTTGAGGTCTGAGGATTGAGGAATGAGGATTGAGAATTGAGGGTTGAGGATTGAGGATTGAAGATTGAGGATTGGGTGTTGAGGATTGAGGATTGAGGATTGCGGATAGAAGGTTGAGGATTGGGTATTGCGGATTGAACATTGAGGATTAAGGATTGAGGATTGAGGATTGAGGATTGAGGATTGAGAATTGAGGATTGAGGATTGAGGATTGAAGATAGAGGATTGGGTATTGAGGATTGAAGAATGAGGATTGAGGATTGAGGATTGCGGATTGAGGATTGAGGATTGAAGACTGAGTATTGAGGATTGAAGATTGAGGATTGGGGAGTGAGTATTGAAGTTTGAGGATTTGGAACTGAGTATTGAAGATTGAGGATTGAGGATTGAGGATTGAGGATTGAGGATTGACGATTGAGGATTGAAGATTGAGGATTGGGTATTGAGGATTGAAGAATGAGGATTGAGGATTGAGGATTGTGGATTGAGTATTGAAGATTGAGTATTCAGGATTGAAGATTGACGATTGAGTATTGATGATTGAGGATTGAGGATAGAGGATTGATGATTGAGGATTGAAGTTTGAGTATTGAGGATTGAAGATTGAGGATTGAGGATTGAGGATTGAGGTTTGAGGATTGAAGATTGAGGATTGAGGATTGAGGATTGAGGATTGAGGATTGAAGATTGAGGATTGGGTACTGAGGATTGAAGAATGAGGATTGAGTATTGAGTATTGAGGATTGAGTATTGACGATTGAGTATTGAGGATTGAAGATTGACGATTGAGGATTGAGGATTGAGGATTGAGGATTGAGGATTGATGATTGAGGATTGAAGATTGAGTATTGAGTGTTGAAGATTGAGGATTGAGGAATGAGGATTGAGGATTGAGGATTGAAGATTGCGTACTGAGGATTGAAGATTAAGATTGAGGATTGAGGATTGAGGATTGAGGATTGAGGATTGAGGATTGAAGATTGAGGATTGGGTATTGAGGACTGAAGAATGAGGATTGAGGATTGAGGATTGCGGATTGAGGATTGAGGATTGAAGACTGAGTATTGAGGATTGAAGATTGAGGATTGTGGAGTGAGTATTGAATATTGAGGATTTGGGACTGAGGATTGAAGATTGATTATTGAGGATTGAGGATTGAGGATTGAAGATTGAGGATTGAGGATTGAAGATTGAGGATTGGGTATTGAGGATTGAAGAATGAGGATTGAGGATTGAGGATTGAGGATTGAGTGTTGAAGATTGAGTATTCAGGATTGAAGATTGACGATTGAGGATTGAGAATTGAGGATTGAGGGTTGAGGATTCATGATTGAGGATTGCGTATTGAGGATAGAACATTGAGGATTGAGGATTGAGTATTGAGGATTGAGGATTGAGGATTGAAGATTGAATATTGATGATTGAAGATTGAGGATCGAGGATGGAGTGTTGTGGATTGAGGACGAGGGCTGAGGGTAGAGTATTGATGTTTAAGGTCGGAGGATTGAGGACTGAGGATTGAGAATTGAGGATTGAGGATTGAGGATTGAAGATTGAGGATTGGGTGTTGAGGATTGAAGAATGAGGATTGAGGATTGAGGATTGAGTATTGAGGATTGAAGATTGAGTGTTGAGGATTGAAGATTGAGGATTGAGGATTGAGGATTGAGGATTGAGGATTGCGGATAGAAGATTGAGGATTGGGTATTGCGGATTGAACATTGAGGATTGAGGATTGAGGATTGAGGATTGACGGTTGAGGACTGAAGATTGAATATTGATGATTGAATGTTGAGGATTGAGGATTGATGGTTGTGGATTGAGGACGAGGACTGAGGGTTGACTATTGCTGTTTGAGGTCTGAGGATTGAGGATTGAGGATTGAGAATTGGGGATTGAGGATTGAGGATTGAAGATTGAGGTTTGGGTATTGAGGATTGAAGAATGTGGATTGAGGATTGAGGACTGAGGATTGAGGATTGAAGACTGAGTGTTGAGGGTTGAGTGATGAGAATTGATGTTTGTGGATAGAGATTTGAAGATTGCAGATTGAGTATTGAGTATTGAAAACTGTGAATTGATGATATTCTCTTGAGGGTTGAGGATTGACAACTGATTGTTCAGGACTGAGGGCTGAATGTTGAGGATTCAGGATTGTGGTTTGAGGACCGAGGATTGAGGATTGAGGATTGACGATTGAGAATTGAAGATTGAGGATTGAGTATTGGGGGTTGTGGATTGACGACGAGGACTGACGGTTGAGTAATGATGTTTGAGGTCTGAGGATTGAGGGTTGAGGGTTGAGTATTGAGGATTGAGGATTGAAGATTGAGTATTGGGTATTGAGGATTGAAGAATGAGGATTGAGTATTGAGTATTGAGGATTGAGGATTGAAGATTGAGTATTGAGGATTGAAGATTGACGATTGAGGATTGAGGATTGAGGATTGAGGATTGAGGATTGAGGATTGAGGATTGATGATTGAGTATTGAGGATTGAAGATTGAGGATTGAGGATTGAGGGTTGAGGATTGAGGATTGAGAATTGAAGATTGAGGATTGAGTATTGGGGGTTGTGGATTGAGGACGAGGACTGACGGTTGAGTAATGATGTTTGAGGTCTGAGGATTGAGGAATGAGGATTGAGAATTGAGGATTGAGGATTGAGGATTGAAGATTGAGGATTGGGTGTTGAGGATTGAAGAATGACGATTGAGTATTGAGGATTGAGGATTTAGGGTTGTGGATTGAGGACGAGGACTGAGGGTTGAGTATTGATGTTTGAAGTCCTAGGATTCAGGATTGAGGATTGAGAATTGAGGATTGAGGATTGAGGATTGAATATTGAGGATTCGGTATTGAGGATTGAAGAATGAGGATTGAGGATTGAGGATTGAGGATTGAAGATTGAATATTGATGATTGAAAATTGAGGATCGAGGATTGAGCGTTGTGGATTGAGGACGAGGACTGAGGGTTGAGTATTGATGTTTGAGGTCTGAGGATTGAGGAATGAGGATTAAGAATTGAGGGTTGAGGATTGAGGATTGGAGATTGAGGATTGGGTGTTGAGGATTGAAGAATGAGGATTGAGGATTGAGGATTGAGGATTGAGGATTGAAGATTGCGTACTGAGGATTGAAGATTAAGTTTGAGGATTGAGGATTGAGGATTGCGGATTGGGGATTGAGGATTGAAGATTGAGGATTGCGTATTGAGGATAGAACATTGAGGATTGAGGATTGAGTATTGAGGATTGAGGATTGAGGATTGAAGATTGAATATTGATGATTGAAGGTTGAGGATCGAGGATTGAGTGTTGTGGATTGAGGACGAGGACTGAGGGCAGAGTATTGATGTTTAAGGTCTGAGGATTGAGGATTGAGGATTGAGAATTGAGGATTGAGGATTGAGGATTGAAGATTGAGGATTGGGTGTTGAGGATTGAAGAATGAGGATTGAGGATTGAGGATTGAGTATTGAGAATTGAAGGTTGAGTATTGAGGTTTGAAGATTGAGGATTGAGGATTGAGGATTGAGGATTGAGGATTGAGGATTGCGGATAGAAGATTGAGGATTGGGTATTGCGGATTGAACATTGAGGATTGAGGGTTGAGGATTGAGGATTGAGGATTGAGGACTGAAGATTGAATATTGATGATTGAATATTGAGGATTGAGGATTGATGGTTGTGGATTGAGGACGAGGACTGAGGGTTGACTATTGCTGTTTTAGGTCTGAGGATTGAGGATTGAGGATTGAGAATTGAGGATTGAGGATTGAGGATTGAGGATTGAGGATTGGGGATTGAGGATTGAGAATTGAGGATTGAGGATTGAGGATTGAAGATTGAGGATTGGGTATTGAGGATTGAAGAATGAGGATTGAGGATTGAGGATTGCGGATTGAGGATTCAGGATTGAAGACTGAGTATTGAGGATTGAAGATTGAGGATTGAGGATTGAGTATTGAAGATTGAGGATTTGGGACTGAGGATTGAAGATTGACTATTGAGAATTGAGGATTGAGGATTGAGGATTGAGGATTGAGGATTGAAGATTGAGGATTGGGTATTGAGGATTGAAGAATGAGGATTGAGGATTGAGGATTAAGGATTGAGTATTGAAGACTGAGTATTCAGGATTGAAGACTGACGATTGAGGATTGAGGATTGAGGATTGAGGATTGAGGATTGATGATTGAGGATTGAAGATTGAGTATTGAGGATTGAAGATTGAGGATTGAGGATTGAGGATTGAGGTTTGAGGATTGAAGATTGAGGATTGAGGATTGAGGATTGAGGATTGAGGATTGAGTATTGAGGATTGAGGATTGAGGATTGAAGATCGAATATTGATGATTGAAGATTGAGGATCGAGGATTGAGCGTTGTGGATTGAGGACGAGGACTGAGGGTTGAGTATTGATGTTTGAGGTCTGAGGATTGAGGAATGAGGATTGAGAATTGAGGGTTGAGGATTGAAGATTGAAGATTGAGGATTGGGTGTTGAGGATTGAAGAATGAGGATTGAGGATTGAGGATTGAGCATTGGGGATTGAAGATTGAGTATTGAGGATTGAAGATTGAGGATTGAGGATTGAGGATTGATGATTGAGGATTGAGGATTGAGGATTGCGGATAGAAGATTGAGGACTGGGTATTGCGGATTGAACATTGAGGATTGAGGATTGAGTATTGAGGATTGAGGATTGAGGATTGAGAATTGAGGATTGAGGATTGAGGATTGAAGATTGAGGATTGGGTATTGAGGATTGATGAATGAGGATTGAGGATTGAGGATTGCGGATTGAGGATTGAGGATTGAAGACTGAGTATTGAGGATTGAAGATTGAGGATTGAGGAGTGAGTATTGAAGATTGAGGATTTGGGACTGAGGATTGAAGATTGAGGATTGAGGATTGAGGATTAAGGATTGAGGATTGAGTACTGAGGATTGAAGATTGAGGATTGAGGATTGAGGATTGAGGAATGTGGATTGAGGATTGAGGATTGAAGATTGAGGATTGGGTATTGAGGATCGAAGAATGAGGATTGAGGATTGAGGATTGAGGATTGAGGTTTGAAGACTGAGTATTGAGGATTGAAGGTTGAGGATTGAGGAGTGAGTATTGAAGATTGAGGATTTGGGACTGAGGATTGAAGATTGAGGATTGAGGATTGAGGATTGAGGATTGAGGATTGAGGATTGAGGATTGAAGATTGAGGATTGGGTATTGAGGATTGAAGAATGAGGATTGAGGATTGAGGATTGAGGATTGAGGATTGAGGATTGAGGATTGAGGATTGAAGATTGAGGATTGGGTATTGAGGATTGAAGAATGAGGATTGAGTATTCAGTATTGAGGATTGAGGATTGAAGATTGAGTGTTGAGGAGTGAGTATTGAAGATTGAGGATTTTGGACTGAGGATTGAAGATTGAGGATTGAGGATTGAGGATTGAGGATTGAGGATTGAGGATTGAGGATTGAAGATTGAGCATTGGGTATTGAGGATTGAAGAATGAGGATTGAGGATTGAGGATTGAGGATTGAGTATTGATGATTGAGTATTCAGGATTGAAGATTGACGATTGAGGATTGAGGATTGAGGATTGAAGATTGAGGATTCGGTATTGAGGATTGAAGAATGAGGATTGAGGATTGAGGATTGCGGATAGAAGATTGAGGATTGGGTATTGCGGATTCAACATTGAGGATTGAGGATTGAGGATTGCGGATTGAGGATTGAGGATTGAGGATTGAGAATTGAGGATTGAGGATTCAGGATTGAAGATTGAGGATTGGGTATTGAGGATTGAAGAATGAGGATTGAGGATTGAGGATTGGGGATTGAGGATTGAGGATTGAAGACTGAGTATTGAGGATTGAAGAATGAGGATTGAGTATTCAGTATTGAGGATTGAGGATTGAAGATTGAGTGTTGAGGAGTGAGTATTGAAGATTGAGGATTTTGGACTGAGGATTGAAGATTGAGGATTGAGGATTGAGGATTGAGAATTGAGGGTTGAGGATTGAAGATTGAAGATTGAGGATTGGGTGTTGAGGATTGAAGAATGAGGATTGAGGATTGAGGATTGAGCATTGGGGATTGAAGATTGAGTATTGAGGATTGAAGATTGAGGATTGAGGATTGAGGATTGATGATTGAGGATTGAGGATTGAGGATTGCGGATAGAAGATTGAGGACTGGGTATTGCGGATTGAACATTGAGGATTGAGGATTGAGTATTGAGGATTGAGGATTGAGGATTGAGAATTGAGGATTGAGGATTGAGGATTGAAGATTGAGGATTGGGTATTGAGGATTGATGAATGAGGATTGAGGATTGAGGATTGCGGATTGAGGATTGAGGATTGAAGACTGAGTATTGAGGATTGAAGATTGAGGATTGAGGAGTGAGTATTGAAGATTGAGGATTTGGGACTGAGGATTGAAGATTGAGGATTGAGGATTGAGGATTAAGGATTGAGGATTGAGTACTGAGGATTGAAGATTGAGGATTGAGGATTGAGGATTGAGGAATGTGGATTGAGGATTGAGGATTGAAGATTGAGGATTGGGTATTGAGGATCGAAGAATGAGGATTGAGGATTGAGGATTGAGGATTGAGGTTTGAAGACTGAGTATTGAGGATTGAAGGTTGAGGATTGAGGAGTGAGTATTGAAGATTGAGGATTTGGGACTGAGGATTGAAGATTGAGGATTGAGGATTGAGGATTGAGGATTGAGGATTGAGGATTGAGGATTGAAGATTGAGGATTGGGTATTGAGGATTGAAGAATGAGGATTGAGGATTGAGGATTGAGGATTGAGGATTGAGGATTGAGGATTGAGGATTGAAGATTGAGGATTGGGTATTGAGGATTGAAGAATGAGGATTGAGTATTCAGTATTGAGGATTGAGGATTGAAGATTGAGTGTTGAGGAGTGAGTATTGAAGATTGAGGATTTTGGACTGAGGATTGAAGATTGAGGATTGAGGATTGAGGATTGAGGATTGAGGATTGAGGATTGAGGATTGAAGATTGAGCATTGGGTATTGAGGATTGAAGAATGAGGATTGAGGATTGAGGATTGAGGATTGAGTATTGAAGATTGAGTATTCAGGATTGAAGATTGACGATTGAGGATTGAGGATTGAGGATTGAAGATTGAGGATTCGGTATTGAGGATTGAAGAATGAGGATTGAGGATTGAGGATTGCGGATAGAAGATTGAGGATTGGGTATTGCGGATTCAACATTGAGGATTGAGGATTGAGGATTGCGGATTGAGGATTGAGGATTGAGGATTGAGAATTGAGGATTGAGGATTCAGGATTGAAGATTGAGGATTGGGTATTGAGGATTGAAGAATGAGGATTGAGGATTGAGGATTGGGGATTGAGGATTGAGGATTGAAGACTGAGTATTGAAGATTGAAGATTGAGGATTGAGGATTGAAGATTGAGGATTGCGTATTGAGGATAGAACATTGAGGATTGAGGATTGAGTATTGAGGATTGAGGATTGAGGATTGAAGATTGAATATTGATGATTGAAGATTGATGATCGAGGATTGAGTGTTGTGGATTGAGGACGAGGACTGAGGGTAGAGTATTGATGTTTAAGGTCTGAGGATTGAGGATTGAGGATTGAGAATTGAGGATTGAGGATTGAGGATTGAAGATTGAGGATTGGGTATTGATGATTGAAGAATGAGGATTGAGGATTGAGGATTGAAGGTTGCGGATTGAGGATTGAAGACTGAGTATTGAGGATTGAAGATTGAGGATTGAGGAGTGAGTATTGAAGATTGAGGATTTGGGACTGAGGATTGAAGATTGAGGATTGAGGATTGAGGATTGAGGATTGAGGATTGAGGATTGAGGATTGAGGATTGAGGATTGAAGATTGAGGATTGGGTATTGAGGATTGAAGAATGAGGATTGAGGATTGAGGATTAAGGATTGAGTATTGAAGACTGAGTATTCAGGATTGAAGACTGACGATTGAGGATTGAGGATTGAGGATTGAGGATTGAGGATTGATGATTGAGCATTGGGTATTGAGGATTGAAGAATGAGGATTGAGGATTGAGGATTGAGCATTGGGGATTGAAGATTGAGTATTGAGGATTGAAGATTGAGGATTGAGGATTGAGGATTGATAATTGAGGATTGAGGATTGAGGATTGCGGATAGAAGATTGAGGACTGGGTATTGCGGATTGAACATTGAGGATTGAGGATTGAGTATTGAGGATTGAGGATTGAGGATTGAGAATTGAGGATTGAGGATTGAGGATTGAAGATTGAGGATTGGGTATTGAGGATTGATGAATGAGGATTGAGGATTGAGGATTGCGGATTGAGGATTGAGGATTGAAGACTGAGTATTGAGGATTGAAGATTGAGGATTGAGGAGTGAGTATTGAAGATTGAGGATTGAGGATTGAGGATTGAGGAATGTGGATTGAGGATTGAGGATTGAAGATTGAGGATTGGGTATTGAGGTTCGAAGAATGAGGATTGAGGATTGAGGATTGAGGATTGTGGTTTGAAGACTGAGTATTGAGGATTGAAGGTTGAGGATTGAGGAGTGAGTATTGAAGATTGAGGATTTGGAACTGAGGATTGAAGATTGGGGATTGAGGATTGAGGATTGAGGATTGAGGATTGAGGATTGAGGATTGAAGATTGAGGATTGGGTATTGAGGATTGAAGAATGAGGATTGAGGATTGAGGATTGAGGATTGAGGATTGAGGATTGAGGATTGAGGATTGAAGATTGAGGATTGGGTATTGAGGATTGAAGAATGAGGATTGAGTATTCAGTATTGAGGATTGAGGATTGAGGATTGAGGTTTGAGGATTGAAGTTTGAGGATTGAGGATTGAGGATTGAGGATTGAGGATTGAAGATTGAGGATTGGGTATTGAGGATTGAAGAATGAGGATTGTGTATTGAGTATTGAGGATTGAGTATTGACGATTGAGTATTGAGGATTGAAGATTGACGATTGAGGATTGAGGATTGAGGATTGAGGATTGAGGATTGAGGATTGAGGATTGAGGATTGAAGATTGAGTATTGAGTATTGAAGATTGAGGATTGAGTAATGAGGATTGAGGGTTGAGCATTGAAGATTGCGTACTGAGGATTGAAGATTAAGATTGAGGATTGAGGATTGAGGATTGAGGATTGAGGATTGAGGATTGAAGATTGAGTATTGAGGATTGAGGATTGAGGATTGAGAATTGAGGATTGAGGATTGAGGATTGAAGATTGAGGATTGGGTATTGAGGATTGAGGATAGAGGATTGAGGATTGAGTATTGAGGATTGAAGATTGAGTATTCAGGATTGAAGGTTGACGATTGAGGATTGAGGATTGAGGATTGAGGATTGAGGATTGATGATTGAGGATTGAGGATTGAGGATTGAAGATTGAGGATTGGGTATTGAGGATTGAAGAATGAGGATTGAGTATTGAGTATTGAGGATTGAGTATTGACGATTGAGTATTGAGGATTGAAGATTGACGATTGAGGATTGAGGATTGAGGATTGAGGATTGAGGATTGAGGATTGAGGATTGAAGATTGAGTATTGAGTATTGAAGATTGATGATTGAGGAATGAGGATTGAGGATTGAGGATTGAAGATTGCGTACTGAGGATTGAAGATTAAGATTGAAGATTGAGGATTGAGGATTGAGGATTGAGGATTGAGGATTGAAGATTGAGGATTGCGTATTGAGGATAGAACATTGAGGATTGAGGATTGAGTATTGAGGATTGAGGATTGAGGATTGAAGATTGAATATTGATGAATGAAGATTGAGGATCGAGGATTGAGTGTTGTGGATTGAGGACGAGGACTGAGGGTAGAGTCTTGATGTTTAAGGTCTGAGGATTGAGGATAGAGGATTGAGAATTGAGGATTGAGGAGTGAGGATTGAAGATTGAGGATTGGGTGTTGAGGATTGAAGAATGAGGATTGAGGATTGAGGATTGAGCATTGAGGATTGAAGATTGAGTATTGAGGATTGAAGATTGAGGATTGAGGATTGAGGATTGAGGATTGAGGATTGAGGATTGCGGATAGAAGATTGAGGATTGGGAATTGCGGATTGAACATTGAGGATTGAGGGTTGAAGATTAAGATTGAGGATTGAGGATTGAGGATTGAGGATTGAGGACTGAGTATTGAGGATTGAAGATTGGGTATTGAGGATTGAAGATTGAGGATTGAGGATTGAGCATTGAGGATTGAGGATTGAGGATTGAGGATTGAAGGTGGAGGATTGGGTATTGAGGATTGAAGAATTAGGATTGAGGATTGAGGATTGAGGATTGAGGATTGAGGATTGAAGACTGAGTATTGAGGATTGAAGATTGAGGATTGGGTATTGAGGATTGAAGAATGAGGATTGAGGATTGAGGATTGAGGATTGAGGATTGAAGATTGAGTATTGAGGATTGAAGATTGACGATTGAGGATTGAGGATTGAGGTCTGAGGATTGAGGATTGAGGATTGAGGATTGAGGATTGAGGATTGCGGATAGAAGATTGAGGATTGTGTATTGCGGATCGAACATTGAGGATTGAGGATTGAGGATTGAGGATTGAGGATTGAGAATTGAGGATTGAGGATTGAGGATTGAAGATTGAGGATTGGGTATTGAGGATTGAAGAATGAGGATTGAGGATTGAGGATTGCGGATTGAGGATTGAGGATTGAAGACTGAGTATTGAGGATTGTGTATTGCGGATTGAACATTGAGGATTGAGGATTGAGGATTGAGGATTGACGATTGAGGATTGAGAATTGAGGATTGAGGATTGAGGATTGAAGATTGAGGATTGAGTATTGACGATTGAGGATTGACGATTGAAGATTGAATATTGATGATAGAAGATTGAGGATCGAGGATTGAGTGTTGTGGATTGAGGACGAGGACTGAGGGTAGAGTATTGATGTTTAAGGTCTGAGGATTGAGGATTGAGGATTGAGAATTGAGGATTGAGGGTTGAGGATTGAAGATTGAGGATTGGGTGTTGAGGATTGAAGAATGAGGATTGAGGATTGAGGATTGAGTATTGAGGATTGAAGATTGAGTATTGAGGATTGAAGATTGAGGATTGAGGATTGAGGATTGAGGATTGAGGATAGAGGATTGCGGATAGAAGATTGAGGATTGGGTATTGCGGATTGAACATTGAGGATTGAGGGTTGAGGATTGAGGATTGAGGATTGAGGACTGAAATTGAATATTGATGATTGAAGATTGAGGATTGAGGATTGAGGATTGAGGATTGAGGATTGAGGATTGAGGATTGAACATTGAGGATTGGGTATTGAGGATTGAAGAATGAGGAATGAGGATTGAGGATTGAAGATTGCGTACTGAGGATTGAAGATTAAGATTGAGGATTTAGGATTGAGGATTGAGGATTGAGGATTGAGGATTGAAGATTGAGGATTGCTTATTGGGGATAGAACATTGAGGATTGAGGATTGAGGATTGAGGATTGAAGATTGAATATTGATGATTGAAGATTGAGGGTTGAGGATTGAGTGTTGTGGATTGAGGACGAGGACTGAGGGTAGAGTATTGATGTTTATGGTCTGAGGATTGAGGATTGAGGATTGAGAATTGAGGATTGGGGATTGAGGATTGAAGATTGAGGATTGGGTGTTGAGGATTGAAGAATGAGGATTGAGGATTGAGGATTGAGTATTGAGGATTGAAGGTTGAGTATTGAGGATTGAAGATTGAGGATTGAGGATTGAGGATTGAGGATTGAGGATTGCGGATAGAAGATTGAGGATTGGGTATTGCGGATTGAACATTGAGGATTGAGGGTTGAGGATTGAGGATTGAGGATTGGGGACTGAAGAATGAATATTGATGATTGAAGATTGAGGATTGAGGATTGATGGTTGTGGATTGAGGACGAGGACTGAGGGTTGACTATCGCTGTTTGAGGTCTGAGGATTGAGGATTGAGGATTGAGAATTGAGGATTGAGGATTGAGGATTGAGGATTGAGGATTGAGGATTGAGGATTGAGAATTGAGGATTGAGGATTGAGGATTGAGGATTGAAGATTGAGGATTGGGTATTGAGTATTGAAGAATGAGGATTGAGGATTGAGGATTGCGGATTGAGGATTGTGGATTGAAGACTGAGTATTGAGGATTGAAGATTGAGGATTGTGGAGTGAGTATTGAATATTGAGGATTTGGGACTGAGGATTGAAGATTGATTATTGAGGATTGAGGATTGAGGATTGAAGATTGAGGATTGAGGATTGAAGATTGAGGATTGGGTATTGAGGATTGAAGAATGAGGATTGAGGATTGAGGATTGAGGATTGAGTGTTGAAGATTGAGTATTCAGGATTGAAGATTGACGATTGAGGATTGAGAATTGAGGATTGAGGGTTGAGGATTGATGATTGAGGATTGCGTATTGAGGATAGAACATTGAGGATTGAGGATTGAGTATTGAGGATTGAGGATTGAGGATTGAAGATTGAATATTGATGATTGAAGATTGAGGATCGAGGATTGAGTGTTGTGGATTGAGGACGAGGACTGAGGGTAGAGTATTGATGTTTAAGGTCGGAGGATTGAGGACTGAGGATTGAGAATTGAGGATTGAGGATTGAGGATTGAAGATTGAGGATTGGGTGTTGAGGATTGAAGAATGAGGATTGAGGATTGAGGATTGAGTATTGAGGATTGAAGATTGAGTGTTGAGGATTGAAGATTGAGGATTGAGGATTGAGGATTGAGGATTGAGGATTGCGGATAGAAGATTGAGGATTGGGTATTGCGGATTGAACATTGAGGATTGAGGATTGAGGATTGAGGATTGACGGTTGAGGACTGAAGAGTGAATATTGATGATTGAATGTTGAGGATTGAGGATTGATGGTTGTGGATTGAGGACGAGGACTGAGGGTTGACTATTGCTGTTTGAGGTCTGAGGATTGAGGATTGAGGATTGAGAATTGGGGATTGAGGATTGAGGATTGAAGATTGAGGTTTGGGTATTGAGGATTGAAGAATGTGGATTGAGGATTGAGGACTGAGGATTGAGGATTGAAGACTGAGTGTTGAGGGTTGAGTGATGAGAATTGATGTTTGTGGATAGAGATTTGAAGATTGCAGATTGAGTATTGAGTATTGAAAACTTTGAATTGATGATATTCTCTTGAGGGTTGAGGATTGACAACTGATTGTTCAGGACTGAGGGCTGAAGGTTGAGGATTCAGGATTGTGGTTTGAGGACCGAGGATTGAGGATTGAGGATTGAGGATTGAGAATTGAAGATTGAGGATTGAGTATTGGGGGTTGTGGATTGAGGACGAGGACTGACGGTTGAGTAATGATGTTTGAGGTCTGAGGATTGAGGGTTGAGGGTTGAGAATTGAGGATTGAGGATTGAAGATTGAGTATTGGGTATTGAGGATTGAAGAATGAGGATTGAGTATTGAGTATTGAGGATTGAGGATTGAAGATTGAGTATTGAGGATTGAAGATTGACGATTGAGGATTGAGGATTGAGGATTGAGGATTGAGGATTGAGGATTGAGGATTGATGATTGAGTATTGAGGATTGAAGATTGAGGATTGAGGATTGAGGGTTGAGGATTGAGGATTGAGAATTGAAGATTGAGGATTGAGTATTGGGGGTTGTGGATTGAGGACGAGGACTGACGGTTGAGTAATGATGTTTGAGGTCTGAGGATTGAGGAATGAGGATTGAGAATTGAGGATTGAGGATTGAGGATTGAAGATTGAGGATTGGGTGTTGAGGATTGAAGAATGACGATTGAGTATTGAGGATTGAGGATTTAGGGTTGTGGATTGAGGACGAGGACTGAGGGTTGAGCATTGATGTTTGAAGTCCGAGGATTCAGGATTGAGGATTGAGAATTGAGGATTGAGGATTGAGGATTGAAGATTGAGGATTCGGTATTGAGGATTGAAGAATGAGGATTGAGGATTGAGGATTGAGGATTGAAGATTGAATATTGATGATTGAAAATTGAGGATCGAGGATTGAGCGTTGTGGATTGAGGACGAGGACTGAGGGTTGAGTATTGATGTTTGAGGTCTGAGGATTGAGGAATGAGGATTGAGAATTGAGGGTTGAGGATTGAGGATTGGAGATTGAGGATTGGGTGTTGAGGATTGAAGAATGAGGATTGAGGATTGAGGATTGAGGATTGAGGATTGAAGATTGCCTACTGAGGATTGAAGATTAAGATTGAGGATTGAGGATTGAGGATTGCGGATTGAGGATTGAGGATTGAAGATTGAGGATTGCGTAATGAGGATAGAACATTGAGGATTGAGGATTGAGTATTGAGGATTGAGGATTGAGGATTGAAGATTGAATATTGATGATTGAAGGTTGAGGATCGAGGATTGAGTGTTGTGGATTGAGGACGAGGACTGAGGGTAGAGTATTGATGTTTAAGGTCTGAGGATTGAGGATTGAGGATTGAGAATTGAGGATTGAGGATTGAGGATTGAAGATTGAGGATTGGGTGTTGAGGATTGAAGAATGAGGATTGAGGATTGAGGATTGAGTATTGAGAATTGAAGGTTGAGTATTGAGGATTGAAGATTGAGGATTGAGGATTGAGGATTGAGGATTGAGGATTGAGGATTGCGGATAGAAGATTGAGGATTGGGTATTGCGGATTGAACATTGAGGATTGAGGGTTGAGGATTGAGGATTGAGGATTGAGGACTGAAGATTGAATACTGATGATTGAAGATTGAGGATTGAGGATTGATGGTTGTGGATTGAGGACGAGGACTGAGGGTTGACTATTGCTGTTTTAGGTCTGAGGATTGAGGATTGAGGATTGAGAATTGAGGATTGAGGATTGAGGATTGAGGATTGAGGATTGGGGATTGAGGATTGAGAATTGAGGATTGAGGATTGAGGATTGAAGATTGAGGATTGGGTATTGAGGATTGAAGAATGAGGATTGAGGACTGAGGATTGCGGATTGAGGATTCAGGATTGAAGACTGAGTATTGAGGATTGAAGATTGAGGATTGAGGATTGAGTATTGAAGATTGAGGATTTGGGACTGAGGATTGAAGATTGACTATTGAGAATTGAGGATTGAGGATTGAGGATTAAGGATTGAGGATTGAAGATTGAGGATTGGGTATTGAGGATTGAAGAATGAGGATTGAGGATTGAGGACTAAGGATTGAGTATTGAAGATTGAGTATTCAGGATTGAAGACTGACGATTGAGGATTGAGGATTGAGGATTGAGGATTGAGGATTGATGATTGAGGATTGAAGATTGAGTATTGAGGATTGAAGATTGAGGATTGAGGATTGAGGATTGAGGTTTGAGGATTGAAGATTGAGGATTGAGGATTGAGGATTGAGGATTGAGGATTGAGTATTGAGGATTGAGGATTGAGGATTGAAGATCGAGTATTGATGATTGAAGATTGAGGATCGAGGATTGAGCGTTGTGGATTGAGGACGAGGACTGAGGGTTGAGCATTGATGTTTGAGGTCTGAGGATTGAGGAATGAGGATTGAGAATTGAGGGTTGAGGATTGAAGATTGAGGATTGAGGATTGAGGATTGAGGTTTGAAGACTGAGTATTGAGGATTGAAGGTTGAGGATTGAGGAGTGAGTATTGAAGATTGAGGATTTGGGACTGGGGATTGAAGATTGAGGATTGAGGATTGAGGATTGAGGATTGAGGATTGAGGATTGAGGATTGAAGATTGAGGATTGGGTATTGAGGATTGAAGAATGAGGATTGAGGATTGAGGATTGAGGATTGAGGATTGAGGATTGAGGATTGAGGATTGAAGATTGAGGATTGGGTATTGAGGATTGAAGAATGAGGATTGAGTATTCAGTATTAAGGATTGAGGATTGAAGATTGAGTGTTGAGGAGTGAGTATTGAAGATTGAGGATTTTGGACTGAGGATTGAAGATTGAGGATTGAGGATTGAGGATTGAGGATTGAGGATTGAGGATTGAGGATTGAAGATTGAGCATTGGGTATTGAGGATTGAAGAATGAGGATAGAGGATTGAGGATTGAGGATTGAGTATTGAAGATTGAGTATTCAGGATTGAAGATTGACGATTGAGGATTGAGGATTGAGGATTGAAGATTGAGGATTCGGTATTGAGGATTGAAGAATGAGGATTGAGGATTGAGGATTGCGGATAGAAGATTGAGGATTGGGTATTGCGGATTCAACATTGAGGATTGAGGATTGAGGATTGAGGATTGAGGATTGAGGATTGAGGATTGAGAATTGAGGATTGAGGATTCAGGATTGAAGATTGAGGATTGGGTATTGAGGATTGAGGAATGAGGATTGAGGATTGAGGATTGCGGATTGGGGAGTGAGGATTGAAGACTGAGTATTGAGGATTGAAGATTGAGGATTGAGGATTGAAGATTGAGGATTGCGTATTGAGGATAGAACATTGAGGATTGAGGATTGAGTATTGAGGATTGAGGATTGAGGATTGAAGATTGAATATTGATGATTGAAGATTGATGATCGAGGATTGAGTGTTGTGGATTGAGGACGAGGACTGAGGGTAGTGTATTGATGTTTAAGGTCTGAGGATTGAGGATTGAGGATTGAGAATTGAGGATTGAGGATTGAGGATTGAAGATTGAGGTTTGGGTATTGATGATTGAAGAATGAGGATTGAGGATTGAGGATTGAAGGTTGCGGATTGAGGATTGAAGACTGAGTATTGAGGATTGAAGATTGAGGATTGAGGAGTGAGTATTGAAGATTGAGGATTTGGGACTGAGGATTGAAGATTGAGGATTGAGGATTGAGGATTGAGGATTGAGGATTGAGGATTGAGGATTGAAGATTGAGGATTGGGTATTGAGGATTGAAGAATGAGGATTGAGAATTGAGGATTGAGGATTGAGTATTGAAGATTGAGTATTCAGGATTGAAGATTGACGATTGAGGATTGAGGATTGAAGATTGAGGATTCGGTATTGAGGATTGAAGAATGAGGATTGAGGAGTGAGGACTGAGGATTCAGGATTGCAGATTGAGTATTGAGGATTCAAGATTGAGGACTGAGGATTGAGGATTGAGGATTGACGAATGAGGATTGAGGATTGAGGATTGAGTATTGAGGATTGAGGATTGAGGATTGAAGATTGAATATTGATGATTGAAGATTGAGGATCGAGGATTGAGCGTTGTGGATTGAGGACGAGGACTGAGGGTTGAGTATTGATGTTTGAGGTCTGAGGATTGAGGAATGAGGATTGAGAATTGAGGGTTGAGGATTGAGGATTGAAGATTGAGGATTGGGTGTTGAGGATTGAGGATTGAGGATTGCGGATAGAAGGTTGAGGATTGGGTATTGCGGATTGAACATTGAGGATTAAGGATTGAGGATTGAGGATTGAGGATTGAGGATTGAGAATTGAGGATTGAGGATTGAGGATTGAAGATAGAGGATTGGGTATTGAGGATTGAAGAATGAGGATTGAGGATTGAGGATTGCGGATTGAGGATTGAGGATTGAAGACTGTGTATTGAGGATTGAAGATTGAGGATTGGGGAGTGAGTATTGAAGTTTGAGGATTTGGAACTGAGTATTGAAGATTGAGGATTGAGGATTGAGGATTGAGGATTGAGGATTGACGATTGAGGATTGAAGATTGAGGATTGGGTATTGAGGATTGAAGAATGAGGATTGAGGATTGAGGATTGTGGATTGAGTATTGAAGATTGAGTATTCAGGATTGAAGATTGACGATTGAGTATTGATGATTGAGGATTGAGGATAGAGGATTGATGATTGAGGATTGAAGTTTGAGTATTGAGGATTGAAGATTGAGGATTGAGGATTGAGGATTGAGGTTTGAGGATTGAAGATTGAGGATTGAGGATTGAGGATTGAGGATTGAGGATTGAGGATTGATGGTTGTGGATTGAGGACGAGGACTGAGGGTTGACTATTGCTGTTTTAGGTCTGAGGATTGAGGATTGAGGATTGAGAATTGAGGATTGAGGATTGAGGATTGAGGATTGAGAATTGGGGATTGAGGATTGAGAATTGAGGATTGAGGATTGAGGATTGAAGATTGAGGATTGGGTATTGAGGATTGAAGAATGAGGATTGAGGACTGAGGATTGCGGATTGAGGATTCAGGATTGAAGACTGAGTATTGAGGATTGAAGATTGAGGATTGAGGATTGAGTATTGAAGATTGAGGATTTGGGACTGAGGATTGAAGATTGACTATTGAGAATTGAGGATTGAGGATTGAGGATTGAGGATTGAGGATTGAAGATTGAGGATTGGGTATTGAGGATTGAAGAATGAGGATTGAGGATTGAGGACTAAGGATTGAGTATTGAAGATTGAGTATTCAGGATTGAAGACTGACGATTGAGGATTGAGGATTGAGGATTGAGGATTGAGGATTGCGGATAGAAGATTGAGGATTGGGTATTGCGGATTGAACATTGAGGATTGAGGGTTGAGGATTGAGGATTGAGGATTGAGGACTGAAGATTGAATACTGATGATTGAAGATTGAGGATTGAGGATTGATGGTTGTGGATTGAGGACGAGGACTGAGGGTTGACTATTGCTGTTTTAGGTCTGAGGATTGAGGATTGAGGATTGAGAATTGAGGATTGAGGATTGAGGATTGAGGATTGAGGATTGGGGATTGAGGATTGAGAATTGAGGATTGAGGATTGAGGATTGAAGATTGAGGATTGGGTATTGAGGATTGAAGAATGAGGATTGAGGACTGAGGATTGCGGATTGAGGATTCAGGATTGAAGACTGAGTATTGAGGATTGAAGATTGAGGATTGAGGATTGAGTATTGAAGATTGAGGATTTGGGACTGAGGATTGAAGATTGACTATTGAGAATTGAGGATTGAGGATTGAGGATTAAGGATTGAGGATTGAAGATTGAGGATTGGGTATTGAGGATTGAAGAATGAGGATTGAGGATTGAGGACTAAGGATTGAGTATTGAAGATTGAGTATTCAGGATTGAAGACTGACGATTGAGGATTGAGGATTGAGGATTGAGGATTGAGGATTGATGATTGAGGATTGAAGATTGAGTATTGAGGATTGAAGATTGAGGATTGAGGATTGAGGATTGAGGTTTGAGGATTGAAGATTGAGGATTGAGGATTGAGGATTGAGGATTGAGGATTGAGTATTGAGGATTGAGGATTGAGGATTGAAGATCGAGTATTGATGATTGAAGATTGAGGATCGAGGATTGAGCGTTGTGGATTGAGGACGAGGACTGAGGGTTGAGCATTGATGTTTGAGGTCTGAGGATTGAGGAATGAGGATTGAGAATTGAGGGTTGAGGATTGAAGATTGAGGATTGAGGATTGAGGATTGAGGTTTGAAGACTGAGTATTGAGGATTGAAGGTTGAGGATTGAGGAGTGAGTATTGAAGATTGAGGATTTGGGACTGGGGATTGAAGATTGAGGATTGAGGATTGAGGATTGAGGATTGAGGATTGAGGATTGAGGATTGAAGATTGAGGATTGGGTATTGAGGATTGAAGAATGAGGATTGAGGATTGAGGATTGAGGATTGAGGATTGAGGATTGAGGATTGAGGATTGAAGATTGAGGATTGGGTATTGAGGATTGAAGAATGAGGATTGAGTATTCAGTATTAAGGATTGAGGATTGAAGATTGAGTGTTGAGGAGTGAGTATTGAAGATTGAGGATTTTGGACTGAGGATTGAAGATTGAGGATTGAGGATTGAGGATTGAGGATTGAGGATTGAGGATTGAGGATTGAAGATTGAGCATTGGGTATTGAGGATTGAAGAATGAGGATAGAGGATTGAGGATTGAGGATTGAGTATTGAAGATTGAGTATTCAGGATTGAAGATTGACGATTGAGGATTGAGGATTGAGGATTGAAGATTGAGGATTCGGTATTGAGGATTGAAGAATGAGGATTGAGGATTGAGGATTGCGGATAGAAGATTGAGGATTGGGTATTGCGGATTCAACATTGAGGATTGAGGATTGAGGATTGAGGATTGAGGATTGAGGATTGAGGATTGAGAATTGAGGATTGAGGATTCAGGATTGAAGATTGAGGATTGGGTATTGAGGATTGAGGAATGAGGATTGAGGATTGAGGATTGCGGATTGGGGAGTGAGGATTGAAGACTGAGTATTGAGGATTGAAGATTGAGGATTGAGGATTGAAGATTGAGGATTGCGTATTGAGGATAGAACATTGAGGATTGAGGATTGAGTATTGAGGATTGAGGATTGAGGATTGAAGATTGAATATTGATGATTGAAGATTGATGATCGAGGATTGAGTGTTGTGGATTGAGGACGAGGACTGAGGGTAGTGTATTGATGTTTAAGGTCTGAGGATTGAGGATTGAGGATTGAGAATTGAGGATTGAGGATTGAGGATTGAAGATTGAGGTTTGGGTATTGATGATTGAAGAATGAGGATTGAGGATTGAGGATTGAAGGTTGCGGATTGAGGATTGAAGACTGAGTATTGAGGATTGAAGATTGAGGATTGAGGAGTGAGTATTGAAGATTGAGGATTTGGGACTGAGGATTGAAGATTGAGGATTGAGGATTGAGGATTGAGGATTGAGGATTGAGGATTGAGGATTGAAGATTGAGGATTGGGTATTGAGGATTGAAGAATGAGGATTGAGAATTGAGGATTGAGGATTGAGTATTGAAGATTGAGTATTCAGGATTGAAGATTGACGATTGAGGATTGAGGATTGAAGATTGAGGATTCGGTATTGAGGATTGAAGAATGAGGATTGAGGAGTGAGGACTGAGGATTCAGGATTGCAGATTGAGTATTGAGGATTCAAGATTGAGGACTGAGGATTGAGGATTGAGGATTGACGAATGAGGATTGAGGATTGAGGATTGAGTATTGAGGATTGAGGATTGAGGATTGAAGATTGAATATTGATGATTGAAGATTGAGGATCGAGGATTGAGCGTTGTGGATTGAGGACGAGGACTGAGGGTTGAGTATTGATGTTTGAGGTCTGAGGATTGAGGAATGAGGATTGAGAATTGAGGGTTGAGGATTGAGGATTGAAGATTGAGGATTGGGTGTTGAGGATTGAGGATTGAGGATTGCGGATAGAAGGTTGAGGATTGGGTATTGCGGATTGAACATTGAGGATTAAGGATTGAGGATTGAGGATTGAGGATTGAGGATTGAGAATTGAGGATTGAGGATTGAGGATTGAAGATAGAGGATTGGGTATTGAGGATTGAAGAATGAGGATTGAGGATTGAGGATTGCGGATTGAGGATTGAGGATTGAAGACTGTGTATTGAGGATTGAAGATTGAGGATTGGGGAGTGAGTATTGAAGTTTGAGGATTTGGAACTGAGTATTGAAGATTGAGGATTGAGGATTGAGGATTGAGGATTGAGGATTGACGATTGAGGATTGAAGATTGAGGATTGGGTATTGAGGATTGAAGAATGAGGATTGAGGATTGAGGATTGTGGATTGAGTATTGAAGATTGAGTATTCAGGATTGAAGATTGACGATTGAGTATTGATGATTGAGGATTGAGGATAGAGGATTGATGATTGAGGATTGAAGTTTGAGTATTGAGGATTGAAGATTGAGGATTGAGGATTGAGGATTGAGGTTTGAGGATTGAAGATTGAGGATTGAGGATTGAGGATTGAGGATTGAGGATTGAGGATTGATGGTTGTGGATTGAGGACGAGGACTGAGGGTTGACTATTGCTGTTTTAGGTCTGAGGATTGAGGATTGAGGATTGAGAATTGAGGATTGAGGATTGAGGATTGAGGATTGAGAATTGGGGATTGAGGATTGAGAATTGAGGATTGAGGATTGAGGATTGAAGATTGAGGATTGGGTATTGAGGATTGAAGAATGAGGATTGAGGACTGAGGATTGCGGATTGAGGATTCAGGATTGAAGACTGAGTATTGAGGATTGAAGATTGAGGATTGAGGATTGAGTATTGAAGATTGAGGATTTGGGACTGAGGATTGAAGATTGACTATTGAGAATTGAGGATTGAGGATTGAGGATTGAGGATTGAGGATTGAAGATTGAGGATTGGGTATTGAGGATTGAAGAATGAGGATTGAGGATTGAGGACTAAGGATTGAGTATTGAAGATTGAGTATTCAGGATTGAAGACTGACGATTGAGGATTGAGGATTGAGGATTGAGGATTGAGGATTGATGATTGAGGATTGAAGATTGAGTATTGAGGATTGAAGATTGAGGATTGAGGATTGAGGATTGAGGTTTGAGGATTGAAGATTGAGGATTGAGGATTGAGGATTGAGGATTGAGGATTGAGGATTGAGTATTGAGGATTGAGGATTGAGGATTGAAGATCGAATATTGATGATTGAAGATTGAGGATCGAGGATTGAGCGTTGTGGATTGAGGACGAGGACTGAGGGTTGAGTATTGATGTTTGAGGTCTGAGGATTGAGGAATGAGGATTGAGAATTGAGGGTTGAGGATTGAAGATTCAAGATTGAGGATTGGGTGTTGAGGATTGAAGAATGAGGATTGAGGCTTGAGGATTGAGGATTGGGGATTGAAGATTGAGTATTGAGGATTGAAGATTGAGGATTGAGGATTGAGGATTGATGATTGAGGATTGAGGATTGAGGATTGCGGATAGAAGATTGAGGACTGGGTATTGCGGATTGAACATTGAGGATTGAGGATTGAGTATTGAGGATTGAGGATTGAGGATTGAGAATTGAGGATTGAGGATTGAGGATTGAAGATTGAGGATTGGGTATTGAGGATTGATGAATGAGGATTGAGGATTGAGGATTGCGGATTGAGGATTGAGGATTGAAGACTGAGTATTGAGGATTGAAGATTGAGGATTGAGGAGTGAGTATTGAAGATTGAGGATTTGGGACTGAGGATTGAAGATTGAGGATTGAGGATTGAGGATTAAGGATTGAGGATTGAGTACTGAGGATTGAAGATTGAGGATTGAGGATTGAGGATTGAGGAATGTGGATTGAGGATAGAGGATTGAAGATTGAGGATTGGGTATTGAGGATCGAAGAATGAGGATTGAGGATTGAGGATTGAGGATTGAGGATTGAGGATTGAGGATTGAGGATTGAGGATTGAGGATTGAGGATTGAAGATTGAGGATTGGGTATTGAGGATTGAAGAATGAGGATTGAGGATTGAGGATTGAGGATTGAGGATTGAGGATTGAGGATTGAGGATTGAAGATTGAGGATTGGGTATTGAGGATTGAAGAATGAGGATTGAGTATTCAGTATTGAGGATTGAGGATTGAAGATTGAGTGTTGAGGAGTGAGTATTGAAGATTGAGGATTTTGGACTGAGGATTGAAGATTGAGGATTGAGGATTGAGGATTGAGGATTGAGGATTGAGGATTGAGGATTGAAGATTGAGCATTGGGTATTGAGGATTGAAGAATGAGGATTGAGGATTGAGGATTGAGGATTGAGTATTGAAGATTGAGTATTCAGGATTGAAGATTGACGATTGAGGATTGAGGATTGAGGATTGAAGATTGAGGATTCGGTATTGAGGATTGAAGAATGAGGATTGAGGATTGAGGATTGCGGATAGAAGATTGAGGATTGGGTATTGCGGATTCAACATTGAGGATTGAGGATTGAGGATTGAGGATTGAGGATTGAGGATTGAGGATTGAGAATTGAGGATTGAGGATTCAGGATTGAAGATTGAGGATTGGGTATTGAGGATTGAGGAATGAGGATTGAGGATTGAGGATTGCGGATTGAGGATTGAGGATTGAAGACTGAGTATTGAGGATTGAAGATTGAGGATTGAGGATTGAAGATTGAAGATTGAGGATTGCGTATTGAGGATAGAACATTGAGGATTGAGGATTGAGTATTGAGGATTGAGGATTGAGGATTGAAGATTGAATATTGATGATTGAAGATTGATGATCGAGGATTGAGTGTTGTGGATTGAGGACGAGGACTGAGGGTAGTGTATTGATGTTTAAGGTCTGAGGATTGAGGATTGAGGATTGAGAATTGAGGATTGAGGATTGAGGATTGAAGATTGAGGATTGGGTATTGATGATTGAAGAATGAGGATTGAAGATTGAGGATTGAGGTGTGAGTATTGAAGATTGAGGATTTGGGACTGAGGATTGAAGATTGAGGATTGAGGATTGAGGATTGAGGATTGAGGATTGAGGATTGAGGATTGAAGATTGAGGATTGGGTATTGAGGATTGAGGAATGAGGATTGAGAATTGAGGATTGAGGATTGAGTATTGAAGATTGAGTATTCAGGATTGAAGATTGACGATTGAGGATTGAGGATTGAAGATTGAGGATTCGGTATTGAGGATTGAAGAATGAGGATTGAGGAGTGAGGACTGAGGATTCAGGATTGCAGATTGAGTATTGAGGATTGAAGATTGAGGACTGAGGATTGAGGATTGAGGATTGACGAATGAGGATTGAGGATTGAGGATTGAGTATTGAGGATTGAGGATTGAGGATTGAAGATTGAATATTGATGATTGAAGATTGAGGATCGAGGATTGAGCGTTGTGGATTGAGGACGAGGACTGAGGGTTGAGTATTGATGTTTGAGGTCTGAGGATTGAGGAATGAGGATTGAGAATTGAGGGTTGAGGATTGAGGATTGAAGATTGAGGATTGGGTGTTGAGGATTGAGGATTGAGGATTGCGGATAGAAGGTTGAGGATTGGGTATTGCGGATTGAACATTGAGGATTAAGGATTGAGGATTGAGGATTGAGGATTGAGGATTGAGAATTGAGGATTGAGGATTGAGGATTGAAGATAGAGGATTGGGTATTGAGGATTGAAGAATGAGGATTGAGGATTGAGGATTGCGGATTGAGGATTGAGGATTGAAGACTGAGTATTGAGGATTGAAGATTGAGGATTGGGGAGTGAGTATTGAAGTTTGAGGATTTGGAACTGAGTATTGAAGATTGAGGATTGAGGATTGAGGATTGAGGATTGAGGATTGACGATTGAGGATTGAAGATTGAGGATTGGGTATTGAGGATTGAAGAATGAGGATTGAGGATTGAGGATTGTGGATTGAGTATTGAAGATTGAGTATTCAGGATTGAAGATTGACGATTGAGTATTGATGATTGAGGATTGAGGATAGAGGATTGATGATTGAGGATTGAAGTTTGAGTATTGAGGATTGAAGATTGAGGATTGAGGATTGAGGATTGAGGTTTGAGGATTGAAGATTGAGGATTGAGGATTGAGGATTGAGTATTGAGGATTGAAGATTGAGGATTGGGTACTGAGGATTGAAGAATGAGGATTGAGTATTGAGTATTGAGGATTGAGTATTGACGATTGAGTATTGAGGATTGAAGATTGACGATTGAGGATTGAGGATTGAGGATTGAGGATTGAGGATTGATGATTGAGGATTGAAGATTGAGTATTGAGTGTTGAAGATTGAGGATTGAGGAATGAGGATTGAGGATTGAGGATTGAAGATTGCGTACTGAGGATTGAAGATTAAGATTGAGGATTGAGGATTGAGGATTGAGGATTGAGGATTGAGGATTGAAGATTGAGGATTGGGTATTGAGGACTGAAGAATGAGGATTGAGGATTGAGGATTGCGGATTGAGGATTGAGGATTGAAGACTGAGTATTGAGGATTGAAGATTGAGGATTGTGGAGTGAGTATTGAATATTGAGGATTTGGGACTGAGGATTGAAGATTGATTATTGAGGATTGAGGATTGAGGATTGAAGATTGAGGATTGAGGATTGAAGATTGAGGATTGGGTATTGAGGATTGAAGAATGAGGATTGAGGATTGAGGATTGAGGATTGAGTGTTGAAGATTGAGTATTCAGGATTGAAGATTGACGATTGAGGATTGAGAATTGAGGATTGAGGGTTGAGGATTCATGATTGAGGATTGCGTATTGAGGATAGAACATTGAGGATTGAGGATTGAGTATTGAGGATTGAGGATTGAGGATTGAAGATTGAATATTGATGATTGAAGATTGAGGATCGAGGATGGAGTGTTGTGGATTGAGGACGAGGGCTGAGGGTAGAGTATTGATGTTTAAGGTCGGAGGATTGAGGACTGAGGATTGAGAATTGAGGATTGAGGATTGAGGATTGAAGATTGAGGATTGGGTGTTGAGGATTGAAGAATGAGGATTGAGGATTGAGGATTGAGTATTGAGGATTGAAGATTGAGTGTTGAGGATTGAAGATTGAGGATTGAGGATTGAGGATTGAGGATTGAGGATTGCGGATAGAAGATTGAGGATTGGGTATTGCGGATTGAACATTGAGGATTGAGGATTGAGGATTGAGGATTGACGGTTGAGGACTGAAGATTGAATATTGATGATTGAATGTTGAGGATTGAGGATTGATGGTTGTGGATTGAGGACGAGGACTGAGGGTTGACTATTGCTGTTTGAGGTCTGAGGATTGAGGATTGAGGATTGAGAATTGGGGATTGAGGATTGAGGATTGAAGATTGAGGTTTGGGTATTGAGGATTGAAGAATGTGGATTGAGGATTGAGGACTGAGGATTGAGGATTGAAGACTGAGTGTTGAGGGTTGAGTGATGAGAATTGATGTTTGTGGATAGAGATTTGAAGATTGCAGATTGAGTATTGAGTATTGAAAACTGTGAATTGATGATATTCCCTTGAGGGTTGAGGATTGACAACTGATTGTTCAGGACTGAGGGCTGAATGTTGAGGATTCAGGATTGTGGTTTGAGGACCGAGGATTGAGGATTGAGGATTGAGGATTGAGAATTGAAGATTGAGGATTGAGTATTGGGGGTTGTGGATTGACGACGAGGACTGACGGTTGAGTAATGATGTTTGAGGTCTGAGGATTGAGGGTTGAGGGTTGAGAATTGAGGATTGAGGATTGAAGATTGAGTATTGGGTATTGAGGATTGAAGAATGAGGATTGAGTATTGAGTATTGAGGATTGAGGATTGAAGATTGAGTATTGAGGATTGAAGATTGACGATTGAGGATTGAGGATTGAGGATTGAGGATTGAGGATTGAGGATTGAGGATTGATGATTGAGTATTGAGGATTGAAGATTGAGGATTGAGGATTGAGGGTTGAGGATTGAGGATTGAGAATTGAAGATTGAGGATTGAGTATTGGGGGTTGTGGATTGAGGACGAGGACTGACGGTTGAGTAATGATGTTTGAGGTCTGAGGATTGAGGAATGAGGATTGAGAATTGAGGATTGAGGATTGAGGATTGAAGATTGAGGATTGGGTGTTGAGGATTGAAGAATGACGATTGAGTATTGAGGATTGAGGATTTAGGGTTGTGGATTGAGGACGAGGACTGAGGGTTGAGTATTGATGTTTGAAGTCCTAGGATTCAGGATTGAGGATTGAGAATTGAGGATTGAGGATTGAGGATTGAATATTGAGGATTCGGTATTGAGGATTGAAGAATGAGGATTGAGGATTGAGGATTGAGGATTGAAGATTGAATATTGATGATTGAAAATTGAGGATCGAGGATTGAGCGTTGTGGATTGAGGACGAGGACTGAGGGTTGAGTATTGATGTTTGAGGTCTGAGGATTGAGGAATGAGGATTAAGAATTGAGGGTTGAGGATTGAGGATTGGAGATTGAGGATTGGGTGTTGAGGATTGAAGAATGAGGATTGAGGATTGAGGATTGAGGATTGAGGATTGAAGATTGCGTACTGAGGATTGAAGATTAAGTTTGAGGATTGAGGATTGAGGATTGCGGATTGGGGATTGAGGATTGAAGATTGAGGATTGCGTATTGAGGATAGAACATTGAGGATTGAGGATTGAGTATTGAGGATTGAGGATTGAGGATTGAAGATTGAATATTGATGATTGAAGGTTGAGGATCGAGGATTGAGTGTTGTGGATTGAGGACGAGGACTGAGGGCAGAGTATTGATGTTTAAGGTCTGAGGATTGAGGATTGAGGATTGAGAATTGAGGATTGAGGATTGAGGATTGAAGATTGAGGATTGGGTGTTGAGGATTGAAGAATGAGGATTGAGGATTGAGGATTGAGTATTGAGAATTGAAGGTTGAGTATTGAGGATTGAAGATTGAGGATTGAGGATTGAGGATTGAGGATTGAGGATTGAGGATTGCGGATAGAAGATTGAGGATTGGGTATTGCGGATTGAACATTGAGGATTGAGGGTTGAGGATTGAGGATTGAGGATTGAGGACTGAAGATTGAATATTGATGATTGAATATTGAGGATTGAGGATTGATGGTTGTGGATTGAGGACGAGGACTGAGGGTTGACTATTGCTGTTTTAGGTCTGAGGATTGAGGATTGAGGATTGAGAATTGAGGATTGAGGATTGAGGATTCAGGATTGAGGATTGGGGATTGAGGATTGAGAATTGAGGATTGAGGATTGAGGATTGAAGATTGAGGATTGGGTATTGAGGATTGAAGAATGAGGATTGAGGATTGAGGATTGCGGATTGAGGATTCAGGATTGAAGACTGAGTATTGAGGATTGAAGATTGAGGATTGAGGATTGAGTATTGAAGATTGAGGATTTGGGACTGAGGATTGAAGATTGACTATTGAGAATTGAGGATTGAGGATTGAGGATTGAGGATTGAGGATTGAAGATTGAGGATTGGGTATTGAGGATTGAAGAATGAGGATTGAGGATTGAGGATTAAGGATTGAGTATTGAAGACTGAGTATTCAGGATTGAAGACTGACGATTGAGGATTGAGGATTGAGGATTGAGGATTGAGGATTGATGATTGAGGATTGAAGATTGAGTATTGAGGATTGAAGATTGAGGATTGAGGGTTGAGGATTGAGGTTTGAGGATTGAAGATTGAGGATTGAGAATTGAGGATTGAGGATTGAGGATTGAGTATTGAGGATTGAGGATTGAGGATTGAAGATCGAATATTGATGATTGAAGATTGAGGATCGAGGATTGAGCGTTGTGGATTGAGGACGAGGACTGAGGGTTGAGTATTGATGTTTGAGGTCTGAGGATTGAGGAATGAGGATTGAGAATTGAGGGTTGAGGATTGAAGATTGAAGATTGAGGATTGGGTGTTGAGGATTGAAGAGTGAGGATTGAGGATTGAGGATTGAGCATTGGGGATTGAAGATTGAGTATTGAGGATTGAAGGTTGAGGATTGAGGATTGAGGATTGATGATTGAGGATTGAGGATTGAGGATTGCGGATAGAAGATTGAGGACTGGGTATTGCGGATTGAACATTGAGGATTGAGGATTGAGTATTGAGGATTGAGGATTGAGGATTGAGAATTGAGGATTGAGGATTGAGGATTGAAGATTGAGGATTGGGTATTGAGGATTGATGAATGAGGATTGAGGATTGAGGATTGCGGATTGAGGATTGAGGATTGAAGACTGAGTATTGAGGATTGAAGATTGAGGATTGAGGAGTGAGTATTGAAGATTGAGGATTTGGGACTGAGGATTGAAGATTGAGGATTGAGGATTGAGGATTAAGGATTGAGGATTGAGTACTGAGGATTGAAGATTGAGGATTGAGGATTGAGGATTGAGGAATGTGGATTGAGGATTGAGGATTGAAGATTGAGGATTGGGTATTGAGGATCGAAGAATGAGGATTGAGGATTGAGGATTGAGGATTGAGGTTTGAAGACTGAGTATTGAGGATTGAAGGTTGAGGATTGAGGAGTGAGTATTGAAGATTGAGGATTTGGGACTGAGGATTGAAGATTGAGGATTGAGGATTGAGGATTGAGGATTGAGGATTGAGGATTGAGGATTGAAGATTGAGGATTGGGTATTGAGGATTGAAGAATGAGGATTGAGGATTGAGGATTGAGGATTGAGGATTGAGGATTGAGGATTGAGGATTGAAGATTGAGGATTGGGTATTGAGGATTGAAGAATGAGGATTGAGTATTCAGTATTGAGGATTGAGGATTGAAGATTGAGTGTTGAGGAGTGAGTATTGAAGATTGAGGATTTTGGACTGAGGATTGAAGATTGAGGATTGAGGATTGAGGATTGAGGATTGAGGATTGAGGATTGAGGATTGAAGATTGAGCATTGGGTATTGAGGATTGAAGAATGAGGATTGAGGATTGAGGATTGAGGATTGAGTATTGAAGATTGAGTATTCAGGATTGAAGATTGACGATTGAGGATTGAGGATTGAGGATTGAAGATTGAGGATTCGGTATTGAGGATTGAAGAATGAGGATTGAGGATTGAGGATTGCGGATAGAAGATTGAGGATTGGGTATTGCGGATTCAACATTGAGGATTGAGGATTGAGGATTGCGGATTGAGGATTGAGGATTGAGGATTGAGAATTGAGGATTGAGGATTCAGGATTGAAGATTGAGGATTGGGTATTGAGGATTGAAGAATGAGGATTGAGGATTGAGGATTGGGGATTGAGGATTGAGGATTGAAGACTGAGTATTGAGGATTGAAGATTGAGGATTGAGGATTGAAGATTGAGGATTGCGTATTGAGGATAGAACATTGAGGATTGAGGATTGAGTATTGAGGATTGAGGATTGAGGATTGAAGATTGAATATTGATGATTGAAGATTGATGATCGAGGATTGAGTGTTGTGGATTGAGGACGAGGACTGAGGGTAGAGTATTGATGTTTAAGGTCTGACGATTGAGGATTGAGGATTGAGAATTGACGATTGAGGATTGAGGATTGAAGATTGAGGATTGGGTATTGATGATTGAAGAATGAGGATTGAGGATTGAGGATTGAAGGTTGCGGATTGAGGATTGAAGACTGAGTATTGAGGATTGAAGATTGAGGATTGAGGAGTGAGTATTGAAGATTGAGGATTTGGGACTGAGGATTGAAGATTGAGGATTGAGGATTGAGGATTGAGGATTGAGGATTGAGGATTGAGGATTGAGGATTGAGGATTGAAGATTGAGGATTGGGTATTGAGGATTGAAGAATGAGGATTGAGGATTGAGGATTAAGGATTGAGTATTGAAGACTGAGTATTCAGGATTGAAGACTGACGATTGAGGATTGAGGATTGAGGATTGAGGATTGAGGATTGATGATTGAGCATTGGGTATTGAGGATTGAAGAATGAGGATTGAGGATTGAGGATTGAGCATTGGGGATTGAAGATTGAGTATTGAGGATTGAAGATTGAGGATTGAGGATTGAGGATTGATAATTGAGGATTGAGGATTGAGGATTGCGGATAGAAGATTGAGGACTGGGTATTGCGGATTGAACATTGAGGATTGAGGATTGAGTATTGAGGATTGAGGATTGAGGATTGAGAATTGAGGATTGAGGATTGAGGATTGAAGATTGAGGATTGGGTATTGAGGATTGATGAATGAGGATTGAGGATTGAGGATTGCGGATTGAGGATTGAGGATTGAAGACTGAGTATTGAGGATTGAAGATTGAGGATTGAGGAGTGAGTATTGAAGATTGAGGATTTGGGACTGAGGATTGAAGATTGAGGATTGAGGATTGAGGATTAAGGATTGAGGATTGAGTACTGAGGGTTGAAGATTGAGGATTGAGGATTGAGGATTGAGGAATGTGGATTGAGGATTGAGGATTGAAGATTGAGGATTGGGTATTGAGGTTCGAAGAATGAGGATTGAGGATTGAGGATTGAGGATTGTGGTTTGAAGACTGAGTATTGAGGATTGAAGGTTGAGGATTGAGGAGTGAGTATTGAAGATTGAGGATTTGGGACTGAGGATTGAAGATTGGGGATTGAGGATTGAGGATTGAGGATTGAGGATTGAGGATTGAGGATTGAAGATTGAGGATTGGGTATTGAGGATTGAAGAATGAGGATTGAGGATTGAGGATTGAGGATTGAGGATTGAGGATTGAGGATTGAGGATTGAAGATTGAGGATTGGGTATTGAGGATTGAAGAATGAGGATTGAGTATTCAGTATTGAGGATTGAGGATTGAAGATTGAGTGTTGAGGAGTGAGTATTGAAGATTGAGGATTTTGGACTGAGGATTGAAGATTGAGGATTGAGGATTGAGGATTGAGGATTGAGGATTGAGGATTGAGGATTGAAGATTGAGCATTGGGTATTGAGGATTGAAGAATGAGGATTGAGGATTCAGGATTGAGGATTGAGTATTGAAGATTGAGTATTCAGGATTGAAGATTGACGATTGAGGATTGAGGATTGAGGATTGAAGATTGAGGATTCGGTATTGAGGATTGAAGAATGAGGATTGAGGATTGAGGATTGCGGATAGAAGATTGAGGATTGGGTATTGCGGATTCAACATTGAGGATTGAGGATTGAGGATTGAGGATTGAGGATTGAGGATTGAGGATTGAGAATTGAGGATTGAGGATTCAGGATTGAAGATTGAGGATTGGGTATTGAGGATTGAAGAATGAGGATTGAGGATTGAGGATTGCGGATTGAGGATTGAGGATTGAAGACTGAGTATTGAGGATTGAAGATTGAGGATTGAGGATTGAAGATTGAGGATTGCGTATTGAGGATAGAACATTGAGGATTGAGGATTGAGTATTGAGGATTGAGGATTGAGGATTGAAGATTGAATATTGATGATTGAAGATTGATGATCGAGGATTGAGTGTTGTGGATTGAGGACGAGGACTGAGGGTAGAGTATTGATGTTTAAGGTCTGAGGATTGAGGATTGAGGATTGAGAATTGAGGATTGAGGGTTGAGGATTGAAGATTGACGATTGGGTGTTGAGGATTGAAGAATGAGGATTGAGGATTGAGGATTGAGTATTGAGGATCGAAGATTGAGTATTGAGGATTGCGTATTGAGGATAGAACATTGAGGATTGAGGATTGAGTATTGAGGATTGAGGATTGAGGATTGAAGATTGAATATTGATGATTGAAGATTGATGATCGAGGATTGAGTGTTGTGGATTGAGGACGAGGACTGAGGGTAGAGTATTGATGTTTAAGGTCTGAGGATTGAGGATTGAGGATTGAGAATTGAGGATTGAGGATTGAGGATTGAAGATTGAGGATTGGGTATTGATGATTG